>NC_134276.1:217394609-217694609 GCF_949628215.1 Phalacrocorax aristotelis
CACTTTAACAGGGCAAGAGGATGCTGAAGCAATGTTATGCAGCATTATTATATTCCCTTCTTGCCCATCAAGGCAATACTTTGCTGACACACATATCAGAATTTGGGGTTTTTAAGGCTAACACAGAAAAACAGAGAAACCTTGCAGGGTGGCTTTTATCTTAAGCTTCGATAATTTGTCCCGAGCAGCTCTAATATGCCTTCACAAACAAAGAAACATACTCTTCCTAAGAATATGGTTTAATGATAAATAAATCTAGATTCAAAACTTTTGAACTGAATGAAACCCTACTACAACTATATGTCTCAAAGCACTGACTCAATATTAATTCCATCTGTTGATTGAAGGCGGTTCAAAAAATTATGACGGACTCCTCATATATCAGCTGGCCCTATATCAGGTATTGTTTGCTCTTCCCAGCCAGCGAGGGGAATAGGAGCGAAATGCTAATGTTAGCTAAAGAAATACTAGCTAACAATTAAAATTATATTTGTATTGCTAATAATGGAGCAGTGAACAGCTCCAGTGTTACTAATTGCTGAATCTCAGCGTAAGGAAAATTAAAAAATAAAATATTGAGAACATTTTTTCTCGGATTTGAAACACTGTGAATTGATTTTAAATAAAAGCTATTAAATGGGAGTATTCCTCTGACTTCTTCCTTTGCTGCAGCTGCATGTAATTCAGTTCAAGGTTTGGCACAACGCAGTCCTTTACTTAGCAATCATAAATGCTTTTTTTGCCTGGCCCTGTTACAGATAATTTTTCACTTTCTGTCACAGGGTACTTTGTTACCTGATTTTTTTCAGAGCAGGGGGTGTACAGGAGCCTTTAAGCCCTTTGCAGGCATCTCTGACCCAGTCAGGAAACAATCTGGGAATTTCTGAGTGAACCTGTCCCAAAACAGTTGTTTCAGATAAATTACCCTCTGAAACTACATTCCTTCTTCCATTGAAAATGAAGCCCAAACAGGATGCCTAACTCTGAGACACTCAACATTCAGGAAGATTAATTCTGCCCGGCTGCCAAAGGGAGTACAATTAGCAACTATACACATCTTTTGACCTCTGCCTGCACTTACATACCCTTCAAACAGTGACATGTTAGTAATAACGCTCCGTCTTTGCCAATTTAACTAATGTCATGAGCAGATGTCCTGACACTGAATGTGCAGATGTCATTTGGCGGGATACGGGCTTTATTACCACATTGGCTAATGAATTGCCTGCTTTTCATTTTATCCCCAGAGGCGGCAAGCATGAAAAGATTTTCCTTACGTCATGAGAAAGAGCATGCTAACATTTCCAACCTGGTAAGTGAAGGCAGCACCATTTCCTCTGCTTGGAAACATGCTGGCTACACCAGTGGATTAACATCCCGGTTCTGCGAAGCTATTACTGCTGTTTCACTCAGAAGCAGCGGCGTCTTAAATGTCACTGGTGGTACTAATTTCTCACCTTTTAGGACACAGCATTCAGTGCAGAAGCAATTTGCCCAGTCCCAGGCAGCTACAGAGCTGATACATACCAAGCACTGAACTTTCTGCAGCTCTTTTCCATGAATGAAAGACTGCACGTTTCAGGCCATGGTCCCTCCCAAGTGTGACGGAAGGAAGGGTGGTTATATTTTCACATTACTGCTTCTCATTAAAATTGCTGTTGCAATCGAATCTGCATACAAAGAAAAATACCACTAAAAACTGAAAAAAATGCCTTGGGGCTAGATCCTTCAAAAGCAAATGGACTTGGGGCGTTTTTTCTCTAGCTTGGGTGACACCTATGCTGATGTCTGGAGGCCCTATGATCAAACCTCACTGATCTGCCACCCATGGGAGGTTGTTTCAGCAGCATAACGGAGGGTGTAATACATGTTCCTTCAAGATAAAATATTACTTACTCCAGCAGGCAGCCTGGGGCAGATGCCATACCTAATCCCTGATGTGGCAACCGCTGAAGAACAGCTGTCATAGATAAATATAAGCTGGTTCAAACATGACCTAGACAACTCCACAAGAGAGACACTAATGCCTGTTAAACCCAACAGTCCAGCTATGGAAATCCCTAAACCTGGTGACCACTGGAATGCTGGAGTTAGGGTGATTCTTCATACGTTCTGTGTGCTTCTGCTGGAGGCAGGTGTCTCTCCAGGTTATCCCCTCAGCAAAAAGTGGACCCAGGTAACTCAAGGTTGGTGCAGGAGGGCAGTTCTCCTACTTCTGTAATTGTAAAATGGATATAGGGAGCTAGTTCTTCCAATTCAGCCCTACCTTTCGTCCTGGTACAGGAGACAGACTTTACACTGTCCAACAGTGATGCATTTCAGAAACTTCTCAACATCAGCAGATGTCTGGCTGTTACGGTCAGTCAAGATAAGGCGATACTGATCATAACAAACAATCCCCTCCCTGAGGGGAATTATAACCACATGGTGTTTACACTGAAAACCAACTTACAATGGTAAAAAACCCCACAGCTAAGCATTACACAAGGAACTAGCTTAATTTGTAAACTATCAAGGAGGTCTGTTGAGGGCTGGAGAGTCACAGCTCTAAGGAAGGCCAGAATGATCAGTGCACTGGGATGTTGACTTTGAACTTTGGGACAATGACTGTGTGGTTTTGTGTACAGCAGATCATGTCAATGATTGAACGGAAATCAAATCATATCCACTGAGTCCACTTCTCATGATCAATGAGCTGATCCCTTAGCCCTGATACATGCTGGAGTCAACTAGAGCATGTAGGTGGGAGCAGGAAGAAGACGTGTGTTTCGGGGCGCTACACACTGAGACCATATTTGTTGAACATGAGCCACCAGCGTGCCCTGGCAGCCGAGAGGGCCAACCGTGCCCTGGGGGGCACCGAGCCCTGCATCGCAGCCGGGAGAGGGAGGGGATTGTCCCACTCTGCTCCGCGCTGGGGCGGCCTCACCCCGAGTGCTGTGGGCAGCGTTGGGCGCCGCAGGACATGAAGAGTGTAAAGCTACTGGAGAGTGTCCCGAGGAGGCCACGGGGCTGGGGAAGGGTTTAGAGGGGAAACCGTACGAGGAGCAGCTGAAGTCCCTGGATTTGTTCAGCCTGGAGCAGAGGGGGCCGAGGGCAGCCCTCATGGCGCTCTGCAGCTCCCTCCCAAGGGCAGGAGGAGGGGCAGGGCTGGTCTCTGCTCTCTGGTGACCAACGCCAGGCCCCGAGGGAATGGCAGGGAGATGTGCCAGGGGAGGGTTAGGCTGGGCATTAGGAGACGGTTCTTCCCCCAGAGGGTGGTGGAGCCCTGGCACAGGCTCCCCAGGGAGGCATCACGGCACCAAGGCTGGCGATATTCCAGAAGCACTTGGCCAAGGCCCTCAGAGCCCTGGTGTGAATTTGGGGTGTCCTGTGCAGGGACAGGAGCTGGGTTCGATGGTCCATGTGGGTCCCTTCCAACTCAGGGCATTCTATGATTCTATGTATTAAGCATAACAAGATACTGTGGGTCAGTTCTGGCTGGCTGTAGAGTCAAAGTCTGAGAGACTTCAGTGGTGCTGCCAGGACAAAGCCATTCCTGCCTCATTTTTGCTGTTTTCCTTCACCTCTGCATCATTGCCTGGGCTGGGGAGCTCAGCTGCCTGTTACCAGCCATATGCAGATAACGTGGAAAAAACACATCCAGGGTAAAAAAATAAAACAACAAAACCAGTCCTGTTACTCAAGGGGTTATGGTCACAACAGAGCTTAATGCCTCTATCTCCTGCAGGACTGGCGGCACATCGTGCTATCATGTTCTTCCATTTCTTGACTGCAAAATGGAGATAACAAGAGTCTAAATGGACCTGGGCATCACTGCTCCGAGCAGTGCTGAGCCTGGGGTTTCACTCACGTCTTCTAGGTCTGCTTGCTTGTTTGCATAAAGCCTCTCAGGCAGGGAGAGTGACAGAAGTATATGACATGGCCAATGGAAGGGGACAGCACGCTGTGGCTAGTTGGGGCCTGCAAACACATTTCAGGGGGCAGCGTGGTCTGAGGGGAGAGAATCAGCCGTGTGAGCCAACGCCGTATCAGGAGAGCACTGGGGGCCACAGTGAAACTTGGGCAGGGTTAGGCAAAAGCTATCTTCAGTCTCTCCTAAGTGAACGAGTCATCTAGTGTAACTACGGCCACCTCAGACTTAAGTCTTTCATTTTAAACTAGATTATAGAGGAAGCTTAGAGGTCTGGAAAGAGGCAACCTGTGGCTGTGTCCCCATCTCCTAATGGGACACTCCACATGCAACATCTCCCTCTCTTTCACTCTCCCACCTTCTACTCAATACAAAGAAATCTGGATGACCAGCTCAGACGAGATGCCTAAGTTTCAGACAGATGAAGTTAGGTGAGATGAATTCCAGCCTCAGTGTTGTGGAATTACACAAGGACCTTAGTTCTTCTTTAAAACTGAGCTTTGGTCTCTGTGCCAGCAAAGAGAAACTACAGAACTGAAACAGCAAATCAGAAAACAACAAACAACAACTAAAAATGAGTTATTTACGTACATATCTCAGCTGGCTTCACATGAGAGTTTTGGAAAACACACTTATATGCATTAAGATGGCTGCGTTATCACCTTCCCCACCGCTTAGTCTCTTTGGCCTCCACTGCTTCCTTCAGCAGCTACTCCATTCACTTTTAATATCCCACAGAAATACCCCGTTCATCCACACTTCCTCTTTCCTGATACAAACCCTCATTATAATACCTTGAACAATGGCCAGAAGCTTCTCTCTTGTGTTACAGTTGATGTTTCCAACCTGCCTCAGTATATCTAGTTTGGTTTCATTATCCATTCTCTTCCTGAGGATTGGTCCTAAGAGACAGACTTGCTTTGCCTTGCTGAAGACACAAGGGAAGGAGCTGACAAAGCCAAGGACAACTTTTCCTGGGGAAATGGCTGGGGAATATTTTTAATTCAAGTGCAGCTGAAACCCTTTCCTGTCCTACATAATCCCTGCCAAAGCACTAACATGAATCTTGAGCCGTGACTTTGATCTGAGACTAAGAAAGGGACCTGGAGCAGGTAGCAAAGCTATGATTTGCCTCTTCTAAATGCAAGGAGAAAAGGACGCTATTTCAGTGTTTTTCAATGGTGACTAAAATCCTCAAATAGTTTTGACTGATAAGAAAGAACAACCCTGAACAGATGTTTTAGCCCGTGGATTTCTAATGGCTTCTCATCCCCTTGTGTGGTCCATTTACTGGGCCACCATGCCTGCTGTTCTTGGTTTTAAAATGGTGGTCAGTTGGGGTGTGACAGGAGTCTCCCCCAGCACAGTGCAGGTACTTGAGGCCAAGAATAAACCTCCTTCTCTGGAAGCAGCAGGGTAATAGCTGGACTAGGGAACTTAATAGCTGGAGAAGGGCACTTAAGGGGCTCTGCTTCACCCTAAATTAACAGTCATGGAGACATTTCAGCAGTTGGAGTTGCCAGAGGCACTGGAAAGTCTGCTTTAGCCCCGACCCATCAAGGAACAGGACATGCTGGGCCCAAGGGTATGCAATATCCACTTGTTTTATTCTGCCTCACCCATGAAAAAGGCTGCTTCTTTTGTTACTAGCATGATTTACTGCCATTAAGTACTCAGAAGAATAATCAAGGTGAAGCTATACCTGGGACCTCAGGCTGCTTTCCTGAGTCTGGGTTTCATTTCACAGCCTACATTCTCCAAAGACAGCAATTTTGAGGCTGAAGGACAGTTCTCAAAAAACTTTGCTGAGAAAAAAAGAGAAAGGCAATATCCACAACTCCACTACCAAGCCCTCCCTAAACAGGATGGGAAGTTACTGTTCCTTGAGAAGGGGAGAGAAGGATGGGTTGAACAAATCCAGCATCCAGCCGTCACCTACTGCAAAGCTTTCATTAAGTTAGAAGCAAACTGAAACCAATGTTTAGTTCCTCAGGGAGCTGTAGGAGGAGGACCAGTGGATGTGGGGAAGGTGAGACATGGCATTGCTACCCTCCACTCCAGTCCATGGATAACAATGCATAATAAGATAAAAGATTCTCCTTTTCCAGCCTACTACAAGCCACCCTCTTTGCAAGATCTATAAAAGTCCACCAGTCATTCTCCATTCTCCATCTCCATCTGCAGCAAAGCTGCAATCATAGCATCACAGGATGGTTTGGGTTGGAAGACACCTTTAAAGGTCATCTAGGCCAACCCCCTGCAGTGAGCAGGGACATCTTCAACTATATCAGGTCGCTCAGAGCCCCGTCCTGACGTTGGATGTTTCCAGGGATGGGGCAATCGCTAAAGATTTAATTGTGGTAAGTGAAGACACCCCTCAGCCCCCTGAACAAAAGCTGCACTAGCAGCTGTAGTCAGCCTAAATCCATGCAGCGATTCACCTTGCACACATCCAGCAGCAGGGACCCGCACGTATCATCCCTTATGTCACTGGTCACCGTTTAAGACCTCCATGTAATAGCTACAGCTTTTTACACATGAAGAAGCTACATCAGCTTGACAAATCGTCATAGTTTAAGCCCCAGTCAGCAACCAAGCACCACACAGCCGCTCGCTCACTCCCCCTCAGTGGGACGGGGGAGAGAATCAGAAGAGCAAAAGTTAGAAAGCAGCCACTGATAAGCACTAGACTTTAGTATACAGGAAGGCAGGCAAGCCCCATGGCAAGCACAGAAGCCAGCTGATTAATAGTTAAACAGCAATAACAGCTATAAATTTGATCTAGTGCATTCCAGTCAAATCTGTTATTATCTCAAACCCTCTGAAACCCATGCTGTGTGCCAAAAAGGACTGGCATGGTCTAACCCCAGATGGCAACTCAGCAACCAAGCGGCTGCTCACTCACTCCCCCTCAGTGGGATGGGGGAGAGAATCAGAAGAGCAAAAGTTAGAAAACTCATGGGTTGAGATAAAGACAGTTTAATAGGGAAAGCAAAAGCCACGTGTGCAAGGAATGCAAAGCAAGGAGTTCATTCACCCCTTCCCATGGGCAGGAAGGTGTTCAGCTGTTTCCAGGAAAGCAGGGCTCCATCACGTGTAACACTGACTTGGGAAGACAAATGGCATCGCTCCAAACGTCCCCTGCTTCCTCCTTCTTCCCTCAGCTTTATAAGCTGAGCGTGATGTGATACGGGATGGAATATCCCTTGTGTCAGCCAGGGTCAGCTGTCCCAGCTGTGTCCCCTCCTGCCTTCCTGTGCACCCGGCAGAGCACGGGAAGCTGAAAAAGTCCTTGGCTAGCGTAAGCACTGCTCAGCCACAACTAAAACATCTCCAAGTTTTCGACACTGTTTTTAGCACAAATCCAAATCAAAGCCCCATACTAGCTACTGCAAGGAAATTAACTCTATCCCAGCCAAAACCAGGACACAAATTTATTTTTACATTGATTAAGGTTAGTTTTTATGGACACGTGGGCCAGCGCTTCCTAGATGATGAGACATGAGCACATGACAGGTGAGATAAAGTATGGCATACCATCTTGAATACTTTCATGGGACAATGAGTTAGTTCTACACTTGCTGCCTTTTCTTTCTTCTTTTCTTCCGTCTTCCGTTCACTTCAGTGTTGCTGCCTCCTCTCAGCCTCTTCCCATATCTTATATGAAACTAATTTAGTGTCCAGACCTTAATGTTGCAATTATCAGAGCCCCTCTATCCCACCTGCTGTTCACTACAGCTCTTCTCCTTACACGGGGCTCTCCACTTCTCCCCTTTGTAAATGCCAAGGTCCATGCTCAGTAGTGCTTCATCTTCAATCCCAAGATCTGATGCATTCCCTCAGTATTTCTGACAAGAGCCAGGCTTCTCATTTTATACTAAGAGGAGCAGCTGGCCCTCTAGCCAAAGAAATAATCTCTGAAAGCAAATGAAAGCAGAAGATCCTCTGTCGAAGATCAGAGTCTGTAGGAGTGCTGAGCAAAGGGATATGACGGCTTCTTCCATCTGAATGTAGAAAGTTAATGGGGCTCTCCTCAGGGTATCAGACAGAGCACAAAGAAACAAAAAGCCTTTTTGGTGAGATCCTCTTAAAGGAAAGCATATCTTTGCCTCCCAGGCTGAGGGAAAAGGAGCAGTGAGCAGGTGCTAGGGATGGTCCTTTCTTCTTGACAGGAGTAAAATCAGAAAAACCCAGCTGCTCAAAACACGCAAGCAGGTGCCAGATATTGCCATGTACTGCCAGCAGCGTGCTGCCAGGATCAGTCCTTCCAAGGCTTCAGCTGCAGCCACGGGGATTTTGGAGGGAGAGGAAAACATTTGACTCTGCCAATCTGAGATGCAGCAGAAATCCCCTGCTCCAGTTCCTGCTTGGCAGCAGGGACTTGGGCCCCGGGATTTGCTCATTCTCCTCCAGGAGATTTTAGAGTTTGAAATACTCCAAAAAGCACCTGTGATAATACTCACTGATAAGACCTGCCTCCATCTCTCACCCCATCAACCTTCTACCTGCAAAGCAGCACTGTAAACGTGAATGTGAGGAGGGACAGATTAAAGCCAGGGGAGCCCTCAGCCACTTCTTTGGCAGCTGCTTGAGGTAGGCAGGAGCCAGTTTTGCAGCTGGTCCCTAAATAACACACCTGAGACAAAACTCATTCATGTTGGGGCCACCTCACTGAGGAAACGCCTGTGCTTTCTTAGAGGCCAGGCACCAGCCCAGCCACGAGGTGAGATGGCAGCCTGCCCTCATCTCTCTCTGTCCTTCTCCAGACCCACTGCGTCATCCCATGCCCAGTAGCGACGGCTTCCAGCACAGACTGTGGCTGCTCAGCAGCACCAGCCACTCAACAAGCCCCTCTGATGCCTCACAGGTCAGCCATCACTGCGGGGAATGGTGCCATGATGGGGGATCTGCATCACCTCTGGGGGTTTTTGGGGACCCCATCACCCTGAAGGAGGCTGTTTGCACCCTACCTTTCAGAAAGACCTGGATTAAGCTGTTAATAACTTACAACAGCTCCTTTTTAGCTTTATTATTTCTAGAAGGGGCAGGGAGGAGGGGAGCAGTGGCCTCCTCAGGATGCAGCAGAGAGGCGCTGCCATTGCTGCCCAAAGAACTCAGACGCCTCGCCTCCCTCTTCTGAGGGAAGCTGGTGGCTGAAACGTGTGTTTACTTTTTTGCCAAGGGGCTCAGATGGTTGCTTTGTCTGCCTGTCAGTCAGTCAGTCAGTCAGTCAGTCAGTCAGCCAGTTAGAAGCAGCTAAACACCCCCTGGCGGCGCGGCTCCTTTAAGACACGCCCTCACCCCGCCCTGGCTCAGCCCCGCCCCCTCAGCAGCAGGAGAGGGGGGCGCGGCTCAGAGACAAGGCGCCCAGCCTCCCTACACGCTTAGGGGGATGAGTGACAGCGCCGCGGTCCAATCAGATGGCAGAGGGTGAGGTGGGAAGGCGGGCCTTCCGGGGGGCGCTCCCGCGGCGCTGCAGGTCGAAGGGAGGGGGGCGACCAGCGACGACATGATTAAGAAGTTTGACAAGAAGGACGAGGAGTCCGGTACGGGGCTGGTCGGCGGCGGGGAGGGGAGCTGGGGAGGGGCTATGGCGGCGAGGCACTGAGGGGAGTGATCCGTAGGCGCCCAGCGCGCGCCGCGGCCTGTAACGGCCGCTGAGGTGAGGGAGGAAGTAACGGCCGCTGAGGTGGGGGGGGCGGGTAACGCCTGCTGATGAGGGAGGTCGCCTCTGCTTTCCGGTATCCCGGCCTCCCTCGGAGCCTCGCCCGGCCCTTCAGGACGGTCCGAGGGCTGCAGGGCCCGCCCTGGGCCCCTGAGGCCACGCTCGGAGGTAACCGGTTCCCTGCAACCCTGCGGGCTGCAGCCGGCGGCCTCTTCCCGCCCTTGCTGGGGTGAGGAGGAGCCGTGCTTGCAGGGCGTGATCGGGGTCTGCACCCCAACCTGTGGACCTTGTGGTTTGGACTATGTAGGGAGCGTTTGTGTTCAGGTAGCCGGTGGGCAGGAAGAAACCTCAGCACATTAGGCATAGATGTGAATAAAGCCACAACCTGCACGTTTTCGCTCCACAAAGTCACCTGAAAATTAAGCTCAGGTTGCTTAAAATAACTGATGTCATCTTGAATTTTCTGTTGCTGCTGCTCAGAGGTCTTCTTAGCCACAAGGCATGACCAGCTGCATTGAGTTTTGTTTCATTCTCAGTTTCCTTCTGCTTGGGATTTGAGAACTGAAGAATGAATGAACTGAAAATGAAAAATCACTAATGGAGGAAAAGGGTCAGAAGCAGTAGTGAGGGTTTGGAGGGATTTATGTGTTTTTGTAAGGGTGGCTCAGAGGTGGTTTCACTGTGAATGTGGATTAGAAGGCTGGTCTCTTCTGTATACTGCTGACATGGGTGTCATCTCCAAAAAATGAATTATTCAGCACCCTTCAGAAATTTCAAAAGAGGAGACAGTCTCTCTTACCTTTCTTACCTTCTCTGAAACTAAAGCCTTCCCTATGCTTTCCAGCAGAGAGGCTCAAAGCGTGCATTAGATATTGCCTGTATAGTAGCTGACCTAGATGATTTTCTGAAACAAGGGACAGGAGTTCATCAAATCATAGAATGTCCTGAGTTGGAAGGGACCCACAAGGATTATTGAGTCCAACTCCTGTCCCTGCACAGGACACCCCAAATTCACACCAGGTCTCTGAGAGCCTTGTCCAAGAACTTTTTGAATATCGCCAGCCTTGGTGCCATGATGCCTCCCTGGGGAGCCTGTGCCAGGGCTCCACCACCCTCTGGGGGAAGAACCTTCTCCTAATACCCAACATAAAGCTCCCCTGAAGTTAAAATGTTCCCTTACAAGACAAGAGGTAGATTTGAGCTTCATGATATCTCGTCATAATGAATGATCATGTTTTCCTTCTGAAATATTTCTGAAGGCCTTTTGCAGATTTTGGTTTCAGCTAGCAGGTAACTTCTTAATGGCTGGATCTGGGCTGTTAAAAGACTGAGAAATTACAGTACGGAGATAGTCTAGAATTAATGGTTTTGTGATGTGCAGCAGCCAGGCTGTTTTTGGAGTTTACCGAGTAGCCTGTTTTAGTGGTGCACTGATCAATATACTTCTATTTCAGATCCCAATCAGCAGCTCTGTCCTGATGCCTTCAGTGCTTTCTGTGTCTGAAGGAATAAAAGTAGGGGGGCTAGGGGAAAAAGAAGAGTAAACAGTTTTATGTAAAGGGAGTATTAAGGCAGATTTATTAGCAAACACCTTTCGTCTTCCTCACCTTCCAGCTGTGTTGAAAGTGCCCCCCCTTTCTGTAACTCTGAATACACAACTCCAGAAAGTGGATTCAAAGCTGCCGATGGACAACATCAGTTATTCCAAGAGAAACGTTACTGTAGCATTGAGGTGTTTTTGTAAAGTTTAGGGGCTGTTCCTGCATGTTCAGCGCTGTTGGTTTTTGTGAAGAATGCATTTCCTTAACTGAGAGGTCTCTTTTGTTCCACAGGTAGCGGCTCTAATCCTTTCCAGCATTTGGAGAAGAGCGCTGTGCTTCAGGAGGTACGTATAATCATAGTGTAATACTGTTTAATTTTTTTTTTTCTCCAGGAAGTGTTAGCAGATTATAGAAGTTTTACAGTGCAACTCTCGGGGAAATGTGAAGGGCTAAATTCATATATTTAATTTAAAATCATAGGGGATGTAAACTAAGTGCATGTGAAGTTACTATCTGAGGGGTCTGTGCATGGTAATTAGACTACACGTGGCTTTTGCATTCCAAGTGGACATACAGGATCTCAGGGTGCTCTTTCTGAAGAGGTGATCTGCCTGTTTTCCTACACTTCTTCAACGTACCGTGTAATGGGTTTTCCTGTTTCTCTTGTGTGCTCCAAGAGTGGTTGTGAGTGGCGAGGTCAACGTGTGGTTAAATAATGAGGGAATTTTGGTGGGTGCAAAAAAGCTCTAAGTAGGATCTTAATTTCAATTGTGTGTTCCTACAGATTAGAGCTAAGTAGTGTTTGGACTAATTGGGCTTAATTCCTTCCTGGGGAAGGAATTAAGTTGTTATGCTTTTATTTTCAAGTATTATTGCTAGTTCCAGATGGTAAACCAAGGAGCTGTCCTTTGTTGAGTGCTGCCCATCCAGCAAACTGAGCATGCATTAGCCAAATGACAGGAATACACTCGCTGACACAGTTCTAGAATGAAAAAAGTGATAAGGTGCTTGGTTGAAAAGAAATCACTTTACTTTTTATGGTGAAAGAGAAATTATTGTTGGGTCATACTGTGATAGAGTATTTATGCTGTGTTTGTAGGCACGTATCTTTAATGAGACCCCTATAAATCCACGAAGATGCCTGCATATCCTCACCAAGATCCTCTACTTGCTGAACCAGGTAATGGTTATAATTTCTTCCCAGCCAGAATTAATAATCCCAAAACTAACTTCTGATAACTTTCAGTGTGAAGGTTTTATATCACTTCCTGTCAGATTTGAGAGGTAGCTCTTACGGTGATCAGAAACTGAGTGTTTATGCTGTAGTGTTACGTTCTCCCTTCCAATTTTGCCACTAAGGTGAGCGAGGTATGTGTCACTGAAGCTTCTGAGACTTTTTTTCTGCATGCCAAGGGAGAGCTGCTAGTTGGTCTGTGATCACCCGCAGCACTGTGCAATTGAAGAGCCACTTGTGTTTGCCCAGCTGAAGTGGGAATAACTGAGGTGAGGGAAGAACATAGGCCAGGAAGCGATGGAAGGTGTATTTTTGTTTGGGGGGAAATTGGAAGCATGGTAAGGAAGAGGGTTTTCTTTAAGTAGCCACATAGATCGGGTTTCCTGCATGTCAGGCAGTAGAGTTTAACGTAGAGTTTTAATGTAGAGCTACAGTCAGTTAGGAGGGACCGATGCTGTTCAGCCTCAATTGGCACAAGCCATCTTTAAGTAAACCCCTTTTAAGCAAGGGACCCCTTCGGGTTAACAAGCATGGCATAAAACCAACCGCTGACACACTGATGGCAAAAGAGGGAATACAGGGTACTTGCCAAACTGTTCTGCCACTGTACCACTGTCGATGGCGTTTGTATTGAAACTAGGTGGATAACAGTGCTAAACTTGGCAGGTGCTCCCTGGGAAGTACGAGGTGAGGGAAGGACTGCTTCTAACACGAGAAAAAGTCTCAAAGAAAAGATTGTTGGTGTGTGGGTTGGGATTATAAGCGGGGGCTGAAAGGTGAAGGCAGCTCAATAATGAGAATGGTTTTTCTCTCGCTTCTTATATGCGATTTTCAGGGTGAACACTTTGGAACCACTGAAGCCACAGAAGCTTTTTTTGCAATGACCAGATTATTTCAATCTAATGATGTAAGTACTACCTAGTGTTTACCACTTGCTGTCTCCCTGGTTTTGTCGGGTTTTGCAGTAGTTACAAAACACTTGGATATTGGGATGTGGGAGGAGGGTGAGGCAAGTACTTCAGAGAACAAGCTCTGCACACAAAGTACTTGCTGAAGGCAATTCGTGGTTTGGAAATAAATGACTGAATGATAACATATGGTTACTTCTGCAGGTTGGTTTTGGTGGTGGGGTTTTTTCTGAGTTGAATTCTGTTGTAAAGAATGTGAATAATGACAGAAAGCCTTAATATGCAAATCAGTATAATTTTATGATGGTTTCTTACACTTGCAAATAATCCCCATCTGCTTAACTCTGACTTTAAAAGTTGCCTGTAGATCAAATACTGTTTTTCCCTAACAGCTTGCTCTATTCATGAATAAGCGTGGAGCCAAGGGATGAGAACACCCAAAAAATGCTGGATTAAACTTTGGACTTTGCCAAATGTAAAGTCCTCCTCTGATCTCTTTTGCAGAGAGTGTAAGAACTCAGTGGAGTTTGTTTTGTGTGATGGGTCTCATTAAATTCTGTTAAAAATGAACTGGTGCTTCAGGTTTTTGGAGGTTTGGCTGAGGAAGGTTGCATGTGTAACTGTTTAAAGGTGGAATGAAAATTTTGGTAGTAGAGCGTGTTTGAGACCTTTCTGATATCCACATTTTAGAAAGTAGGGTGTTTTTAAAATGTAAATATGTCATTTGCTTTTGAAGAATTCAAGTGTCAGTGCTCTTTGCATATTTCTATTTTTCTTTTACAGTAACAAATAGATCAGAGGAAGTTGTTTTTAAAGCTTTTAACTGATCATTGTGAGGCTTTTGTATACAGACAGGATTTATCATTTCTTTCATAATTAGTATGTGGATTATTTTCTTTTTGAGTCTTATTTTACAAGATATATATCTCTCATTCTTCTCCTGGTTTGTTTGATAAGGGGGAGTAAGGGTGTTACCCAGCTACCAAACGTGTATTTACTTGTGTGCTTATGGCTTTGTGTAGATGTGGGGAAAAGAGTGTTCTGTTTAAAAGTTTATGTAACTTTTAAAATTTCTTTAACTTTTAAAACATCTAGGAAGTGTTTATTCATAATTGCCATTGAGTTTAATGGTTTTCTGCCATATACTTTCACAGCAAACCCTTAGGAGAATGTGTTATCTTACTATCAAAGAGATGGCCAATATTTCCGAGGACGTCATCATTGTCACAAGCAGGTAGTAGAACCTACCAAAAACGTGGTATCAGAGCTCTGAAACAAGTAGTTGCATCTTAATGTGTTTGTTTTAGCTGCTACGGTTTTCTGTAATTATGCTTTATAAAGGATACAGCAAGGGAAAACAAATTGTTCCATGATACAGAGCATGTGTGACCACATGGGATGTTAATTTCTTCCTACTGTGTTATTAGGCTTTTCAAAAAAAGCATAGGCTTGCCTGCACCGTTCACCAGTCGGTTGCTACTTTGATTTCTTGTGGTTTGTTTTTTTTTTTAATTCATTATGGGTGCCTGATTGTTTTGTCAAAACTGAGGCAGTGACTTCTGTTTCACTTCGCTGTCAGAGCAGTTAGGGAAAAGCAGAGCAAAGCTTGGTTCCGTCTGCCAGCTGAACTATCAATGTTTTTGACCACAGAGTGGACATTATGGTTGTTGTGAGAGCAAAAATTGAATCTTTGGCATGTGCTAAGTGATTGCTTTGGGTTATATTTTTTTAGAGCTGTTCAGAAAACTATGCGATTCTCAAACCAAAAATGTCGTCTGGTAGAAAGAACAGCAATGCTAAGACAGAGAATGGCTGAGCTAAATAAACCAGGCCTATAGCAAAGCATTTTGTAATAATCTGTGTTTCCACAGAATCTGATGTCAATAATTTTCAAATAGCTAATTATTAAGAAGTTGTTTCTAGCCAATACTGGAGCTTAGCAGTTATGTGGTAACAGCTGGAAGAACAGCTAAATGAGGTGAGGTGAATATCACAAAAGGACCGAGACATCAAGATGTTAAACGAGTGTTACAGGGTGTCTTTGATTATTTTAGTTTGACCAAAGACATGACAGGGAAGGAAGATGTATACCGAGGCCCGGCCATCAGAGCGCTCTGCAGGATCACTGATGTAAGTACAAATTGCATCACTCTTGCGGGAGAGATGGCGAGTGTATTTAAAATAGAGAAACTATTCTCTCTCAGGGTGTATTCTTGTAGTAGTGGAACTGCTGCTTTAGGGAGGACTGCTCTGAAGCCCTCTGCAGGTGTGAGGACCTCTGTGGAGCTGTAGCACTGTAAACATGGAGTTTGAAGGCAGGAGCTTTGGAGCTTTAGTTTCTGATCTGAGATTGCTTTGATCATGTTACTGAACCTTCAGTACCGGGCAGCTGATACTCACGTCTCCCTTGCAGAAGTAGACGCTTTCAGAATTAGCTCAAGATTCTTTCTGAGGGCCTTTTGAACATGCTGTGCATATATTTTTTGCCTAATACTGGTTTTATGCTCTGCCTCCAAAGTACCAACCATTTTCTTTTTCCCTTTGATAGGGTACGATGTTACAAGCCATTGAGAGATACATGAAGCAAGCCATTGTGGACAAAGTGCCCAGCGTGTCCAGCTCTGCACTGGTGTCTTCCTTAGTAAGTAAAGCAGGAGATTATTGTAAATCTGCGTCGTGTAGTGGCTGGGAAGGCCAGTCTGCTGCGTGTGTAGCTCTGTGTAGCTTTTGTTTCGTTCTTTCTTCATCTCCTTTTCCTTTGATATGACTCTTCTTCATCTCCCCACTGGAAAATAAACAAAAAATAGTAGCAATGGAGTTTGCTTTGTCTCAGCAGACTCTGTCTTCTCAAACTACTTCCTTAATGTCTGTAGTGTTAGAGTACATCAGTTGTAATATCTTTAAATGCAAAGTGTTCTTTGAAGTTTCCCTGGAGAGAAGCCTTATCTGTTTTGAAAAGTCACGCACCTGATGGCTGTGAAAGTGCTTATTGCTTTGAGAGTCTAGAAACAACCTGTTCTGTGTCGAGGAAGAACTAACACTGGTGGCCTTGAAAGAACGTATGAGTTCTTAACAGGAACTAAAAGCACTCTGCTTTGTGCTCTGCAGAAAAACAAATCCGTGAAATTGCTATCCTGATAAGACTGCAAGTCAAAATTATTTTTGCTGATAAGTAGGGCATCTATTAGGAGGGCTAGAAGTTCAGTCTGTTTTTCTCTCCCTTGCTTAGGAGAACAGGCAGGAAAAGGTCTTGTTAGGTTAATATTTTTATTAAAGAGGAGAATACAAGTGAAAGCATGGTAGTCTGAGACTAAGATGTAAGAAAAACAGTGGTTTATAGGTGCATATAATAAAGAGATTGGCTGCATTGGTAAATCAAGAAGGCAGAGCAGGAGGTAAGAGGTTCCAGCTGATGAGGTGGAGTAGAGCCTGTGTTAGGGCCTTGAGGGTGTAAACAAAGCTCTATTAATGCTGACAACTAAAGTCTTCCTGCTGGACTGTTCAGTTTTGGGCCCCCCAGTTCAAGAAGGGCAGGGAACTGCCGGAGCAAGGCCAGCGCAGAGCTGCCAAGGTGATCAGGGGCTGGAGCATCTCCCTGGTGAGGAAAGGCTGAGAGACCTGGGCTTGTTCAGCCTGGAGAAGAGAAGACTATGGGGAGATTTCATAAATACCTATAAATATCTGAAGGGCGGGTGTCAGGAGGATGGGCCAGACTCTTTTCAGTGGTGCCCAACGCCAGGCCAAGGGGCAACGGGCACAAGCTGGAACACGGGAAGTTCCACCTGAACATGAGGACAAACCCCTTTGCTGTGCGGGTGCCAGAGCAGTGGCACAGGCTGCCCAGAGAGGCTGTGGGGTCCCTTCCCTGGAGACATTCACCCCCCGCCTGGACGCGGCCCTGTGCCCCTGCTCTGGGGGTGCCTGCTCAAGCAGGGGGTGGGACGGGATGATCTCCAGAGGTCCCTTCCAAACCCCACCAGTCTGGGATTCTGTGACTAACTGTAGGCAAGTGAATTGTCCGAGTATTGTCCTTTGTCCTGTTTGAACATAAACAGAAACTGAGTTACTTTTCTCTTTATTGAAACAAGTACATCCATATAAACGATGTATTTGGAAGTTACTGTTACCTGTAGTAAGTGACAAAGCCCTAGATTGTCTCAAAGTCTTCAAAACTAAGAACTGAAAGCAAGGCTTATGGTACTTCACCGTGCTTCTAATGTTAGTTTGTCTGCAGTCTCAATTTGTGGCTTCTTCCAGCATATGATGAAGATCAGTTATGACGTAGTCAAACGGTGGATCAACGAAGCTCAAGAAGCGGCTTCTAGCGACAACATCATGGTGCAGGTATGTTTGGGGGTGGTTGCCCAAAAAAGCTCTAAACACACTACAGGGTTTTAATGGTATTTTGTGAGTTCTTAAGTTAACCATAGAAAAAGTAAGTGGTTTTCTTTTTCCCTTATTCTTTTAAAAACAAGAACTGTGACTTGAGGGAAACGATTTGACTGTTCCAGAAAAATCATGAGTTTCTCTGTGATCCCAGTGCAAGATTCTTAATTAAGAGTTGGCTTTTTGGTGCAGGGCCCTGCCCATTCCCTGGTAACCTGATATCTGGGATGCTGCTGTTTCACAGTAGTTGTTGCAGAAGGGCTTTGAATCCAAGTTTTCAAAAAGCTCGAGAAAGTCTCCCTACCTCCCAGAACACCAGCGTGCTTTGTCCTTCAGAAAATTTGCCTGTTACTACAGGAACACAGAGATTAGCCCGAATATCAGCAAGATATCCATGTTAGCAAAATCTTTGCACAAATACTCCAAACAGCTGTTCTTACAATTAATGCGAGAAAAGGGAGTAAACTAATTTCATGGCTCTTTTGATCTTCAGGAGTATGTTGAGGCTGTCTTATGGTGGGCAGGGAGGGGAAGGAAATACCACAGATCTTTGTAACTTGTCAGGAAACTCGGATCATTTGAGGTTAGAAGGTATTTCTGCTAGGAAACAGGGATTATTTGTCCTCTTATGTCTTAGCCTGGCTTTTCCAACTGCAGTGGGTATTCAATATCTGCTCATCTCTGTTTCTGATTTCCTAGTACCACGCTTTGGGGCTGCTCTATCACCTTAGAAAAAATGATCGCCTTGCGGTTTCCAAGATGTTGAATAAGTTCACTAAATCTGGACTGAAATCCCAGTTTGCGTACTGCATGCTGATCCGAATTGCGAGCAAACTCTTGAAGGAGTCTGAAGAGGGGTGAGTAAGAGGCAGCATGTGACTCATAAAACCAATTCTAGTTTGAGGCAAACATCTAGGAAATCTGCCCTTTTTTTTTTTTTTTTTTTGATTTCTGGAAATCTACACACAGGCAGAGAGAACTGTAGCATTAAAAATAAAATGCAGGTAGAAGCAGAGTGCTAGGCTAAACTGAGAGATGGTGTGTGTGGCAGTTGTGTGATGGGGTTTGGATTTTTGTTTTGGCACCCTACCATCAAGACTCAGCTGAGAGTAGGATGAAAACTGCAGAATAAGCTTTTGTACTTAGTCTAATTAGATGCATTTCAAATGCAGTAAAGATCTACTTATGTTGTGAGGATATAAATAAAAGGATCTTTCTTATTCTGATCTCGCAGTAGCAGAGGACAGTGTAGTTATGAGAGAAATTCACCTCCTTGTGAAATTCTTTTATCACTGGAAATTTTTTAGTGGTGTGTGATACATGATTAATAATAAAGTATGTATTTCTGGCACGCAGCATTTCTAGCTTGAAGAAGAAAATGTGAAAATTAATAGAATTACAGTAAATAGGAAGTTTAGAGCTCAAGTATGAGTTGAGCAACGTGGCGGTGTAGGAAACATGAAAGCCAGTGCATTGGCTGTGCTTTCTGACAAGCTCTCAGCCACATGGTATTAGTGGTTTGTACGTAACTCAGCGTCATGCTGTGAAACATCTTCTGTTTGTAGCCATGACAGTCCGCTGTTCGACTTCATTGAGAGCTGTCTGCGGAATAAGCATGAAATGGTTATTTATGAAGCTGCTTCTGCCATCATCCATCTCCCAAACTGCACAGCCAGGGAGCTGGCACCTGCTGTTTCAGGTTGGTCCTAGTCCTTCATACCACTGATGCAGCTGGGGGGGAGAGAGGGTAGAGGAGAACTGGAAAGCGCAGGTGTGGCACAGACGACTACACAAACCACCTATTATTGATAAAAGATGAAAAACGGGAGTTATTTTTAACTTGCTTGTAAAGCCAGTGATAAATTATGAATAGAGCTGCATGAACATTAAGCAGCATTTAGTCGAATGTGGATACGTTAGACTTTCCTCTCTCTTTCTTTGAAAGAGACAGTATTTGATTTTCTGCTGTGATGAATTCTGACTAAGTACTTGCACCTTTCAATATATGAGAAGTTCAGAGAGTTAAACTGTTTAAAGAGAAACAACAAAATACGCGCTTGCTGGCACAAGGCAGTTTCCCCTTCCTCATCTGGTACGGCCGTGAGGGCTCTTGCCTTCTGCTCCCCAGACATTACTGGTGCCTAGAGTTGCATACTGGGAGCTGCCTTATGTTAAACAGTCTCTACTCTGTAATATTTTGTTGTGAGTTACTTCTTTTGTTTGGTTTTTTTTAGTGCTGCAGCTCTTCTGTAGTTCTCCCAAACCTGTCCTGAGATACGCAGCTGTACGGACCCTTAATAAAGTGAGTGCTTCCAAAACCTTCTAAACAAGCATAAATCTCTGAGCATCAGAAGAAGCCAGACTTCAGTGCCTAATGGTGTGATACTTGAAGTAGAGCGGCTGCTCTTGTGATTACTGTGTTTGGAAACACTCCATGCTGGAGAATTGGCTTTTCCATGCCAAATGTCCTGGTGTGACAGGAATCTTTTCTGCACTCAAGCTAAGTTTTCACTTGTTTCTGGACCACAGGGCTAGACCAAGCTGTAGTTTGATAACTCATGAGCTCTCGGCTGTAAGGAAGCAGAGTCTTGGATATTTAATACCTCAAAAAGTGTGCATAGGATGTGTGTGAAGGAGATAACGTTCTGATTTCAAAGCTGCACACTGCAACAGAAGCAGTTTGTCACTGTCAAACCCATGAGCTGTAACTTAGAGGGGTTCATTTGAGATGCTGAAACAAAAGAACCTGAGCTCTGACTGCATCCTGCCAGCGGTCATATGGTGTAGGTTTAGTTGCAATCCGTGTGGCACAGAGCAGTGCTTGAAAAAAATACGGGCTTTAATCCTTTCCCCTTCGAAAGCTTTTGAGTTGTAGGATATTATTTCTCCCATATAATTTGGAATTGCGTTCTTTCCAGGTGGCCATGAAGCATCCATCTGCAGTCACTGCCTGCAACCTGGACCTGGAAAACCTCATCACTGACTCCAACCGCAGCATCGCTACCCTCGCCATCACCACCCTGCTGAAGACAGGGAGTGAGAGCAGTGTAGACAGGCTCATGAAACAGATCTCCTCCTTCGTGTCAGAAATATCAGATGAGTTTAAGGTGTGGCATTGGAGGCCTCTGCTCTTTCCAGCTGCAGGTTTTTCTCCCATTCTTGTTTTTATGAAGCTTTTCCCATTTGTTAATCCTTCAGTGACTTAGTCTGATAGAGCAAAGCCAGCCTGAAATTCAGAAGGTGTAGTCCTCTGTCTTTCAACTTAAATATACCATGTAATTTCCCCCCACCACTCCAAGAACAGATAAATGTCATTTGGTGGATTCTTGGCTCCAGTGCGGTATCCTGCAAAACCCTGTACTGCCTTCTGGTTGCCTCTTTGGGGAGGAAGAGGGATTTTAGCTGTTTTGATTGAGCCTATGTGACTTCAGTCTGATAACGTAGTTAGGAAATAGCGCAAACTGTAAATTTCTACCTAATTTGTCAAGTTAAGGCACTGTGAACTCGGGTAATAACTCAGTTAAGGATGGTAGTTCACTTCTACTTGCCCCTTTTACACCATGGAGTTGCCTTGAGAAGCATAGATAGCATGTCTCTACAAGTCATTGCTAGCATACAGTGGTCTTAAGTTCTTGTTTTTATGAGAAAAGGAAGTAAGTATTAGACCAGTTTAAAATTGCAAAGAGTTTTAATGACAAAATTGTAACTAGTTAAGTTGGAATTAGGTCCGGAACATCAGAGGGAGTTAGGGGAAGCCTTTGAATTAAGGTAGTCCATCCTAAATTACAGTCTCTCTAGCACAGCCAAGTCTTACAGCATGCTAGCACAAGGCTGTTAACACACACTGAGAGTCCACCACCTGAGTTTTATCCTTTTTGTACATGAATTCATTTTATCAAGGTGCAACTTGAGATAGTGAGAAGCCTGTACTTTTCATAGAAAAATAAAATCACGTTACTAATGTCCTCCTCTGTTGTTTTGCAGGTGGTGGTAGTACAGGCTATCAGTGCTTTGTGCCAGAAATACCCTCGGAAACACAGCGTCATGATGACCTTCCTCTCCAACATGCTCAGGGATGATGTACGTCTGAAACTTTCTTTGTGTAGTTATTGGCAGGTAGCTCCGACAGATAGCACAAAGGTTCTCTTCTGTCTTATGTCAGTGGGTACACAGCAGTGATGGGGCCTGGCTGATCACCAAGACCTTGTTTATCTCGTCTGTCAGACCCGTCTGAAATGTGCTTATGAATTAGAGCTCATCCATCAAAACCTGATCTGAAGAGATGTTCAGATGATGTCCCAGGCACATCATCTGAACATCTGGGGGGACTGGGAAGACCCTGTTAGGTTATCCAGCACACCTTCTCTTTTTCTCTCTTTATGTACAAATGATTGTTTTTCCCAATGGAAAGAAGTAATTGAAGCGTGAGGGGAACTGAGTAGCGCTGTGGTCTGAGCTCTGCCTGCCGGGTCAGCGTCCTTGATTTTCCTTTCCCAGGGTGGCTTTGAGTACAAGCGAGCCATTGTGGACTGTATAATCAGCATCATTGAGGAGAATCCTGAGAGTAAGGAATCAGGCTTGGCTCACCTCTGTGAGTTCATTGAAGACTGCGAACATACTGTCCTAGCCACAAAGATCCTGCACCTGCTGGGGAAAGAGGGGCCGAGGACTCCATCCCCGTCCAAATACATCCGCTTCATATTCAACAGGGTGGTGCTGGAGAACGAGGCTGTGAGGGCTGGTAAGTTCAGCTCAAATGCTCGATGGTTTCATGTCTGAGCTCTGCTAGAAATCTTGGGGCTGAGGTTGGGTTTGGGGTTACTCCACAGGCACTGTGGAGAGCTAGCTCTTACATGTATCAGCTGTGAAGGTGATTTTTATCCTGCAGTGGGTTTAAACTCTTCGTATCATCTCAGCATGAGCACTTGGTCCTCCTGCTTTGCAGAACGTAAGCAATATACTAGCTTATAGTCCTTTCTTCGAATATCTCCTAAAAAATGAGAGGTAATACGAGAGGAGGGGACATTGTTACTTCTCTAAGAAGCGTAATTGTCT
Source organism: Phalacrocorax aristotelis (assembly GCF_949628215.1). Classification (NCBI taxonomy): domain Eukaryota; kingdom Metazoa; phylum Chordata; class Aves; order Suliformes; family Phalacrocoracidae; genus Phalacrocorax; species Phalacrocorax aristotelis. Next base: position 217,417,312 of record NC_134276.1, read on the forward strand.
GCTATAAACTATCCTCTTCTCATATGGAAATCTCCCCTCCACAAGATAAGGATTCCTTCTTGGAAGCACGTTTCAGGCTGCCACTTCCTTCCTGCGGAGCCTTTACAACAAACCCTTTGGAGTGTTCAGCCTTTTTTCACACTTGGGACTTGGCATTGGAGGGATATCAGCATCAGCTTGATCGCCTGCATGTTAAAAGAGGAAGTACTGCTGGGAGAGAGGAAGCAGAATAAGCTTATAAATACAGCATGGTCCAGATTGCATTTGATTTTTGGTGACAGCTCTTTTGGTCACAGTTCCCTAATTGTGACCTGGGGGCACACGAAGAGCATCCCCCCAGAGAGCATATGCTGTATAGAAACTTTGTCATTGTAAAAATATGGATTCTTTTATAACCACTGAGGCCATAAAGCTTGTACTTCCTTACAGAGCTTTCTCTTCTTGCTATATGTAGAATTTCTTCAAGCCGACGCTGAGCTGAAATGAGTTTGGACAGGCAGCTCTAAGTGGTTGCTGAGGGGTTTCAGCTCCTTGCAATGTCACTGGATGCAGCCTGGCCCTGGTCTCACCACTGGATTCACGTCACCCCTGTGTGTGAAAAACAGATTTATGTGGGGGTGTGAGCTGCAGCTAATGCCAGAGGTTCAACAACTGGAATGAGCCACGGAGCTTGAGCTAACCTTACCTGTTTGAGCATTCTGTCAGAACAGAGTTGCGGAACTGTTAAGCTGACCTTGTTCTGTTATTCCCCGACGCAAAACTATTTCCATTTGAAAATATGGAAAAATGGTTTAGTCTTTCCATAACACTAAAAGGTTTATGGTGTGGAAGTGAAAACCTGCGTAAACTGGAACGTCAGGACAAGGGTACGCACAGTGCTTTGAATCCATCTGTGAGAATGTGTTTGCGTGTAGCTTGAGCACCTCTGACATCTCCCCATTTTCTTCTCTAGCCGCTGTGAGTGCGCTAGCGAAGTTTGGTGCCCAGAATGAGAATCTTCTTCCGAGCATCTTGGTGCTTTTGCAGAGGTGAGTGGGTACGGCTGTGCTGCGTGTGTGCTGAGCTTGGCGACACTGGGCGCGCTGGCTCCACAGAAGCAGCAAGGTCAGACCCAGTGAGAACTTGCCTTGGGATTGTCACGACATACTGGTAGAGGAGTCGGGAGGTGGCTGTCTTCCACCTTCCCTTTCTGGCTGGAGGGACCATAGCATGGCTGGAGATGAGCGAATGAAAGATGTGATTAGTCCTGAAAATATCTTGATAGTAAGCTGGTCTGAGAACATTCCTCAGTGGGTAATAAATCTACAGCAGTTTAGTACATTTTTTTTGCATCCCTTGAAGCAAGAAAATATATTTCCATGTTACTCATAAATAACTTTTCGGTATGGTTGAGTAGTGATCTCAGGTGTTCCCATTTCAGAGGTTCATGTCTCTTGTTAAAGCCGTTCGGCCTCCTTAAATATTCCATACCATAAATGTCATGGTCTTCATTTGTATAGCACTATAGCATAAACCTGTGCCGTGTCTGTTTTCTGTGGTGAGAGGAATAATACGAATCATGAAGTGCTCCAGGCAGAAGGCAGCCTCAGTATAGGCACAAGCAAATTACAACTGCAAGAAGTGACGAGAGCAATGCAGTGAGGGAGGGCAGTTGCCAGGAGAGAGAGAGAATCTCTTTGTAAACCACCTGCTGTAATTGAAAATCTGGGTGAATGCTTGAGCACGCGGCCATTGGGTTTTTTTCAGTCTGAAATAGGAAGCAGCTTTCACATGTTCATTTTTGTTATCTACCTATTCTGCTTTTCTAGTGTGAAAGGATGCTGTTTAAAAAGAAAAAAGTGCATCCACGTGGTACCACCAGAATTATTAGCCATAAAATGCAGGCGTATATTTTATTATCTAGCAAGTGTACGTGGTGTTTACGATTCACGTACACATCTCCTTTAATCTTGGATTTTCTGATGTGACACCTGCGTATAAACTTCAAGTTAAATCTCAACTGCTGTGTTGTATGAACGCTTTTTTTGCATAATTCAATTCAAAAAAATCCTTCCTACTGAGGGAGCTCAGGCTATCATTGCAGTGTCAAGTCCGATCTTGTCAGTGCCGTTTTTAGCTCAGCTGTCATGATGTCCTGAGCTGGCTGACTGCTATCCTCTTATTCCCCCAAACAGGTGCATGATGGACAGTGATGATGAAGTTCGGGACAGAGCAACATTCTACTTGAACGTCCTGCAACAGAGACAGATAGCCCTGAATGCTGCCTATATTTTTAACGGTCGGTGATAGAAAGGAAAGAAGTCCAAGCTGTTATTTCACATTCTGTATTATGGGTGGGCTTTGTTGCTGTACAAATAACTTTCTGTAATGTAACTAGGGTCAGAATAACTAGAAAGAACAGAACTGTGTGAGTTTTCTGGCCCTAGCGCTTTCCTGTGAGGTACTTGTGCAAACGGGAATGGCAGATTGAGCAAAATATGGGAAGGACTGTCTAGGAAATGGAGCCAGGAGTACGGGTTGGGCTTTTTTCTTTGTTGCCTCTTCCTTCGCTTGGGATGACTTCTTAACCTTTGCTCCATTGCAAAATGAGGATAGTACATCTTGTTGCCAGGATCGGTTATAAAAATCTTCCATGGTCTGTGGTTGAGAGTTCATGCAAGCAGAATATTCAGTGTATTTAAGACTATATGCAGAGGAGTTTTCTGGATTGAACTGTTTAGACTGCAGTACCCTCTGGAATGGCAACTTCCTATGTCATCTTTGGAGCAGTTTGGGTTTTTTTTTATTCTGTGCAATATCTTGAAGGACTTAGCGTGTGTGTTTGTGTTTACTGAGAAATGAAAGTGCTTTACCAGCTTTTTATTAGCCGAAGTCCAAACCATCTCACAAGAGTTTTTCTCTGCAGCCTGAACCAATGGACAATCTACAGAGAAGAGCTCTTTAAATAATCTTCCTTATTTGTATCTCGAGAGGGAGGTAACTGAGACCCAGATAAGTTTTTCAGACTCTGGCGTCTTGTTGCTGTTGGTGCAGCGGGCAATTGAAAATCCACATTTTTCATTTGTGAACCCTGTATCGTAGTGCCTGTAGGCTTCTGACAGCTCCTGCTCTTTAAAACTGAACTTTTCTACCTGTGCTTCTACTTTGCAGGGTTGACCGTCTCTGTTCCTGGGATGGAGAAAGCCCTGCACCAATATACGCTGGAGCCTTCTGACAAACCTTTTGATATGAGAACAGTTCCGCTGGCTACTGCACCAATCTTTGAACAGAAAGCAGGTAACACTTGGGCTTCATCTAAATAGGTGGTGGGCAAGGCTGTAAGCATTCGGGTTGCCGTTACTTGATGTCTGTAAACTGGCTGCTGTCCCAGTAGGGTCAGGCCAAGAGCAGAGGTGGCTCAGCTGAATGCTGTACAGGTTACAGTGCCACTGGCTTTGCAGAAGCAAGCCTGCCTGATCTTCACAGATAAAGGAAGACAGCGCCTCTTTCTGAAGGAACACGGCGTGGCAAGAATGTTCCTTATTTGTTCTGCTAATCTTGTTATCACAGCTGAGTTTGTACATCATCAGAATTTATTAGTTCATTGATTGGAAAAAAGTACATTCCAGAAGCGCTTAGTCACTGGCTGTCTTCCATGTGCTTGCACAATTCTTGCATTTTGACTTTTTGCAACTTGTTAAGAAAAGGTTTGGGGTTTGGTTTTTTTCTTTTCGTTCTTCTTTTTCCAGCTTTTTTGCTGGCTGTTCTGGACTAATGTGTGGTTTCTACATCGTTACTCAAACGTCTCTCCTCTTCTCTCCTTCCGATCCAACACTGCCTAGCAGAAAAGATATTTCAGTGTGTGTGAGGAGCCAGGCTGGTAATGGTTTGGAGCAGAATGTGTGAAACGCTACAGGTTAAGGAATTTTTTAGTGGAGGTATAACAGCATTTAAAACTCCTGCATGGTGTAGCTGACAGAGCAATGTCTTTGCTGCTTTTTCTTCACAGAGATTGCCCTAGTGACCAGCAAGCCTGAGAAAGTTGCTCCTTCCCGTCAGGATATATTTCAAGGTATGAGAGATGATCTGTGGGTCTCCAGCACTGGAAGTGTTGGGAGGACTGCCACAGGTCAGGCGGGACCAGTGAACAAACCTGTCACTGTAAGTGTCCGTCATCTTCTTTTCCCTTCTGCACAGAACAACTGGCAGCCATTCCAGAGTTTAAGAGCTTAGGTCCATTATTCAAGTCTTCGGAACCAGCACAGCTCACAGAAGCAGAAACGGAGTATTTTGTTCGTTGTATTAAACACGTGTTCACAAATCACATTGTTTTCCAGGTAAGAGAAGTTTTGCGCTTTTGCCAGAGCGTAATAGGAGTTGGCCTTTAATGATGCCTGGGCGTAGCATAAACAGTGTTGTCATTGTGCCCTGGAGAGGACAGCTTCTCTCTTCAGGGACTTACAAGGAAGAGTTAAGAGGGTGTGTGCTGCTTGCGTCAATGATCAAAGAAGGGTGGGGTTTATGATCCCGTCTGTTAACGAATTCCAGTAAAATTGAAGAGAAAAGCTGTTTAGTGAGAATGGCCGGCTTGATCAAAGATGCAGGATGTCTGCTGTATGCTGTGGAGTATTGTAGCTGATTTGGGGGAGAATTCTCCATTAGAAATGTTTCTTCTATGTTCAAGTCCTTTTCATTTTATTCTTCTGCAGTTTGATTGCACAAACACGTTAAACGATCAGCTGTTAGAGAGAGTCACTGTGCAGATGGAGCCGTCGGATGCTTACGACGTGATCTGCTGCATCCCAGCACCCAGCCTGGCTTACAACCAGCCGGGCATGTGTTACACCCTTGTCCAAATTCCCCAGGATGACCCCACTGCAGGTACCCCTTGGGAGGGAATTATTCTGCACGACATAATCCCTCAAATGATGTTTTTGGAGAACAGATAATAAAACGTTCAGAGTATGGGATTTGGCAAGTGCATTCTGAGATTCTAGTACTGTTTCATTCTCATGTGTCGCACGTGCTGGTTTTTATGTAGAACCTGTGTTTGTGCAAAAATGCATGCACGCTTCTTAACTAATCAGTGGTACGGGATGATTAAAAATAGGACGATTAAGAGGACTGGAGAGCGTGCAGGTAATACAGGAAAATGAATTTATTATCTTGAGTCAATGAAAGGAGCACGTGGATGTTTTGTAGTAGTCAGAAACAGAATTGGTAAAAGGAAAGTACTAGTGGGGGAAAAAAAAGATTGGGCCTCTACATATCTAGGTAATGCAATTGTTCCTTTCTTTAGAGAATTAGAAACAACTATGAAATTTAGGAATGAGAGATTTTCTTGGGCATAAAACTCCCCTTTCTTGCTTTTATTATTCACGCTTAAAAGAAACTCCATCGGATTTGCAGCTGGTTTATGATGACTCAGCTCATCAGCAGGGCGGATTTCTTGCTTATCGCTTTAAAAACAGAAGATTGAGTGTGAATTCCTTGAACTGTGGTTTTGGATCATAATTTGCCTGTCAGAAACCCTTGCAAAGTTTCTCCTGGTAGCTAATGCTGGCTGGATCGTACTGCAGCACTCTGCAGTGGACCTGTGCTTGTTACACTGTGGCCCTGGCACATTCCTCCCGAGATCCTCCTCTGGCCTTTATCTTAGAGTCTGGGGAGAAATTTTATGTGAAGTTGAAACATGCTCTGACTATGACCCTGTCATATGTTCTGGGGCAAAGTTAATGCACATTCTTTCCACCCCTTTTTTGGGAAGCGAGAGTTCAAGCAGAAGAAACTGCGCTATTAACATATACGGGCTTTTCTTCTCCCCCCCAGTCGCTTGTACTTTCAGTTGCACAATGAAGTTCACTGTTCGAGACTGTGACCCAAACACAGGCGTGCCAGAAGATGATGGCTATGATGATGAATATGTGGTAAGTTCAGGACTGGGTTGGGGTTTGGGTTTTACCCCCCCCGCCCTTGTCATTAATTCTGAATTACTTGGCCAGTGGGTTGATGGTTTTCCTGCGGATCTGAAGCCAGTAGGAGAGATCAGCAGGCCTGCCTGAAACACCATTTCCAACATATGGCAGCTTGTAACTTTGGATCTTTCCTCAAAACCTTGCCTCTGCCAATAGTTTAGCTTTAGTGCCCTATGGGGTAGGATTTGTGGGGACAGAGAGGAAGAAGGGAATAACTTTCATTGTCTTTTTTCAAAAGCATGGCCCAATCTTTCTCTCCGCCTGCAGCGTTTGCACTTCTGTTTATTGTGTTCGCGTTACCAATCACTGAAATACACGTCAGATCTCAGGGAAGTGCGGCCTTCTGGGCATGGAGGAAGTAAAGGCTCCTGCTGGATTCTGAGAGTGTCTCTCTCCTCAGATGCCCAGTAAGGGCTGGAACGGGCTTTGACTCACAAAGCGATTGCCCCATTTTCTGCTCTCTTTTAGTCTCGCTGATATATTTGTGTCGATGTTTTTAAGCTTTGCAGATGACCACCATAAGTAACCACTGTTGTTATGCGCTTCTCCTGAAATTAAAGCCGGGCATGCCAGAGTTGTCTTGGCAAAATGCTGCTGTCCTGTCTCTGTCTGTCTTTCCCTTTCTAAGATTAGGGTCCTTTCTGTAACTGACAACTGAAAATCTCCCTTGCTTTTCTGTCAGTTGGAAGATTTGGAGGTGACCGTGTCCGACCATATTCAGAAGGTTTTAAAGCCTAATTTCGCAGCTGCCTGGGAAGAAGTGGGAGATGACTTTGAGAAAGAAGAAACCTTTGCTCTTAGTTCAATTAAAACTCTTGACGGTGAGATGATCTCTCCTGGTTTATTTGTGACCCATGTAGTACTCCTGGTAAATCTGCCACACTGGGGATATATTTACTGTGGTAGGAGGAGCATTTGGTGCCTTCCAAAGTGACATTATGTCCCAGCAACAAGGCTTTGTGTTGCAACTTCAGGAATATAGTGGGTGGAATTTTGGCAGTGCTCCCTTGCTTGAGGCTGGCTGAAGGGAGGGGGGTGCGTTCCCGGGCTGTGAAGACAGCTGAAAGGACATCCATCGCAGGGTAGGTGTGTTGGTGGGGCTGCAACCCAAGGTAATGAATGGAAATGGTTAAGCCATGTGGGTGCTTAGAGAATGTTCTTGAAGTGCAAATTAGTTCTCACAGAAATCTTGGCATCAACCTGAAGGTAATTTTCTTCTTCAATCTCTGAATGCAGAAGCTGTCAATAACATCATCAAGTTCTTGGGCATGCAGCCCTGTGAGAGATCAGATAAAGTGCCAGAGAACAAAAATTCTCACACGCTCTACTTAGCTGGTAAGTATTCTGGCTGTTGAACTCAATTTTTCCATGTCCCCACACAGATATATATATATTTTTTTTTTTTTAACTAAATGAAGGGGAATGGGTTAGGAGATTCTGCTCTTCTTTTGAGTTTTTTCTCTATAGAAAGCCGAAGTGAACCAGTGAGTTGAATGCATCTGGTGCTAACTTGGAGCCTGCTGTTGTGGGTGTACTTAAGCTAGGCTCTTGGGTGTCTTAGTAGGTATTTTACCTACAGGAAGGGTAGTGAATCCTTTGAATGAAGAACTTCCAGAGCAGACACCTAACTAAATTCCTTCCCTGTTGTCATCTCAGACGGGGGTTCCTAGGATCATCTTGTTTTCAAGTTCCTGTCACTAAAGACACATCCTGAACTGGCCTGCAGTACCCACAACTGTGCTCGAGGCTTACGGTTTTGGGCAAACCCTGGAAGTGCTCTACGGAACTTTGCTGCAGTTGTTAAAACAAAACTGCAATGGATGTGGCACACAGTGTTGCAAGGGAAGGGTTGGATCTCAGTTTATTTCAGGCACAGAACGGGTAACTCCAGGTCTGTCCGCGTAGGGATGCTGAAACGGGACTGGAGGTGGCTTGTCCTACAGTCTGAATTGCCTCCGTCAGCGCCACTTCCAAGCCCTCATGGAGAAGCGTAACAGGACTATTCCTCCTTTGAGGGCAAGGACGCTGAGCCAATGGACTGCACGTTCATGGAAGAATTACAATATGTGTTGCCTTCTCAAACTAGAAGTGAGCTTCAGCTCCGTGCTTTCTGTTTCTACCTATTTGGATCAGCCTAGCCCTCCAGCAGCACTTGCTGCCTCTGTTTAATTAGGGCAGTATCTGTTATCTCCAGTCTTTGGCCTCAAGCTTAGGGTATTTGGGGGTTTGGGGTTTTTTTTTTGTCATTTCCCCCCTCTCTGCAACTGGCCATAAACTGAATCTGTCTTGCACTCCCTGGATTGTTGGCTCCTGGGTTAGGATTAGATCACTGAGCCTCTCTTAGAGTTAATCTCTTAAATATTGCTCTGTCCCCAGGTGTATACAGAGGCAGCCACGATGTGCTGGTAAGGTCCAGGCTTGCACTAGGAGATGGCGTGACCATGCAGGTGACGGTTAGGAGCAAGGAAGAAATGCCCGTCGATGTCATCCTGGCTTCTGTAGGCTGAGTGTTACAGCGCATCGACTGTGATGGAAACCTCCTTTGCAAGCACTGGTTGGGTATTTACTGGATATCAAGCAGCCTGTCTGTCTTTCTGCATGTAGTTTTTATTCCTCAATTTGGTAAATATTTTGTATGATGTTACAGTAGTGGCAATAGTGGCTGGCTGGTACTGAGCCTTTCCCCTGTCCCTTCCCTCGTCGTCACTTACACATTCCTATCTAACTTATTGCCTCTCTGGCCACTTGCAGGAGAGCAGGGAAGATAAAAGATGCAAGTGGTAAGAAAACGGAATCAGACTTTTGTCAAAACTGATTTTTATTAACAGAAAATAAACACTGGTCCAAGTGGTGGAATTCGTATGAATTACTGTTAATAAAATAGAAATTTCTTGTTCTAATTCTTTTTGCTTCAATACAGAAAATGCAGCCCGTTAAAAACCACACAGAACTTGCAGAATCTTCCAACCTGCAAGTTTGCTATTTCTTGATGATTGTCTCTTCTGTTCCTCACAGAAAAATAAATGTACAGAGAGATTAATCTTCACCTATCAAGGCATATTCAGTTCTCTGAGCCTTATGTCAGATAATACCAAACAGTGCAGCCTTCTTGGGCTCAAGGATGTGAAACATCATCTATCGGAAGTTGGGAAGAGGTGAGGAAGGAGGGACCTTATGGTGACTTCCTTCTGAGGGAAGTTCTGCACCTCTCTGCTGATGAATTGATGTTTCTTCAGTTATCAAGTCAGGGTGAGGAAGGAAGGAATACTATTGTAATGCTCATTTAAACGCCTGTCCCAGATCCTTGTGGCTGGAATAGCTATTGCTCAGAACACCTTGGCTTCTGCTAGTGCCAGTATTGCATATTTATCTTGCTCTAGTAGAACAGGTATGAGGCTGCCCTAGGAGAAGTGTGTGCTACAGTCAGGCTTTGGGGAAGCTCCTGAGATAGGCCCAGGGGTGTAGTGTCAGTGAGCAGCTCTGCTTGTTAAATCAAAAGACAGAGGAGCAAGGAAAGTGGTAAAAACTTGAGGTTTAGAGCTTGCCTTTTGGTAACCGGCGATTAAAAAGAGATTACTGAAGACAATTCCAGTGCTTAAATGCCCCTTTATGGGCACAGAGCATCATTCCCTATACTTTGGGGGATTACAGACCCAGTTCTCCTGCTGTATTTTGTGTAGGCAAACTCAGTTTCAAATTCTTCAGTCCTGAGAAGCTGGCCAGGTACTAGAACACTTAGCCACTTAGCAGAAGGATGTAATTTAAACTGCCTGTGCAGCAACTCCAAAAAAAAAAAAAAAAAAAAAAGCCAAACCAACATCCATCTTAGGAATATGCACATCAACCCTTGGCTGCTAGTGGTCCTGTCTACCTGTGGCACGCAGCATAGCCTAGCAGTGAAGACAAGGACTCAGACTGATACATGTGCTCTGCATCCCCCCAGGTGCCCCTGTCCTCCCTTGAGCCCTCCTGGCTCTAAATATAGATACAGGCTGGACAAGAATCAAGGTCAGCATGGGGCTGGAAGAGCTGTCAGTAACTCTGCTTAGGCTGACAGTTCTGTCCATGCCTCCCCACAGGCTAATCTCTTCCGGTGCTCAAAGGATTTAACTACATAAATGCAGGAGTTTGGCAGCCAAAGATGAGGGTGTTAGTGCGAAGTGTTGGATCTGGAGATAAAAATCAAGGTTTCTTCCTGCCCCCAAAGCCTGACTCATAAACCAAGAGTGAGAACTGAGCTGCAGCAGCTCAGAAAGAGTTGATGAAGTTCAGATACGCATTCAGGAAGCCTGTCGGATCCTCCAGCTGTGGATAGTGGCTAATGTGGTCGTCCAGCACAGACACCGTGGACATGGGAAGCACCTTCCTGTTGGAAGAATGCAGCAAGGCATAAGCATGGGAACTGCAGCAGGCTCAGCCCGCAGCCAGCCAAGTGCTACCAGTGAGGAGGACAGTACCCTCTTGCACAGCTGAAATTCTGCCCATAATGTGGTTTTGGGACAAAAAAAGCCCGTAGCAGCTACAGCTGATTTCTCTTCCAAGTGCTGGATTTACTTCATGTTAGTTTGGATGAAAAGACTACCTCAGTCAATAAATCTTACCTGTGTCTGATGTGGTTTTAAAATGCTCGATTGATTTGACTGAGAATTGTGACTTTGATGCCTAAAATGAGAGCGATTTCCAAAACGCAGAAGGCTCCAACTGAATCACCTGGCTGTGCAGGTTATAGGTGGGAATTAAAAACAGCCTCCGTGAAAAGAGAATTGAAGGAAAAGTCTGAGACAAAATCTCCCTCGAAATGAAACCCCCGTTGCGTATTCCCACTTTGTGACGGGTATCGTCTTACTTGTAAAGCTGGAGAAACTCTGGGTGTGGGTTCACAGGGTCCAGGGGCCCATAGATTAGATGCACTGCAAGACAGAAGCACAGACAGAGCTTTTATACCCAAGGACATCCCTAAACTAAGCTGAGACCTGTTGCAGACGTGTTCCCCACACACACAGAGCTTGGGAAGCTTTCAGCAGAGCGCTGAGCAAACCAGCTGCCAAAAGGGCTCTTGCTTCTCTGCCCTGGGGTCAAGTTCAGCCTCCAACCTTCCTCCTGCAAACACCAAACCTTCCCTTGAGTGATTGTGACATCTCTTGAGCCTGAAAAGCACCTTGGCTTCCCTGGGGCAGCATCTGGAGAAACTGGAGGCTATGAACCAGCCTCTAAAGGAGAGTTACCTCTGCTCAGTGGAACAAACCCATTTTCCTCTTACCTCAACAAGCTCACAGCTCTCTGCTGTAACTGACCCTTAAACGGGAGCAGGGAAGTTTGCAACACCCTGCACAAACTGGCTTTGAGCCATGTCGTCCTCATCAGAATAACAAGAGGCTCCAGCAATTAGTGGAAGAAGCCGTTGTCACACTCCAGTGCCTGCAGGAGAGGGGGCGATTCCCAACAACCCAACCAGTAAATCCAAGAAAATGGATTCCTACTCACGTGGGACAGAGGTGGACATCAAAGCCCCAACCCAGCGGTCTCTGTGCTTCTTTCTCTGATTTATGTACTGCAAAATACTAAAGAGAAACCTGTTGTTACACAGCAGACGGTGACTCGAGGTGCTGCACAGCCTGGAAATTGCTCTCAGGGCAACGTATGGCAGTCCAATGAGACCGAGGTATAATCTGCATCCCCCAGACACCGCCTCCTTAGGGCAATGGCAACGGCACATCAGTCCGCTGACCATCCCCGAGCTTAGCGAAATGCCTAAGATGTTTTTCTTAATTTTTACTTAGTCAGCAAATAAAAGTGCAAATGAGGTTGGGACCCTGACTCCAGGTCTCACCGCTGCTGGCTCTGTGCCCTAAGGCTCCTACTGGAGGATAACCCCTGTTCATTTAGGAAGGGAAGGACAGCCCAGAGGCTGGGGAGATAGGAGGATGGAATTTGAGTCCTTCCTAGCTGAGATGGAAGCAAATTTGGGTCCCCTGCTCCCAGTCAAATGCCACTGGGTTGTTCAAGGGGGTGAACCATCGTAACCCTTGTGCCAGGCAGTGCGGTGAGTCACAGCGGGCTGCAGGCGGCCAGCAAACAAGCACTGAAAGGTTGGTTACCCCCAGGCCCCCGTAGCAAACTCCACACAGAGCAAAAAGCGGGTTTACAATCAGATCCTACAAAACGGAGCAGAAATCAATCTGCTAAAAGCCTGCGCAGACGCAGTGCCATCTCAGCACCCCCAGGCTCGGCTCACCGGTGGTGCAGCAGCTCTGAAACCATTTCAGTGCCCCGCAGTGAGAGGAGTCAACACTGAACTGCTGCATGTGGAGGAGCGCACAAGAAGATAAATTGCGCTAGTCAGGTCTTACAGTGAAAATCTGAACTGCTAAACAGCTCCTCAGCCTGTCTCATCACCCCAGCCACCAACTCGGGGCGACTCCTTGCTTCAGCAGAGCTCTTGGGGGGCTGAGGCTCACAATTTAAACGTCAGGTTCAAGTCAGGTGGGTTATAAAAAGCCTTCCAAGGACGGGAAGCTACAGTAAACAAACGTACCTATACTCTGACACACAACATTTAAGGGGCTGGAGGTATTTCGGCACTGAGCTTCCCATCGTGGCTGCGCTGCCAGCAAAGGTGATGTTGCAAGTATTTGCCATGACGGGACTTGGCAAGCGGGCAGTGCATCAGCTGTCTGTCTATTGCTGGACTTGGGCGAGTAGCCCTTGTTAGAAGAGGCAATTAGCAGGTGCCCTTTGGAGGGGCTGAGCTATTTGGGCCTTCCTGTGGTTTGTCTGGAGATTGTCCCTGGCGGGACCCGAGAGGAGTTTGCACGCTGGGGGAGGACACACGCAGGGCCCGCTGAACGGGGATACTCAACTCACAACCGCCAGCCCGAGGTCCTTCCAAAAGTCCCAAACTGGAGAGAACCCGATCTAGCTCCAGTTTTAACAAAAGCCCACAAATTCAAGGCCCTAATTTCCAAAGAAGAAAAAATTCCACGTTCTACATCTCTAGCGTTGTTGTTCTTGCAGATCCTCCTGAATCCAGACTTCATTTACCTGCCTTTCATCATCCCAGCAAGAATCCCTGCTCCTACACCACACCCTAGCTCTTTTCTGGGGAGCAACAATGTTCCTGGACCCCAACAGAAGCAGCTGGAGGCTCTGGGGATCCAATATCCAAGGACCTGGCCGAGCTCTGATAACCTCCAAGCCGCTTCATGGCTCTGCCTGCAAACAGAGGGACGCTGCAGGTGTAAAACCAAGCTCATGCAGCGATTAACAACGATGTACCTGTCAACGACGAGATTGCCGTCGTTGGTCCGCACCACCGTCCACATGTCCCAGTACTCTGCCTGCGAAGGCTGCGTGTAGGGCCCAAAGACTGCCCCAAGCCTGAAGAAAAAAAAAAAGAGAGTTCAGAGTGGCACAGCAGCAGCTGTGTTAACGTACGGCTGAAAAACTCGCTGAAGGCAAAAAACAGTCGAGCACTTCCAGCTTTCACTGCGAAACACGTGGGTGCAAGCACAGCACTGCAGATGGTCCCCCAAAGGCACCCGGTGTTGGACTTAGTGGCCAGTCTAAAGGGCTTTTGGGAAAAAAAGAGGCTTTACAACATCTGATAAAAATATATCTCTGATTGCACACCGTATGCAGAGCATGGTTATGGTTTTCATTCCCTCTGTCACACGTGCAAGTCCGGTATTCATGGGAGAGAAGGATTTCAGTGCACAGCGAAAAAGCCGTGTGGTTTATTATTAGGCTGAAGTGCTTTGCCAACTTGGAGAGGGGATGGCCCGCAGGACCAAGGTCATTCAAATCCAGGGGCAAATCTCTCCTGGGACAGTGCTGGGGAATCTGCTCACCTGCCAAATACCCACTATACTAATTCCTGCATTGCCTCCTCCCCACTTGGCCCACATGCCCCATACAGACTGTGCCCAGCAGCATGGAGACCCGACTCACCCTCTGGAGAAGAAAAAGAAGTTCATCAGCCGCGTGATGACGGGGGACAGCAAACCCCCATCCTTAAGGATCTTGGGCAGAAGGAAAAAAGGAGACAGCATCACTCAGTATCATACAGATAGGTAAATTCTGCCTCCCCAGAGGGCTTTTCCCCTGGCTCCCCATATCGCAGCAGTTTCCCAGCTCAGCCCCAATCCTCGGTAATGCCGAGATGTACGTGAGGTCTCGACAGCAAGACACCAGCGCTTCAAGGGGTGATTAGGGACGTTCGGATGAAACGAGCCACAACCTGGCAGACCCTGCTTTTCCCCACTGCCTCTAACGATGCCTGTGAGCACCTCGGGTGCCATTACCAAAGCGGGAAAAGCAGCAGGCATCTGAGCCAGGTAAAACCCCAAAGTCACGGAGTCAAACTTCTGCTGGAGGGGCGATTCACTGCAACTAGAGAGGGTGGCAGCTCACCTTCTGGATGAACCGGGGGTAGTGCGTTTCGGGGAAAATCCCTGGAAGGATGTCAGAGAAGAGAGTTGTAATGCTACAAGTGTTTCGCTCCACATCTCCCAGTCTCTCCCCTTTGTGGTGCCACGAAATGCAGCCTGAGGACTGATGCTCCCAGTTATTTACAGCACCTTAATTGCAGTTTGCTTGGGGTTGGGGTGGTGCTTTCCTGCAGGTGATGGAGACGGGAAGGCCACCCTGTCCCATGGATCCCAATCCCTTCCAGCCCACACATCCCACCATGCCGGGCAAACCTTACCTCCATTGGATAAACAGAGGCTGTTGATCAGGATGCTTCCAGTGTTATTGTGCTCGTACCTGGGGACAGAAAAGAAGGTGGTAAAACAAAATGAGGCAAATTAACAGTGTCAGATCAACTCTGCTCCCGTTGTCCCGTTTGAAAAGAAGCTCAGGAGGGAAGTTAAACACAGAATCACAGAATGTCCTGAGTTGGGAGGGACCCACAAGGATCATCAAGGCCAACTCCTGTCCCTGCACAGGACACCCCAAATTCACACCAGGGCTCTGAGGGCTTTGGCCAAGTGCTTCTGGAATATCGCCAGGCTGGTGCCATGATAACTCCCTGGGGAGCCTGTGCCAGGGCTCCACCACCCTCTGGGGGAAGGACCTTCTCCTAATGCCCAGCCTAACCCTCCCCTGGCACATCTCCCTGCCATTCCCTCGGGGCCTGGCGTTGGTCGCCAGAGAGCAGAGACCAGCCCTGCCCCTCCTCCTGCCCTTGGGAGGGAGCTGCAGAGTGCCATGAGGGCTGCCCTCGGCCTCCTCTGCTCCAGGCTGAACAAACCCAGGGACTTCAGCCACTCCTCGTACCGTTTCCCCTCTAAACCCTTCCCCAACTCCGTGGCCTCCTCTGGACACTCTCCAGTAGCTTTATACCCTTCATGTCCTGCGGCGCCCAGCGCTGCCCACAGCACTCGGGGTGAGGCTGCCCCAGCGTGGGGCAGAGCGGGACAATCCCCTCCCTCGCCCGGCTGCGATGCAGGGCTCGATGCCCCCCAGGGCACGGTTGGCCCTCTTGGCTGCCAGGGCATGCTGGTGGCTCGTGTTCAACTTGCCGTCTACCAGAACTCCCAGGTCCCTCTGCAGAGCTGCTCCCCAGCCCCTCGCTCCCCAGGCTGTCTGTGCAGCCAGGGCTGCCATGCCACAGGTGCAAGATCCAGCACTTGACCTTGTTAAACTTCATACAGGTACCAGTTCTAAGATGTATCCCTGTGGAACCCTGCTGGTGACCAGCTGCCAGCCCCATTAACCCCATTTACTATGACCCTTTGAGCCCGACCCATCAGCCAATTGCTCACCCAGTGCATGACGTGTTTCTCCAGCTGTATGCTGGACATTTTGTCCAGGAGGATACTGGCAAGAACATCCTACCAGCTGAGAACTGATGGATGGGAACCTTAGATCTGCCTATTAGGATGTGCCCTGAGGCCTCCCAGCCTTCGTTACAACTCTAGGTCCAGGGAAAAGGGGGTTCTGCACTACATCCTTCCTCCTATCTGCTGGAAATCATCTTGACGGGGACAACAAAGAGCAGCCAGAGCATCAGTGTTTGCAGTGACCTGTGGAGCAGCTCCTGTGCGACCGTATCCCCATAATCGTGGGACAGAAGATTAATCCTTTGGTGGTGGAGGCCGAGGTGACGCACCAGCCCCTCGACGATGCTGGCTTGCTCGAAGATGGAGTAGCGGTGGGGCCTCTGCGAAGCAAAGCGGGAGAGGAGCCGCAGTGAGAGCCTGACCCACCATGAGTCCAAGAACTCCAGAATAAACACCCAAGTGGAGGAATGTGGGGTGGAGACCAGCAGTTTGTGATCCTGGACAGAGCAGTTGGGGTGTCCTGGGCCAGCAGCTACATCCAGAAGCTGGCGGGAGTACTGCCCATGCCCCAAAGGGGTCAAGGTGTGCTTTGGAGTCACGTCAAACCCAAGTAAAGGCAAGACAGTGACAGAGCCGATCTCTTCCCCATCCCTTCTGCTATTGCAATGTCTTATTTCTTTTCCAGATGTAAATGGGAGAAGAAACTGGACTGTAAATGCCAATTTTCCAGGGTTGCTGGCATGGCAGAACAACTTCTAGGCCAAAAGCAAAACCCCTTTTCCCAGGCTACTTACAGGCTTGTCACTGAAACCAAATCCTACAAAATCCAGAGCAATCACCCGGTGAAACCGCTGGGTCAGCCCTTCCCAGATCTGGAAGAGAAATGCATTAAAAAAACGGCTGATGGGAGTGGAGAGAGGAAAAGCCTGCAGCGATGCGCAGCTGCCGACAGCCACGCTGCCCTCCACTCCCCCAGACAGCACCTTCCAGCACCAAGAAAATAGCAGGAGGTTGAAATTTCCTCCTTCCCTGGGAGGGAGAAACCATGGGGTTTGCTGACAGCATCCAACCCCCCCATGGACTCGCCCCCCTCACCTTGCACCAGTCGTAGCTGGAGGTTGGGAAGCCATGCAGGAGGACAATGACATCGGAGCTGCCGACAGCGCCGGTTGAATCTGGGGAGGGAACACAGCACCTCAGGGTCATCATTTTTCCCCCCACAAAGTTTCCACCCCTGTAAGACAGGTGTTGCCGTTCGCTCCGCAGCAGCATGGCGTTACCTCTTCCCCCTGTTCCCCTAAAACCAAGCATGGGTTTGACT
This sequence comes from Phalacrocorax aristotelis, assembly GCF_949628215.1. NCBI lineage: Eukaryota > Metazoa > Chordata > Aves > Suliformes > Phalacrocoracidae > Phalacrocorax > Phalacrocorax aristotelis. Next base: position 217,434,369 of record NC_134276.1, read on the forward strand.
CACACCACAGCTTCCCTGTGACAGCGTGGCTTCGGAAACCCGGCCAGATGAGCCCCCATTGCCCCCAGCACTGGCTACTTGATGCAAACCAGGGTTTTATTTAGGACAATTTAATTTCAGCTGCCCCTAAGTTGCTACAATGGGCAACAACCATGCCAGCAAAAAGGTTTTTTGGTATCTTTTCCCTGCTGTGAACCATCAGAGGCTCCTGGGATCCTTTCCCGCCAACACCAAGGTATTGCCGCTGCTGCACCAGAACCAACCTTCGTGGCTTCACCCAATTAAAATTATTTTATAACAGCCACACTGCGTCTGGATCCACACAGCGGCTCCCCTTAAAGCCGTTACATTATGGGAAGGGTCTGCCATCTCCCTGCCTGGCCTTGGGGACACCCCCAGGGCCACCAAGGGGAGCAGAGCCCCCAGCCCCGCTCCCCACCAGGATGGGCGAGGAGTCCCCAGGGCTCGGCGCGGCCCCATCACCTCTGTAGAAGATGTTCTGGTCCTTGTAGGTGAAGTAGCCTCCGGAGGATCTCCAGGAGAGAAGAGCCGGGGAGAGCTTGGGGGGCGGGATGTGCAGGTAGACGGCGAGGAGGGGCACGCTCAGCAGCCCCACCTGCACCCACCACTCCTTCATCCTGCGGGAGAGAGCCAGATGCCTGTACCGGGATTTGCCCCGTAACCCCCCGCCAGGTCCCCAAAACCCTCGCGTACCCATCGCCTGCACGTCCCCGGGGCGGTGGGTCTGTGACAGAAAGTGGCCTTTGCAGTAAAGAGTAGGGGGGGGTCTCTGGGGTGGGGGTCGGGACACACATGGGTCCCATTTGGGGTCTGAGAGGGGACGTGGGCCCTACTGAGGGTCTGAGGGGGGATGTGGGCTCCATAGTGCGGCTAGGGGAAGATATGGGCTCCATAAGGGGCTGAGGGGGAGTGTGGCCCCATTGGGGGCACATGGGTCATATTAGGGGTCTGGGGGGGGGGACATGGGCTCTATTGAGGGAATGAGGGGGGACACGCACCCCATAAGAGGTCTGAGTGGGGACATGGGCCCTGCTTGGGGTCTGAGGGAAGGTATGGGCCCCATAGGGGGGTGTGACTCCATAGGGCCTCTGAGGGGACATATGGGCCCCGTAGAGGAGCTGAGGGGGGCATGGCCCCAATCTAAGGGCTGGCAGGTCAAAGGAAAGCAGAAGGTCGGGGGTGGGGTGCTAAAGTCCCGCCCTCCAGGCCACACCCCCAATAAGCTCCGCCCCCCACCGCAGCAAGGCCACCCCCCGTCGTGAACAAGCCCCGCCCCTCCAAGGGCAAAGCCTCGCCCCTTACAAGCCACGCCACCCCTCCCCGCCGTGCGCCCCCTCCCCTGAAGGGAGCCAGGCCCCGCCCCCCTGCAGCGGTGGGCGGAGCCTCCGCGCCTGGCGGTGCGGGTGGGGGAGCGGCGTGGGGGCGCCGCACGCGTCTCACCTGGCTCAGGTGCTCTGGCCGCGCGTCAGCATTGCCCTCTGAGGCGTGGGGCCAGCGCCCCGCCTCGCGCATGCGCGCCCCGCTTTACCCCGTCCCGCTTCCCGCGCGTCACGGCGCGTGCAGCCGCGGCGTTTCCCCGCCGCGTTGCCCGGAGACGATTAAGCGGTGTCAGGCCCTCGCGCCCCTAAGACGGCGCCTGATTGGCCGCGGGCGTGACGGGCGGCCAATCGGGGCGGGGGTTGTTGCGGTGTGGGACGCCAGTGCCGCACGGCGGGTGGGCTGGGCGGGAGAGAGGGAAGGGATCGTCGGGAACATGTCGAGCAGGAGGAGCGTTGGCGACCCCGAGGTGGGATGAGGGGACCCGGGGGGGGGGACGGACACACTCTTCGCCTCGCCGCCGCTGCCACCCTCCCGCCGGCGGGCCGGGAGCGGGGGCCGCGGGGAGCCGGAGCGCGGGGCGGCGGCCTCCTCTTCCTGCTCCTCTTCCCCCTCCTCTTCCCCCTTCACTGAGGGGGCAGCCCCAGGGTGTGGGGACGGATCCGGTGCGGTGCCCGGAGGGCTGGGGGGCTCGGCGGGCCGGTGCAGACTCCAGAGGCGTAACTGGGGAGGGGGGTGGTTCCCCGCGGCCCCTGGAGCCTGGCGAGTGGCGGGTGGGGAGAGAAGGGGAGAAATTTACCGTTTGAGGCTTTAAAGCGGCGTTTTGGACGGGATTATTAAATCATTATTATTGGAGAGTCAGAGGGAGGACGCCTGAGGGGATGCCTGTGGCCTCGCTGCTTTTTCCCATCTCTTAAAACTCTCCAAATCGCCTGTTAACTTTTTTTGCCCTTAAAACAAATACAAGGCTGTATTTTGACTTCCTCTTTTCCTTTTCAAAACAGTATTTAACCAGGCGCATCCCTCAGAATCCCAGATACCAACACATAAAAACCCGCCTCGATACAGGTAAGCGAAACCTTCATAGGGTAAAACCACTGAACGTGGGTGTAGGAGTGCACAAAAGTATGCTGAATGTCTTAACCGCCTCTGTCCTGAGCTGCTTTACTCTGGACACTGCACAGCAATGTCAGAAAATTGTGTCATGATTATGATGCGCCTTATGATGTCAGGGTCTGCTGTGACAGTTCCCATGGCAATTACCGGTCTTGGAGTTTCTGTATGTGGGCTTTTCTTGTATAAACTAATATCTCGACAAGGGTGTTAGCCAATATAATTATTTGGGGGGTGTTGCGGGGATTTTTTGGTTGTTAAAGCGGTTGAATTTTATCCAGTAACACCTGCCTATAGTATCCATGCAAAAAGGTTGGGGAAGGGACAGTGTGGCCGCAGTTGCGCTCGAAGCAGCGTGTCGGAGGCAGGATTTGAATACAAAGGTCCTGATTTCAGCTCCCTTAGAGAGAGGGTTGTAACCTACTGAGTTTTAGGCAGTGGCTTTCTGAAGGTGATGACTTTGTTCTCCGAAGCATCATCAAAACAACCAGCTGTTCTGAATAGAGCGGGCTTGGTGTGGAACTTGTAAATGCTATGAGGCTGGGTTTTTTTCTTTTAATACCGCTGTTCTGACTAGCAGGGTGTGGATACTTCTGTGCCCCTTACTGAAAATCTTGTAAAATAAAACGCGGTTGCTTTCTGTAGAAAAACTGAAACAGCGCTGTGAGTATGTGTAGGATATTTGAGCTCCTGCTGGTCACAAACACCTGCAGCAACTTCCTCTATCTGGTGCAGAGGCTTTAAGCTATGGAGCACTGCCTGTTCCCAGAGGTGGTTGGCGGCCGGCGTCCAGCAAGTCCTTTGACTGACTTGGCCCTTTAGCTTGGCCTTCCTTGCAAGAGAATAGAGGAAAATCATGGTACTTCTTCATTTATGACTGCCTTGCACCGTCATGGGGAAAGGGGATCTGCAATGAATATTTGTTATCGTAGTCTGATCTTTTTCCTTTGAAAAGTGTTTAAGGTTTAAGAGCGCTGAAGAAAACCACTAATAAAAAATTGTAACAAACTGATTTTTGTTGTTGTTACAGGAAACAGCTTAACAAAATACACTGAGAAGTTGGAAGAGATCAGAAAAAGTGAGTATCTGGAGAGGAGTAGAGTGTAACTTGCAGTGGGTTAGTTCAACACTGAAAGAGCGCCGAGGAGCTGGTTTGAATCCCAGGCCCTCCATTTGCTTAGAAATCTCCACTCCGATGATTCCCACAGTATTTACAGGACTGAACTGTAGAAACACGCAGCAGTAGGATACAGGGATGCTTCTACCTTGATTCTTTGCTGGGCACCTTCCACTTTGTCCTGTACCTTATGTCTCTGTCTCTCGCAGTGCTTTACAGATTTAACTTAAGAAGCCAGGCAGGCAGGTCTAGGAGTCCTTCCAGATCCTTCTTTGTGCGATTTTTGTTATTGAATGGAAGGAAGAAGTTCTCTGGATGAAGAAACTTGACTAAACTCATCTGGGCAGACTCAGACTGTACTTCTGAGGCTTTATTTCACCTTTAGGTAACAAAATGATAGTGTGTGACGTCTTTTTCTTTTGTATAATTGTAGCATACATAGAATTCTATTAGAATACTCCAAGACAGGAAAAAGACAAACTTCTCCCTGTGTAACTCAGTGATTTTACCAGAATATCATTGTTTACCAGAACAACATTGATATTTTGAAGTCTTTGGGTCATTCGGGCTAATGAAAGCCTAGCTGACTTTTATTTCAGTCTGTTTTCCCACTGAAAATAGGCTTTTAAAAAATGTATTACTAATGAAGCTAATGTTTTATTACTTTATTGTCAGCTACTGTCCAGATTATTTTCACACAAAGAGCCAAGAAATCCGTCAAACCCAAAAGCTGCATTTATTGATGCAAAAGAAAAATCATCCCCATTAATGAGGATTAATTAGGATTTTGAATGTTCGCTTTTAGTTCTTAGACCCACTTATTGTGTTCCCCTAAGATGGTAACACTCAGATTATAAGGGAGATCACTGATCTGTTACATAAATGTATTTGTGCTCAGCCCCGTGCAGAATGGTCCTTTGTTGCTGCTTTGATGGTTGGTTGTTTTTTTTTAAAAAACGCACGGGTCTTTGGGGAAAATGAAGAGAGAAACGACCTCTCTTTCCAAAATCCTGTGTAAGATTTCAGTGCTTAACCCTGGATTGCCATCGCTTTTTATCTGTGCTGAAAATCTTGTTGTATGGGTCTAGTCGGTTTTCGATCTCTTCTGTGAATCTGATTTTGTTTCGTGTACGAGTTCTTTTGTTTGATCGTTGTTCTGGAGTCCAGCAGAAACTTTGTCATTATATTTGGGCTGAATAGGCACCCTGTGTTCCCAGGCAATTCAGACACTTCTCCCCCTTGATTTCTCATGGATAGATGACACCGTTTGGACACAACTTTAAATACCCAGTACAGGCAACTCTCTGTCTCTTGTGTAATGTGAGCGAGTGGGACTTAATACCACGAGCCTGCTGTGGAATCAAAAATGATAAGAGAGCTGGAATCATGATGATTTGTCCTTTGGAGGACGGACTTGAGGAGAGACACCACGTCTCTTCCCTTTCTGTGGTGTCGCTTCGCTCATTGCTGAAGCCCCGAGGAGCGCATCCTTGAATACGCAACAATTCCAGCTTCCGACAGGTTCACTGAAGCGAAAAATGTCAGAAAATCCAAATGGACCTTCCAGGACAGAACCGGGTACGTCACATTGCTTTTGTAGTCGGAAGCAGCACCTGAACTTTCTGACAGCTGCTGGGAGGCTCGCACAAGCGTTCAGATCGGTTTGCTCCAGGTCAGGCTTTGTAATAACAGCTTTGTTTTGGGTTTTCTTGTTGATAGAAATAATTTTGGGTGGTAAAGGTAAGATTTAGGTCATAAAGGCTTGCTCTGGAGTAAATAAACCTTGCTTGAGGTGGGAGGAAACCATCCAGCAGCTGTATTGTATGAGCACTGTGACAATGGTTCTGCTTTGTCGGTGTTTATGTATGTCCAGCGCTTCATAAGCTTTGCTGTTTTTATTTGTCCTTCTAGATTAAGTTTATTTTCTTGCTCTTCACATGACTGAAGGGCTCTTTTGGTCCATGACTTGGGAGTTTTAACCATCTGGACATGGGCTACACATGGGTTTTGTGTCACGTGGGTGAAAAGATAACTGTTATTTCCGAGTTATCAAGGGAGGCTTTAGCAACCTGAGCTTGAGGCTTGAAACCGGGTGGTTTTACAAGAACTGCGAGTGTCATTTTCATGTTAATTGATACGCTGAAGTCTAGTTTATGGTGGGTCTTGTACTTCAGACCCATGGTTTAGAAGCTGTAGTGGCCACTGCAGGGCACCGGGGTATTTTGGATGGGCCCCTTTTTTCTAAGGCAGGTTGTTTAGTAGCAAGCAGATGCTTGCTTTGCAGCTTAATAAATGTTATATAGGGTAGGATGTTGAATTTGGGAACCCTGCTTGCTCTGAATGCTGAAAATTAATTGCCCTACCTCTGTGGGGGGTGTATTTAAGAGGAAAGGATAGGAATAAAACAAAAAACTAGAGGTGAAAGCTCACAATATCTATTCTTGTGTTTGTTCTTCTACCGTAATATGCCTGTTGGCCATGTATGGGGAGAATCTTATCCAAGCAGAACGCCTGTCAGGAGGTGTGTGATCACAGCTTGTGCTGGGAAGAGACCTCAGCCTCCAGTGTTCACACGGCTCCTTCTCTTAACACACATCAGCTTGAGAGTTTCCGTAAGCTGATTTTGCAGTAAATTTTTGTGTGGTCGTTACAGGAATATGGATTGGAGCCCTTCCCCCTTCTCCCCCACCTTCCCTTGCTTAAGTGATGGAGCATTGAGCAGATGGTTTTAGAGGATTTAGAGTTGCTTAACTGGCTGGATTTGATAAAGGTCCTGTTCTCCATTGTTAGCCCTCTTAGCTGGACAGCTGGAGAGAGACCGGTTTGGAATATTCTCCAACAGTTACTAAAGTTGTTGAAAAATATGAAGGACTTTTCTCTTTTTTTTTTAATAAAAATCTGTGACTTCAGAGCTGGAGCCTAGTAAGGGAGGAGGAGAGGGGAAAAAAGGGAAGAAGAAGAAAAGAAAAGGGAGGAAGAGCAATTTTATTTTTTGAGGGAGCTTAGATCTGTTAGAGCATGGCTTCAAGAGCTGCGTGCAGAACTCTGTTACAGCTGTAGTGCCTGAAACAGGAGGAATTTTGTTCATCTGCCTTCCCCTGCCAGTGCAGGACTGATCTTTTTTTTTTCCTCCTCTGCTGTCTCCTTTCTAGCTATAAATTTCCCAAAGAACGAGGCTTTCGTTACTTCCCGTGGGAGGTTATTTCATGTCAAGATGTTCCTACTGATACTCGTCTTAGCTTCTTTCTCCTACTACATACGCCCTTTTGTTTCACACTAGAAGGCTTCTCTCTACCTGCTGGTTACGCATCTCAAGTATCTGCATATGATCAGACTTCCATCCTTGTCATCGCTTACTTAGCACCGCTAATCTCTGCTCTGGTTGTTTGCCAGTCATTCCAACAGACCGCTCGGTTTTCTTGCTGCCTAAGCTTTGTTTTCAGGCTTAAGACTCAATTAGTCCAGTTTCTCCATAGCAATTATGTGCGCTTCAAGCCGGTATCCGTGCCAATCTGCTGTTCAGTGTTCTGCGTTAAACACCTGTCGGTTCTCCATTCCTTTTAGATATCCGTATTAGCAAAATGTAGGAATCGGAATGTAATTGTCAGATAAACTAAGAAAACCTGGTGCATTTTAATGGGTAAGATTAAAGATACCTGTTTAGCTTAGCATTTGAAAAGACATAGTCTGAAATACAGTGCTCCTATGCTCTGATTCTGCTGTAACTTATACAAATTAAAAATTCAGGTAAATCAAATCTTTTGGTTTAAGAGGCTTTGCAACCATAGTGGGCTTCAAAGAACAGCAGGCAATGCCTCAAGCTGCATCAGGGGAGGTTTAGATTGGGTATTAGGAAATATGTCTTTACAGCCAGAGTGGTCAGGCATTGGAACAGGCTGCCCAGAGAGGTGGGGGAGTCACCAGCCCTGGGGAGGGGGGGGTTCAAACACTGTGCAGACGTGGCACTTGGGGACACGGTTTAGGAGGCCTGGGGGTGTTGGGTTGGCGTTGGACATGATGATCCCAAAGGTCTTTTCGAATTGTAATGATTCTGTGATTCGATGACTCTTTAAATTCATGAGGCTGCTTCCTTCCCCCACCAAGAACAGAAAACACAAAGTAATACAGATTTGAGCCTAAAAGCAAGTAAATCTGCCTTTTCCACTTTAATCATATCTGGACAAGATCTGTCTTTATAACTGGTATTACTTTTCACAAAGTCTTCAGGTTTGCTGCTCCGATCCTTCAGTGCAAGCTCAGCGCCCAGAAATCCTGCCTTGTTGGAGAAGAGGGTCTACAAGAGCAGCTGGGACTAAGCCTATTGCCTGGTATTTGCAAAAGCAGGGAATTAGCACTTAACACTGTCCTCTTCTGCTTTGTTTTTGAAGATTACAGGTATAAAAAGGACGAGCTGTTTAAAAGACTGAAAGTGACTACTTTTGCCCAGTTGGTAGGTACAGTTCCCTCTCTGGCCTCTGGAAGCTGTTCCCTTTTGTGAACAGCATTTTTGCTTTGTCTAAAGCCTTTTATGTATTTCTGTAGCCTTGGTGTGTAATTATTCTGTGTTGGCTTCTTCCTACCCTCATAGACCTCCCTTAATAAAAGCAAATCATTTGGGCCAATGTTTTCAGAGTAGTCAAATGCTTTTCATTGAAAATTGAAGTTTGTAGCGACTCTGTCTTTGAAATATGTTCCCTATTTTTTGTTCTTTTAACTTCAAGCCTCTTAAAAAGAGAAGGGCTATGTAAAGTAGTATTCAGGTCTGATCTCATCGAGCTTTGTGTCAAGCAGTGACACCTGAACCCCTCCCTAATAGCGGGTTTAACTGCAGATAGGATGATTGTGACTTCAAAGCTATCTGTATATATTTTTTGATTTAAAAATAACGAATCAAAAGACTAAAAAATGGAAAACCTGATCAGTAACTAGAGAGTTGTGTGTTGCTTGTATGTTGGTTCAAGAAAATTAGTAAAAACTAGAAAAAGACAAGCTTTCCTCTAAGGAGAGAAGGAAAGGGAAGGTTAAACTTGCAGATACTGAAGGAGTGGGTTTCTGCCGACCCATGTCTTTAGTTCCACTGGATTGTTAAGACCAATCCTGTGACTCTCACTGGTGCGATGAACTGGTTTAGTGTGTGAAGATCTCGGGTCTGCTCTCGCAGACCAATTAACCGGGTACAATTTTAGCAGTGTAGCATATGCTCTTAAATGTTTCAGTTGCAGCCAGTGACTGAACTTCATGAAAATAAGGAAACATTCTGGTGTTTAATATTGCCAGCACAACGTATCTGACTCTTCTTTATTCTGAGGTCGAGCATTCTTTTTGCTACAAGTTTCGTTTAATAAAAGGACACACTTGCAGTACAGGCATCATATATACACCTCTATGTGACCTTGAAGTCCGGTAGAAGTTGCATTGAGTTAAACATGTTTTGGCTTGAGGATTGTTTTTCCTTAAGCCGATCCCCGCTGTCTTTCATTGACACCGGTGCATGCGCCTCAACGTATCCTCGCCTGCTTTTGTTTCCTGCAGGTCGTCCAGGTTGCCGCTCTATCTGATGAAACCTTAGAAGTGACAAATGAGGAGATCGACAAGCTGGAAGGTAACAATATTTATTGTGAGCACAAAGAGAAGGAGCTGTAGATCACTGTCATATGCCGAACTGTGTCCTGACAGACATACCTGACGGCTCAGCAAGTCTTTTAATCGGGGAGAAAAAGATAACTTAGCCTGTGGCCTGCAGCCGTTCTACTTTGGGATGCATTGCTGCTAAAATAGAAAGGCTTGAGAATAAGAAAGACCTCATGCTGCCAGGTTTATTTTAGTAACTCAGTAGATATCGTGCATCAAGAATTACATTTTTATTGAATTCTTACAATGAGATTTTGAGCCCTTAAAAAACATACAGCTCTTTAAAAAGAGCCTCTTTAAATATGAGGCTTTTGGCAAGTCATCCTTATTAGAGGGTGAAAATAAGGCTGTCTTTAAGAGATGTGCTTTCTTCCAAGACTAAAAGCTGGGCTTAAAACCTGTTTGTTTTTTTTATTTCTTGCGGGATTTTAACTCTTCGTACCCTGTCCTCTCCCCAGATGGTGATTCTGCTACTCCAGATGCAGATGCTGAACTTGGTGTAGGGACAAATGGGAACAGAAGCCCCGATGGGACACCTAGTCTGGTCATGTTCATAAACAACACAGAAGCTGGGGAATCCTATCGGTCCACACTGCAGAGGTGCCTGGTGATAATACCCAATTTTCCTCCTGTTTTAGCAGATAATTGGTTTTTACCCAGCTAGTTATTTTAAATTGCTACTAAGTGGCTTTATCCTGTATTTCTTATTAAAGCCTAGTTGTGAAGGTCCGGGGGTGTGAGCAAGGGAGAGAGTTGGCAGGTTTTCTTGTCTGAATGAGTTTGGTTGTGGCCATAACCCAACACTGTTGCCACCTGATGATTGTCTAAATGGCTGACAGGGAAATATGTCTGTGGAATTTGATCCAGGTCCCTGGGTTCAAGAACCCCTGTTATAATCTGCTGTGGTAAACTCAGTAATGTGCCTTCCTCATGATCTTATGGGATTTTCCTGTGATTGAGAATTAAGAGTACAGTTTCCAAACCCAATACGTCACTAGTCAAGGTCAGGGAGACCAGGAAGACACTGTAAGAGGAAGCTTTGTCTCAGCATGTCCCTTGCTGTACCTGTGGAAATGCTAACAGGAGAGTTGGGATGCTATCCTGACAGGCTTGGCCATCCCCTCTCAGAGCCACCAATTTAGTGACCACTAAGAGTATCTGGAGGTTTCTGTTCACGTCCTCTATCCAATCCAGTAATGAAATGGAAATCCTCTGCATAGCGCTGTAGGTGACTGACCGTTATTTGCTGTGTCTGCCTTGCCGAGATCTCAACATTGGCAGCTTCTTAAAAGTGTTCTCCCTCACCTCAGGGTCACTTAGGACATTGAATAGAACTCCTGGACTTGACTGATCCAGAAGAGTAGTGTGTTCACCTAGCAAAGCTGTACTCTGTTTATTTTTTTTATATATTGATAAAAATGAAATCAGTCTCTTATGATGTACTGGAAAGTCTGAAATAGACTCTCTCAGGTTTTATGTGGCGTCTGGCTGTAGTGGAAGGTAAATGGGCTATTGGAACAGTGAACGGAAAACCACTCTGACCTGCTGAAGGGCTATGGAAGTGTTGAGGGTGAGAGCTTGAACCATAACCTCCTCTTCCCTCTTGTAGTGTGATAAGTGGCATTGGTGAACTGGATATAGAAAAGGATGCTCCAAACAAAGTGGACGCTCAGGCTAAAGACATGCCTTATCCCGACTGCCCCTTCCTGCTTTTGGATGTACGAGACCGAGATGCGTATGACCAATGTCACATCATTGGAGGTGAGGAGGCCAGAATCTTACAGCAGCCTAGTGTCAGCTGGGGTCGGACACTCAGCTTTTTGTGTCATATTCTGCCTGGCTTAATTTTTTCCCCCAAAATGGGAAATCACTTGGGTGCCGGATGCTCTCAGCACTGATCCCATCTTTCCTGGAAAGGGATGAGGGGACTGAGCTGTTGTTAATCCCTTGGTCAGTGGGTTTTCAAGTCTGTTGAACACTAAAAGTCTGTCGGTTGTATTCCAGGTTGTGTGATGGTTGGTGTTCAGCCGCTGTATGATTTTTTTTTCCTCTTTTTTTCCTTTTCCCTCTCTGCAGCTTATTCCTACCCTATTGCAACGCTGTCTAGAACCATGAACCCATATACAAAGAGTATTCTGGAATATGTATCCTTAGCATATAAAGTGCTGGAATAAAAACAAAAAAAAAAAAAAAAAAAGGAAACTGAGGGGATGTTGGTGGGGGCTTCCAAAACCAGCTGGAGCTGTAGCAGTTACTGTGGCCAGGACAAATCTTAACCAACAAAATCTGTGGATTTCAAGGACGGTGGGAGGGGAGGTCCTTTACGCTGGCCGTGATTACCTGGTGGGGCTCCGCTGCCACCATCAGATTCCAGACTCTAGTTCCTCAGGGCTGTAAAAACCTCTTGACTCTGGTCAGAGCTGCCTGAATTAGGCTTTTCGTGGGATTTTGGCTACCGGAAGGCAAAGCCGTACTACCTCGGCACCTCTCCCTCGCTGTTGCTGGAGCGCTGGGCTTCTTGAGGGATGCGTTCATCAAATCCTTTGGCTTCCTCTCAGCACTTTGATGAGGATTGACTTTTCTCTGGAGGACAGAAAGAGGATTATTAGGTAGGATTAGGCTGACAATTTCCTGGGTTGTTAGTTTGTGAGGGCTGCAGGGGAGAGGGGAGGTTGTAAACAAAGGTGCTTCTCCCTGTTGCCTGTTACTAACCAATCTTCAAAACAGTGGGGGACGCTTGCTGCAGGGGCTGCAATCCCATGGGGATTAGGCTGTGTCCTTCACCGTCTGGCAAAGCCCCAGCTAGTGAGAAACCCATTTTAAAGCACCAGTGAAGGGAAGATATTCCTTCCTGATACTCACAAATCGAGTAGGGAGCCTCTCAGTCTCCAGTCCCATTTTTTTGTGTCCTTTCTTCTTTCTAAAAGGTATTTATGATCGCCTTAAGTTTACAATTGAATCCTTAGCTCTCTTACCTGTCAGAAAAATGCACACGGAAAAATTATCATTTTGTATGACAACGACGAGAGGTTAGCCAGCCAGGCTGCGACAACCATGTGTGAGAGGGGCTTTGAGAACTTGTTCATGTTATCTGGAGGTAAGTGGGGGAGGGCAGTGCTCCCTAAGACCTCAGGTGGGTAGATGGAGAGCAGAGAGTGAGGGTTGCGTGAGCTGGAGATTGGAAAGAGCTGGATATTCAGTTCTGTCGAGTGTTTTACTTGTGACTGGTAAAACCACTGATCCCATCTTAGCTGGCGGTCACTGATAACATGTGATCTGTGTCTCTGCAGGCCTGAAGGTCCTTGCACAGAAGATCCCAGAAGGACTCATCACCGGCTCGCTCCCCGTGTCTTGCCAGGTGGCAGCTCCCGCTGGATCTGCCCGAAAGAGGACCTCTCCCAAAGTGCCACCCGCACGTGCTGAGAATAAATGGAGGTTTTCCGCAGATGATCTACAAAAGATAAAGTACTACCTAGAAGAGGAGCACATCCCTTCAGACGCTGCCAGTAAGACTCCAGGACAAATGCTACAGCTGCTTTCTGTGGCTCTCGAGCCTGCCCTGCAGCAGTTCTCTGCTTTGCTATATTCTCTCCATGAGGTTGCTGGGCGAGGGAGAATTTCCTTCCAAACTGACTGAGAAAATCCACCAAAATCTGTGCCATGTGGATCCCAGAGGACTTAAATCTTGTATACCTACATGATGGCAAAATCCTGGGCCTACTGAGGGGGGGCATATACCATTCTGCCTGCTATATTTAAATGTCTTCAGGTTTTACTCGTGATTAGCAGGTTCTTCAAACTCTTAGGCCTGCGCAGCTAGATAGAGACTGCCCGGAACCCCGCACTGAATTACTTGTGGGTCTGTATATTTACAGTGAGGGCTGGGAAGCCAGCGAGGGACAACGGATCATGCGTGTGTCCTTGTGCTCCATCACCCACACAGCTTCTGATCTTTGGTTGGTTTTTTTTTTCCCACAGGCCGTCTTAGCCGTGGTTCTTCAGGCCGCGATTCCAAGGCGACAGCCCTGAGGAGCAGCCCCAGTCTCCCCAGTACCGCTGGCAACATGGAATCCCTCGCTACCCGCTCGCTCAGCAGGAGCAGCCTCCAGAACAGGCCGTGGAAATAAGCAGCGGTGTCTTCTTCCACTGAATAAATGAATGTCCAGGTTCTGGGAACCCTGAGCAGTGCAGCCGGTTTGTCGTTTTAGGAATCTGCAGAGAAAAGCAGTGGTGGTATATGAATGGCAGCTCGGGTAAGGCCGGGGAAGCTGGAACGGCTGACGTTTCATAGAAGCAGGAACGGTATCGCTTTGGCAAGGCTGACTTTTAGGTGCGGTGTCAGGACACAGTTAATATAACTGAATCTGTAGGGGAGGGAGGAAACTGGTAGTAAAGCCTATGACCAGTAGAAATGGTTCTGCGAAGCTTGTAGTTCAGACGAATGGATTTGTGTCTGTACCAAGTCACTCCCTCCGTGCTGTGCCCGGAACCACAGACTGTACAAACAGGAGTACACACGTGAAGGGAAATGAGCCAGAAATCATCTGCGAGCAAAAAAACCTTGGTGTTTTGCAGCAGAGATACAGACATTCAGCAACTTGCCAAAATGTTGGAGGGAGGATTCCGTAAGGGTTTTCTTAAAATTTATGTTAATGAACAGCAGTATTTGTAATAAAGTTAGTTTTGGAAATAATTCCCACTGTGGCACTGCGACCTCACAGTCGTGTTTGCTCGTGGACAGTTCGTGACACAGTTCTGTATTTCTAAAGGTCAGCTGGAGGAGAAAATAACTGTTCTCCCTCTCTTCTCCTTTATCGTCTAGAAGGTTTGGCTTCTAACTGTGCTTTTTCTGCTTCGTTCCTTGCCATGGTTACAGAGGGCTGCTGTGTGGTATTTTTGGTTCTAAATGAGATTAAATGAGAGAATAAGGCTGCCAGATGTGCTGAGCAGGGTTTTAGCTGACATGTCTTAGGGCAAAATCATGTGCTGTGCCCCTCTTCTCAGTGTGCAGGCAGAGTGTCTCCTCAGCTCTGCTGGGCACCGGTGGTTTGCTGCTTTTCTGACTTGCCAGAGCAGGTTGCTGGTCTCTGGAGCTGCAGAAAACCACGATGTACGTGGAGGAGCCAGTCGCTCTTCTGCTGACAAGGCCAACTTCCCTAACCATTGTACAGGCAGCTGCCTGTCGAGGTTAGGAGAGGGAACGTCATTTTGCTTTGTAAAATGCTTTTGTGATACTTCGAGGCAAATTGTTCTTCAGAGCTCTCTGCCCTTCCAGTGCCTGACAGAGGCTGGAAATTTATTCCCAGTTATGCTTTTGCCAGTGTTTGGAGTAGCTTCTCTAAGGTTAAGGTGGCTGAAGGGAAGTTCTCTTCTGCCCTCTCACCAGGGTCCCTGAAACCTAGCAGGGACCATGAATCTGGTAACTGAACAGGCGTGAAGATATCTCATAGAAAATAAGCTTTGCAGCTTTCATCAAATTGGTGCTTTCACAGTACTGGTATTGTCTGGGTGACCTAGGAAGCCTCTGAAACCACCCAGTGACAAAGCAGAGCTGCCTACCAGAGACATCGTAGGTGGTTACGGAGAGGTCCTGCGCTCTAGCCTTTACCTACGGTGTTGCTCAGCTTGGTCCGGCTTTGGCTTCTTGGTCTTGTGGTTTTTGTGCGTGGCTTTTTGAGTATCAGTGGGGCAGGCCACCCCCCCACCCCCCCTTTTTGAAGCAGACAAGTAATCTTTAACAGACCCCAAAATTCACCGGTGGTGCAGTTCATCAGAGGATAATTCCAGTGAAAGGGCAAAGTGAGAGAAAGCGCACATTCTTTCTAGTTTGGCATTTTAAGACTCATCATCCCTGAGCACATTTGTCATGTTTATTGTGTCTTTGGGTCTTAAATCGGAGGAGTGCTGACACGGGGACTGGCAGACTCATTCTGATGAGAGCCATAACCTCAGTCCTCCAGAGAAGAGCGTGATGATCGGCACAAATGTCCGACACAATATAGGGATCCTCTGAAGGGAGAATAAGGGGAGAAATCAAGGGCCGTAGGGCAGAGCCCACATTTAAACTGTGCTTAACAAAGTACTCCAAAGAGCTGAATGTGTGTTCAAATAGACATCTATATTTTTGTGTGTAACAAAACCTGAGTATGTGGGGGTAACTTAAAGCTCCCGCCTTCCCAAAGAAGCCCTCGGACACTTTAAGTTGTACAAACCAGCTCTAATTTGTACAAACCGTCTTTCCAACCTATCCGCTAAGGTGTCCAACGGGAATGTGTGTATGTGTGTACACATGTACTGTAACAGTCGGGTATTAAGATCAAAAAATTAAAGATCTTATTTCAGCCCATCCTTAGGAAGCTGGAAGCATCTCACCATCTCACCAGCTGCTCTGCTTTCTTGCCCTCCTACTTGATCACACTTCTGGAAGGCTTTTTTTTGGTGTATTTGTAGGCCTGTTTATTTTGAACGAAAGTAGCTTGTCTTCCTAGGTCAGAGCGGTTGGCTTTCCGTGGAATGGCAGATTTGCTTCTTGAGGTAAAAAAAGATTTATTTACATGGCCTGAGCCCAAAGCGGGAGTCGCAGGGACCTGGTTCTTGGCTGCGCTGGTCTTCACTCGCAGCCTTGGGAAGCTGACTCACTCCTTGGGGCTTTAGTTATTGAGGAGCGACGCTATTAGGTGGCCTAATAAAATAAATAAAAGCTAAATAAAGATTTCAAAGCAGTTTGGTACCAAAGCATGGCAGAAATGCCACCTTTAGCTTTGAACGTATGACGTGGCTCATACAACTGCATAGCCTGATCTTGGTGTCCTGGGTCCGCTGCTCCTTCCTGCTCTGTACCGCACCTCCATCCTTATGTCGTCATGAAATAAAAACCTCGAACGAAGCAGCATCTCCTGCATAGTTCAGTTGGTAGCTTGCCTGGGCTGGTTGGCTGAAAAATGATACTACCTGATTGATTTAGCTGAACGTGCACAGGAGAGGTGAGAGCCAAGAGAGACGTTTATTATGTGCTTGAAGGACAGGCATGCTGGTGGGACCCTGCGTGTGAACTGGTCCGAGTAGGAGACCTTTCAGCTCTGTGAGCGCTTGGAAGCTTATAAAACCTGTACATCTGAAAACGGAGATGAGTGTAGTGGTGGTTGTGTTGGCTTAAAGTCCTGATTTTGCTGTCCAGCTGTGGGAGAGAGATCCCAAATCCCCAGCCGCTCTGGGCTGCGTGAAAACCTCCTTCTGAAACGGACGGATAAAACTAGTCCAAGCTCTTGGAGATCCTCCAAATCCAGGGCGTCAAGGAAGAACTGAATGTACTTTCCCATTGCCTTGATGGATTTGTGTGGTTTTGGGCTCTTAACTTGGTGGTGTTTGGAGGGTAGAGTCAAACTCTGTAGAGTCTGGGAGTTTTAATTGTTTAATTTAATAAAAATTAAATGACACCATACATCTGAGTCCTGCTTTTCAGTTTGAGCTTTGACAGCTAACGGAGAGCGTCAAGCGGCGCCTGCACGAGCTGGGAGTCGGTATGGGATTGCAGCGGGTGAGGATGGACCTTCCAGTGCTGCAAGCTGGTGTTTGACCACAAAAATACGCAGAACAAATCACACTAACCCGATTGTCTTGTGTCCCAGAGCCACTCCGACCCCTGGGAGGGCTGGGGAAGGTGGGCACCCCTTGGACACCGCAGCTGTGCTGGCAGGTCTCTGCTTACCCAGTAAGGGTCAGACTGAACCTCTTCCCCTTCTACCCTCTGCCAGAGCAGGGAGGGGGGGAAAAAAGCACCTTCCTTTCTTTTGTGTGCTACTATTTTCATGCCCTTTAAATCCCCTTTTTGGGCTGCTGGGCCAGCACGTGCTGTTTATGTTGGCTGCCACCGCGGGCACCCACAGGAGTGCTGAGTCAGCCTCCAAAAAGGCTTTTCACCATGATTTGGAAAAAGGGGAGACAACCAAAAGCATTTCTCATCCTTTACATTTATTTATTGCATTCTTTTTTTTTCCCCCCACGCAGCTAATTCAACCACCGCTCGGCCTCTGATCCCGGTTAGTAGAGGTGGTCCCGCGCGTGCAGCATGATGACCTTCAGCGCCAGCCACGTCTCCTGGGCGGTCGGGACGATCTGTTTGGCGGGGAGCAGGAACCCGTAGCGCCCCGTGTCCCGCAGCTCGAAGGTGAAGGAGTACTTAATGCCCTGGTCGTACGTCCAGTCGATGGTTCCTCCGCTCGCTTGGTCTGAGGGTGGGAAACGTGAGGGATGCGAAACGTTAGTTGTTCTGCATCGTCCAGGTGTTTCACAGGACCTTTTGTGGAAGCCGAGGTGTGAGTGGTGATTTTGGTTTATTTTGGGGCGACTGCTGCCCCCTGTTACTTACAGATGGTGGTGATGATGCTGCCGTACTTGTAGTTAGTGCCGTACAGCGAAGACAATGCTGCGACCGCCTTCCCAGAAATCTGGTGCTGGGAATACATAGAAGAGAGAAAGATGTGCCAGAGAAAGGGTGCAGGATACAGCCTGCCGGAGAGGTTTTTTACTCGTGCTGCAGGCAAAAAGGATGCCAAAGCTCAGTAGCTGTGGCCTGGGGGAGTCCCCCAGGGCTGGCAGAGGAGCCACGACTTCCTCCTGCTTTGCAATGTTCCCTCTGTGGTGCACGATGGAGGTTGCTACTCCTTGGAGGAGGAGAGCAGCCTCGCATCATCCCAGCCTCCCTCAAACCTCCACGTCAGCCCTACCAGTTCCTTCTGGTCAGGCGCTGGGGTGCTGGTGTAGCCATAGGGGTAGAGCAGGAGCTGGGAGTAGCTGTGGATGGAGACGAAAGCCTTGATGTTCCCGTGGTTCTTCACAAAGTCCACGATGGCCTTCACCTCAGGCTCAGAGTTGGCGTAAGGTCCGTGGTACGTCTCTGAGCAGGGGTTTCCGCTGGCCCCAGGCCCTGTGGAGAAGCAAGGACACAGTGTGGGTGTTTGGTGGCTTTGGTGGCCATTGGGTGGCTCAGAGAGTCACAAGGGCAAAGGGCCTTTTCCGTTTCCAAGCCCAAGAGCTTTTCCCACCCCTCAACTGCTTGGTGGCTCTTGGAACTCCTCCTAGACATTTGTATGATGGCTTTCATTTGCAGTCCCCACAGTGCTGATCACTAGGGGACATCAAAGCCCTGGTGGAGCCCAAACCCATGTCTCTGCCATGGAAAGCAAATTCCATCTCTTCCCCAGGGGACATCAGTGGATCTTTCTGAGCCAGAAATGGCTTCAGAGCCTCCTCCTGGAGGGTGGAAACCCCCGCACAGGGTGAATGGAAGAGCTCTGACCTCCAAAACCTGCGTCCCAGTTGCGGTTGGGGTCCACGCCGATGCAAGAGGAGCCTGAGTGCCTGGACCTGGTCTTGCGCCACATGCGGTTCTGGAAGGGCAAAGCTGTCTCAGCTGGTGTCCACGGCCAGAGCTCCACCAGCCTCCAACAGACAGTCATCTGGGGTGTCTAACGGGTCATGGTGGTCCCCTTCCCACTCCATGGAAATGTAGACAAGGAGGATTTGAGCTTTCAGAGGTCTCCATGTGCAGCACCCCTGTCCTGCTCTCCAGCCCGGTCCAGCATGGCTGTAGGAGGCAGGGAGAAGAAAGCCAGGGCTGTACCTGGGTTTGGGTGAAGGCGAAGCCATCCGGGTTGGTGACAATCTCCAGGAAGATGTCCATCTTGTCCAGGATGGAGGCCAGACCATTGTCATTCTCATGATCCAGGACAATCTAGAGACGACAGCAGTTTGGGGTTCCCTAGCACTGCTGGATCACCATCCCTGCCCTGGGGTCAGCCACCTGACATCCACAGTGACTGCAGGACCTTGTGGCCCTTTGGGGACGTAAGACGTGTCCAGGAGGTGCCCATACCTTCTTGGCGAACCAGACACCGCTGGCCTGCGTCACCCATTCCCGGGAGTGGATGCCGGTGTCGATCCAGATGGCCGGGCGGTTTGTCCCCCCTTTACTGAACTGAAAGAGCAAAGAGAGGGGGCTGGCTTTACCCTTGACCTCGCTCCCACCCCTCCGGACACCCCATGAACCCCAAACCCTCACCTTGAGCACGTACAGAGGGCGGTTCTCTGTCGACCGGCCGATCTCGAGCTTGCTGACCAGGTTGGGGTTTTCAGCCACCAGCAGGTCCATGAAGGTGTAGATCTGGGGGAGAGGGGAAGGGAGGGGGTGTCACATCTGTCTCACCCCTTGCCCTTGCTGCACGTGGAGCAAAGGGCTTTGCAGAAGCAATTCCAGGGTGCAATTTTTTTCCCCCCCAAATGCCCTGTATCTTGCGCTTCCTTACCTCATCCAGGCTGTGGTAGGTGGCGTAGTCAAAGGTGCTGGTGGAGACTGGCAGCTGACGGCGGCCACGAATCATCTCCATCTGCTCATCATCCACCAGCGCCTGGGGGACACGCAGCAGGATGAGACCTCGTCCCTGGCCGTGCCAAGACCCCACATCCCACCTGCCTTCCCTCTGCCACCGCTGACCTGCACGTCCTCGATCATGATGGAGTAGGAGATGCCGTTGGCCTCCAGGTGGGCTTTGAGGGGCTGCAGGCTGGGGAAGGGCACGCGAACATCGACGGGGTGCCCGAGGGCACGGGGTGCCAGCCAGAAATCCAGCTGGAAGGGGAGAAAGCAGCTGAGGGGGTCAGATCCAGCCTGGGGCTGCCCCCACCCCCTGCCCCACACCAGCCTGTCTTGCTTTTCACGAGCATCACCCCCATCATCCAACATCCAGCCCCACCCCTGCTCTACAGCGTGGCTTTGGGGGTGCAAAGCAAGGGACACGGGCTGGAGGGGCTGTCCCCAAAAGCCCCCCCCACCACTGCACCCAGTACCTGCAGCTCCTCGAGGTCCTGCAGCTCCTGCACCTTCTGCAGCTCCTCATCGGTGGTGGGGACGATACGCAGCACCTGGTGCCTGCAGGGTCAGGGGGTGCTGGAGGGGGGGTGCAAGGCCAAGCTCTGGCCCCCACAGGTCCAGCCTAACCCCTATGCCATCCATCCCCTGACCCTGGGGATTTGCACCGAGCCTCCTCCCAGGGGTGTCTATGCCCCCTCGGGGCTGAACCAGCTCCTTCTGCCCCAACCGGTGCCACCGTCCCCATCCCAGGCAATCCCCCCCGCCAGCCAGACCCCCTACCCAACAAAAGTCTCGGTGCTGGCGGCCGTTGCCACCAGGGCAGCCAGCAGCACAAGGGCCCTCATCGTCAGCCGCAAGAGCCCGTCCCGTGCCCCAACAGCACCCCAGGGCCTCTTAAATCCCATGGGGATGGTGGCTCCCGGCCCCCTGCCCGCTGTCCCTTTTCCCAGGGCCGTGGGAAGGCTCCGGCTGGCACCGGCCAAGGTTGGGCACCGCAGCCCCGCCGTCCCCCCTCTGTGGCGCTCCCCGTTCCAGCCAAACCCGTCCCAGGAACCGGCCAGGGCTGTCGGTGAGTCACTTGCCAGCGGGGTGAGAGGTGGGGAGGTGCCCAAATCCCACCGCCCACGGTGCCGGCTGCAGCTTGGAGCTGCGGCTTGGAAAAGGGCAAGAATTGGGTCAAGAAGGTGCAAGATGAAGATTTTCGCATCGGGGGGAGCTTGGCGAGACAGGGGCCTAAACTGTGGCCATGTTGGTGGTGACGGCGGGGGGGGGAATTGGTTTAAAGTTTGGTGCGGGACAGAGGTGAGAGCGGGTGACGGTCACCCCAGGTGGCACAAATAAAATTAACAAATGCCTGGAAGCACTTTGCACCCAACGAAGGCCCTGAGGGTGCCCGGTGTCCCTCCTCCCAGCTCCCACGGAAGGGACAATGGAGCAATGCTGCCCAAAATCCCATAAAATTGGGTTTGCTTGCCCAAAATAGACCCATCCCCTCCCAGGTCCTTCAGGGCTGTTGGGCACGAAGGATGGGGACTTGTAGGGCCCAACAGGGGAATAAACACCTGCAGGGCTGGGAATCCTTTTTTCACCTTTCTTTTGAAGTTTAGCATGAAAAATAAAGGTCTTAAACCATAAAGAGTCTCCAGGATTATTTATTTAGACAAGGGAGCATCACGGGAGGTGCTGGATTCAGTACGGATGCTCCAGGACATGGAGCATGATGTCCAGCAGCGCCGGCCAGGTCTCAGTAGCAGTGGGGATGATCTGGGTGCTGGGCAGGAGGAAGCCGTAGCGCCCCGTGTCCCTCAGCTCGAAGGTGAAGGAATATTTCACCCCATTGTCGTAGGCCCAATCGATGGTGGTGCCATCTGCCCTGTCTGCAGGGAGAGGAGGGTGAGATATGATCCTGACGCTGAGCATTCGTGGCAGACACGACGCCGCAGGATGGGGAAGGGACACTTACAGATGGTGTCCATGACGCTGCCGTAGGTGTATTTTGTCCCATACACAGCGGCCAAGTCACTGACTGCCTTTTTAGCCAGTTCGTTCTGCAAGGGAGAGCCCAAAAGTGGTGAGACCTGGTGGACCGAGCCCTTGGGGCAGCAGGGTCTAGAGCCCAGCATCATTTCCCACCCCCTCTGCTCTTGCTTTTCCCCAAAACACCCTTAATTTTTGGTGGATGGCGGGTACATCTCACACTCATCCTCCCTCCAAGAACCAAGTGATGGGCTTCAAGGTGCAGGTTGCATCTAATGAGAAGGGCAGGGATGGTCCTGGGATGATCCAACCTGACTCTTCCAGCAAGGCTGGTGCTTGCAGCCCCATGTCTACGTTTCTGGGGCCATCTCACCAGCTCCTGGTGGTCAGGTGCAGGCACGCTCTTGTAGCCATAGGGGAAAAGCAGCATCTGGGAGTAGCTGTGGATGGAGACGACCGATTTCATGTTCCCGTGGCCACGGATGAAGTCCACGATCGCTTTCACTTCGCGCTCGGAGTGGGCGTAGGGGCCGTGGTAGGTCTCAGAGCAGGGGTTGCTGCTGGAGCCAGAGCTGGAGCCTGGGGCATGGTGGAAGAGGCACCATGCAGAGAGGCAGCCCCAGGGAAGGGTTTCTAGCCTCCCCAGGTTTCTCTCCTCTAGCAGGAGGCTTTGATGCTTTGAGGCATGAGCTATGCCCAGCGTGCAGACCCAGTGGCTTGGCTCTCACCTCCAAAGCCTGCGTCCCAGTTTCGGTTGGGATCCACACCAATGCAGAGGGAGCCAGCATTGATGGACCTCGTCTTGCGCCACATGCGGTTCTAGGAGCAGAAGGGGGAGAGACCATCACAGGGACATGAATCCCCCTGCCTTGGGACATAAGATGTCCTCCTGCCCAAACATCTCTGGGGATGGGAGGAAGCCGCCTCCAACCACTCACCATCCCACATGGGAAGAAACATCCCTCCCCACCCAAAAACCACAGCCAGCCACGGCTGCTGGAGCCAAATGCCAGGACAAGTTCCCTCCGCAATGTCCCCACACTCACGGAGCTGTGGGTGAAGGCAAAGCCATCGGGGTTGGTGACAATCTCAAAGAAGATGTCCATGCTGTCCAGGATGGTGGTGATGGAGGGGTCCTGGCCATATTCCTCGGCAATCTGCACGGGGAGGGGAGCGGGAGCTGCCTTGGTGTCCCTCAGGGACAAGGGATGCAACCGAGTGGTGCTGCAGGGAGGTGTTAAGAAAGGGCTGGGGAAAGAACTGGGGTCCCGTGTCCCAGGGCACGTGGTTACCTTGTTGGCCATCCAGATGCCGGTGGCTTGGGTGATCCATTCCCGCGAGTGGATGCCGGTGTCCAGCCAGATGGCTGACCGATTTGATCCCCCGGTGCTGAACTGTGCCGAGAGGGGGAGATTTCAGCCCCACGCCTTCCCAGGCAGGGCAAGGCGAGGGTGCCCCTGGTACCCACCTTCAGCACGTACAGGGGTCTGTTCTCGTAGCTCTGCCCAATCTGGATCTTGCTAACGAGGCTGGGATGATCATCCACCAGCATGTCCATCCAGGCATAGATCTGGAAGGAGGAGTTGCTGGGTCATGAGGTTCACCTTGGCTTTCCTTGTGGTTTTTTTAGGGTATCCAGCACCCAATGCCACACGCAGAACTTCCCTGGAGAAGCCCAGCTGCTTGGACCTCTGTGCCAGCAGGGAGGAGCATGTCGCAAAGGCTTTTGCAAAAGCAGAGTGAATGGTTGGGGAGGGAAAGGCTCTGAGATCCCCCAACACCATCACAGCCTCCATCAGCCACCCACTGGACTCCAAGCACAGGGTCTGACCCCCCCAAAATGAAGTTGAAGATGTCTTCCAGTGAGGGGAGGAGGTGCCAGGAGAGGCGACGCTGCACATGGAAGGATGCCCGGCCTCCTGACTCAGCTAAAACCTCCACCCAAGGAAGAGAGACATGTCCCAGGCAGGCTCTCGCTGCCACCACAAACATCACCTCATGGATGCAACCACGGCATGGGCTGAGCGTGACCCCAGCAAGACGAAGCAAATGGGCTGCAGAGCAAAGTACCTCGTCTAGTGTGTGGTAGGAAGCAAAATCGAACGTGCTGGTGCTTCTCGCTACCCTCCTGGACTTCAGCATGGTTTTCTTTTCCTCATCCAATAATTCCTTTTTAGGAGGGGGAAAAAAAACAACCTCATCAAAGTATCTGGAAGGAGAAGGCGAATGGGGCTTTCGTCCATCTCCTCTTGGTTTCCAACTTTTTGGACTTCTATTGGGACTGAGCCACGGGAGCTCATCCTGCTCCCCACCGCAGTCCTTACCTGCACGTCCTCAATCATGATGCTGTAGGAAATGTTATTGGACTCCAGGAAGATTTTGGCTGCTTGGAGGCTGGCGAAGGGCACCCTCACATCGACCTGGCGGCCGGGGCTGGTGGGATGACGCCAAAAGTCAACCTGGTGTGGAGAGGAGAGAGCTCGGGCCCATCCTGTGCTGATGCTCATCCACTAAGCTCCCTGGCACCAAAAGGGGTCTCATAAGAATTTCAACTGAATGATTTAAAAAGGTCTTTGGACAAGTTTTGGCGCACACATGGGTACCAGCATGGGTCAGGGTACCTTTCCTGCACTCAGTGGCTCTTCTACAGACACACGTTTCAGCCCAAGTCACCTGTTGTCTGCAAACGTCCCTTTGAATGATGAGGTTTTGTGATTTGAGCAGATACGATGAGACCCCAGGGCTGCTGTATGCTGGTTTCGCTCTTTAAGTCAATAGACGTATCCCCTTACATTAGCTTTGCGGTGCAGATGCTGTTCCCCACCACCCAATTCCTTCCTCCTGCTCACATTTCTCACCGAGATTCAATCCTCAAAGCAACCAGGGCAAGTGCAACCGGAGCAGAGTTATGTCATGATTCAAGCCAAAAAAAAAATGCCATGACATTTTAGACCTGAATATTCAGCCTGGGAGCAACAAGGCTGCAGTGCCCGGGGTGTTCCCCTTCGTCTGAAACAGGAGGGCTCAAGGTGTCTTAAGCTAAATATTATATTTATATAGCTATAAATTATACAGATCCGAAATAGGAAGGAAAATTGGATGTGAGGTCAAAAGGAGGGAGCCCTGCATGCCGCCAGGGTCTCTGTTTTACACTGGCGGATGCTCGGGGCCCCTTCGCAGCTCACCTGCAGCTCTGCCTGCTCGCCCAGCACCCTGAGCAGGGTAATCTGCTCCTCGTCGCTGGCCGTGATGCGGAGGACCTGGTCCCTGCAGGGAGGCAGAGCCATCAGCGCATGCCGGGGGATCACAGGAAGCAGTGGGGGGAGGAAGTAGCTGAGCCTCCAGCGCTGACGTGACCCCCTCATGGGCTGGGTGGAGGCCGTGAAAAGTCTACGCTGGCTCGGTGGGTTGGAAAGTGCATCGGTTGTTGGAGGTTTGGTGTCAAGAGCAAAAAATGCAGGTTCGGAATAGCCAAAATGGGAAAAAGAACAAGTGCCGGGGAGCCCACAGTGGTCTCCATCCTTCTTTTGATCACGAAAGCTCCCAAAATATTAGGAAATATCAAACATATAGACTTTTCCTAACACAGCTTCTGCTCCAGCCCAGCTGGGCTCCCCTGGGGATGGGTGCAGCCCCCAGCAGAGTAGGAAATGCTCTCCTTCCCCAGCAGCGAGGTTTCCCCATCTCAGTTCAGTCCTTCTGCTGGAAAAGCTCGGGGCAATGCTCTCAGGATTTAGCATCCCCTCATTTCTACCCTCCGCAGCAGCCAGGAGGGTGCCCAAAACCTCCCTCCAAAGCTGGGGTGAAGCCACATCTTTCCTGGTGTCCATGCACCGAAAGCTGCCGGATTTCCCTCCTTCGGGATGTCGCCCTTCTTGTTGACCCCAAAAGGAGGACAAAAGGGGTCTGGCATCTCCCATCCCAGCCCCCATCCCCCAATCAGGGTGTCCCACCACCCCCTGCTTTCGGCAGGACTCACCCTGTGAAAAGCAGCTCGCTGGAGGCGGCTGTCATGAGGGCGGTGAAGATGAGGAGGATCTTCATGGTGAGTGGATGCAGATGAGCCTCAGCCCCCAAAGGCATATATGGCCCCCCTATACGGTGCTCTGGGGGCACTTTCTCACCAAGGCCACAGCTGCTGTCCCTGCAGAGCTGACAGTGACAAACAGCTAAGCCAGAAACAGCTCGCGGGAGCCCAAATGTTTGCTTTACTTGGCGAAGTCACTAAAAGAGCAGCCAAATTAGGGAGGATCTGATAACGTCTTCCTCGGAGCTCAGGTCCTGGTAGGACGCGTGGCCGTGCACCCAGTTTGGTGCGAGTAGGTGCCATGGTCACAGTCGCCACCTGCGGGGGTGACCCAGCCCATGGGTGTGGGGTGGGGGGGGACGGTGGGGGTCGTAGGGCCCCAGAGTACACAAGGACACGGTGCTTTGTTTCCGTTAATTTCTTTATTCCAGATTACCCTTAGTAAATTAAGCAGAATTATGATTAGTAAAGCAAGTGTGTATTACAAGTTGCTGCAAAATTCCTAGCAGAAAAAATATACATATATATATTTATGATTAATTACTTACATGCACAGCTATCTATCTATAAAATTCAAAATATATCAAATTATTACCGGTGCTGTTCATCAAACTGCTCCCAGGAGTGGGGCCAGATGACGATGGATGAAGTCTCACTTCAAAGACGATGGGCATCACGGAGCGCCGGAGCCAGGCGTACCCGATGAGGGTCCGAGGGGTCGCACAGGGACGTTCACCCAGGGGTAATGCTTGGAGAGAGACTGGGGCTCAGTTTTGGGTTGAAAGCAAGTTATTTTTATGTCTTTAGTGTAGATACATGAGTGGGCACAGGACAGCAGCGCCTGGAGCAGCTGCTGCTGATTTCTGCTGCCTTAGGAGGTCAGTTTGTTATAGTGGTTTCTTTGTTCCCCAGGTTATAGCAGCGTCTTTGTTCCCCAGGTTATAGCAGTGTCTTTGTTGTGTGCGTATCTACAACGGCCCCGAGCTCCCGCCTGCACTTGTCAAGGGTCCTCTGGGTTCCCGGGCCGGGTTCCCAGGCTGGCAGACATCATCTCGGCCAGTTTTTTAGCAGACATCTTCTAACCATCAGGTTTTTTCCCTATTAAAACCAGGTCACCTTTCTGGATGCACCGACAGCAGGGTGCACCACGGGAAGGGGCCATGGTCGGGGCTCTGTTATGGCTTCATAATGCGGAACCGGTGATGTTGGTGAGCTGGTCCTGGCCGGCGGAGCCAGGGTAGAGGTCCTCGTAGAGGCAGGATGATCATAGAATTATAGAATCACAGAATGGTTTTGGTGGGACGGGACCTTTAGAGGCCATCTAGTCCAACCCCCTGCCATGAGCAGGGACATCTCCAACCAGACCAGGTTGCTCAGAGCCCCGTCCAGCCTGGCCTGGGATGTCCCCAGGGATGGGGCATCGACCACCTCTCTGGGCAACCTGGGCCAGTGTCTCACCACCCTCAGTGTAAATAATCTTTTCCTTATATCCAGTCTAAATCTCCCCCCCTGTAGTTTAAAGCCATCACCCCTTGTCCTGTCACAACAGGCCTTGCTAAAGAGGTCACCCCCACCCTTCCCACAGCCCCCCTTTAAGCACTAGGGGGCCGCAATAAGGTCTCCCCGCAGCCTTCTCTTCCCCAGGCTGCACAACCCCAGCTCTCCCAGCCCGGCCTCGCAGCAGAGGGGCTCCAGCCCTCGGAGCATTTCTGTGCCCCCTCTGGCCCCGCTCCAGCAGCCCCGTGTCTGTCCCGTGCTGAGGAGCCCCGAGCTGGAGGCGGCGCTGCAGGGGGGTCTCACAGAGCGGGGCAGGGGGGCAGCACCCCCTCCCTCGCCCTGCTGCCCACGCTGCTGGGGATGAGGGGGTAGCTGTGGTGGGAAGGGACCACAGGAGATCAGTATCCGACCCCCTGGATGAAGCAAGGTCAGCTCTGGGAGCAGACCAGTTCCTTCCATGTCGGGGCTTTGAGTCCTCCAAGGATGGAGGCTCTGTGTGGCCCCTCCGCGTGATGTGTCCCACCGCTGGTCTGGTCTCCTGGTGGAAAAGCTTTTTCCTGTGCCCAGCCTGGCTCGCTCTTGCTTCAGCTGATGCCCTTGTCTCTCCCATCACACTTTGTAGTGAAGAGCTTGGCTTCTTTTTCTCAATAACCTCTTCTCAGGGACTTGTTAGGTCCCCCTGCCTCAATGCTGCCTCATCTCCAGGCCAAACCAGCCCATCTCCCTCATGGGGGACATCCTCCTCTTCCTCTTGCTGGGCTCAATCTGTCTTGCTCCAGGTCTCTTTAGTGCCAGGGGTCCAAAAACCAGATTGCAGTTGTTACCAAGCCACGCACTTACAAGAAGAGGGCCCAGGTGGCCTCAAGACCTGGATGTTTGGATGGAGCTTCAAAGCCAGGGCGAGGCCACAGGTCTACAAGCCTGGCTGAGGCTCCTCGGGCTCTGCAGCTCCTGCCCACCACTTGCCACAAGGTCCCCGCTCCAATGGCAGCAGGTCGGCCAGATCCAGGAGTGTGGATCTGGAGCCGTGGGCCCTCCCCGTCAGCGGGGCTTTACCAGCAGGGTTTTTATCACCAGCTGGAGGATGGGATTTTGGGAGGGTGGGTCAGTTTGGGAAGCAGGTGCCACTGGATGGGGCCGTGAGTGGAGGGGACGGGGACACGTGTGGGGAACACCGGCTGCCCCGTGCTCAGGTTTGCTTTCCAAAACATCTCTGCTTAACCCAGAACCAAACCCACGTGGTGGTTTCTGATGCCTCAGCTGCACTTTCACCTTCCTCTCCCTGCCAAAGCCTCACGTCCTTTAGGTCTGAACTAACATTTTACCCGCTGCGTCAGGTGTATTTGCTCTCCTGCCAAGCTCACGAGGAGTGAGTAACTCACCAGCTGCTGGCGGATCACAGGACATTGAGATAAACCTGTTAGACTTGATAATCGCTGCAACAGCAGCAGGGATTGCTAATCTCTGATCCTTCCGTGGCTGCCGTGCACGGCCCTGAGCTGTTTGCTCTTAATCCCCAAGAGATTAGCAGGCTGAATAACAGAGCGAGGGAGGCAGGCTCCTGAGGGACCGCCGACCGGCTGCGCTGGATGACAGCAGGCGTCCTCCCACCTCCATCCCACCTTGCCCACTGGGCAAATCTGGGAGGGAGAAAAGGGGCAGGACAAATATACAGGGGCATAAAGCCAGGAGAACACCCCCCTTCCACCAGCGGTCGGTGGGCTGGCAGCATCCGGCGGCTCATTAAAGGAAATTAAATTCCTTTAATCAGCCTCACAGCCTGGATCATGCTGCACCAGCCCGGTCTGCCCCCAGAAGGGAGCTCCGTCAGAGCCCCCAAGGTTTACAGGAGTAACAATATGGATTATGCACAAAAAATTCTTCCCTGTCCTCTCTAAACAGCCCCAAGACACTACCAGAGGGAGCGGAGCATAAGGACGGCCCGTGTAATCCCCCCAGCTGTAGCTACGCTGCAGTACTGGAACAATGAACTGTCCAGGTGATGCAGTTTATCATTCAAGTGCTTCAGCAGCTCTGAAGGGGTCACACTCCTTTCAATCCACAAATTTCAGAAATATTTTGGAGAACCTGCAGCCTCACAACCCTGGGAGCCGGTTTCTGCGCTGGTGCCAGGGCTGGTTGTGAGGAGGGGGGTTGCTGTGAGGGCAAGGAGGGTTGCAGGAGTACAACACACCACTGAGGGCTAGCGTTGCTCGGAGCAAAGACATTTTGCATTTACTAATAGAGGTGGAGCTGCAGAGGGCAGCGGCAGGATGGTTTGCAGCAGTCAGGAGCTAGGGGACAAGCACCTCCTCCTCTCCCAGCACACCTTTCTGCTCTAAGATTTAATCTCCCCTCAGCCTCTGCACTGACAAGAGTCCCCAGCTGACTTCTTGTTTATCTGGGTGGGAAAAAGCCTGCTCACTCCATCCCACCAGCAGTCACTCTGCCATCTCTGTAGCCACACAAGTGATCATACCTTCACAGAATCATAGAATCCTTAAGGGTGGAAAAGACCTCTAAGATCATCAAGTCCAACCATCAATGCAACACCCCCAGGCCTCCTAAGCCATGTCCCCAAGTGCCACGTCTACATGGTTTTTGAACATCCCCAGGGGCAGTGACTCCCCCACCTCTCTGGGCAGCCTGTGCCAGGGCCTGACCCCTCTGGCAGGGAAGGCATTTTCCCTCATCTCCAACCTAAACCTCCCCTGACGCAGCTTGAGGCCGTTCCCTCTCGTCCCATCGCTGGTGACTTGGGAGCAGAGACCGACCCCCCCCTCACTCCAGCCCCTCTCAGGCAGCTGCAGAGAGCGAGAAGGGCTCCCCTCAGCCCCCTCTTCTCCAGGCTAAACCCCCCCAGCTCCCTCAGCCGCCCCCCAGCACACTTGTGCTCCAGACCCTGCCCCAGCCCCACTGCCCTTCTCTGGACACGCTCCAGCCCCTCCAGGGCCTTCTTGTCCCGAGGGGCCCAAACCTGAGCCCAGCATTCGAGGTGGGGCCTCCCCAGGGCCGAGCACAGGGGCCCCATCCCTGCCCGGCTCCTGCTGGCCACCCCAGTGCTGACACAAGCCCGGGGGCTGGTGGCCTCCTTGGCCACCTGGCCACTGCTGGCTCATGCCCAGCCAGCTGTCAGCCAGCACCCCCAGGGCCTTCTCCGCCAGGCACATCTTTCCAGCCACAACATCTTTCCTTCCTCCTTTTGTCACCGTTCCTACTGTGTCTCACTGAAATGGCCCCAACCAAGCCCTAAAATCTGTGGCACCTTGGAAGGGGCCTACCATGCACACAGAGATGTGGCAAACAAGAGAAGCACCAAACATTTACATGCAGCCGAGTATTGCTGCAGGAGGAATGTGCACAGGAGTTTTATTCAGCCAGGTTCCACATCATTACAGCTGTCTCAAGCACGCCAAGGCAATTCCTGATGATTTATGAGCTTCCTGCTACAGAAAGCCGGTTCCCACTCCAGCTTTTAGTATGGATTGTCTCGCACATGCTCTAGGATTTTTTTCAGACCCAGCCAGGTCTCCTCTGCAGTCGGGATGATTTGGTTGGCTGGCAGGAGGAAACCATAGTTCCCTGTGTCTCGCAGCTCAAAAGCGAAGGAGTATTTGATGCCATAATCATAGCTCCAGTCAATGCTGCCTCCACTGGCTTGGTCTGAAAGAGAAAGGGAGAAGAGCCAGGGCGGTGAGAAGGGGATTGGTTTGAGTTCTGGTCTCCTGCTGTTTACGAGGGACAAGAAGCAGGTTTTTATGTGAACGCTCAGCTACAATATTTGACTGGTGGCGTCACCCTACGGAAGCATCACTGCTGCCGAGAGGGAGAGACCCTGTGGGGGGACAGAGGCTGTTGCCCCGGGACAGCCCGTAAAAAACTCAGACTAGCAAAATACTCACAGATAGTGTTGCAAATGCTCCCCACTGTAAAGGTGGTGCCGTACAGGGACTGGATGGACTGGGCAGCAGCTCTTCCCAAGGCGTCCTGGAGAGGAGAAGATGAAGAACAAGTCAGAAAGTAGCCACGCTTAACGAGGCTAAACCTTAAGATTTCACCAACCTGAACCATACTTAAGGAAATCTCCACAATCTTTCAAAAAAATCTCCAATCTTTCACGCCCCTCAGTAAACTAGTGCCAAATCAATCCACTTCGTCATCACTCATACTAGTGACAGCACTCACAGATTCCACAGTATTTTGGGGAGGTGACATTGCAGGTGAATTCACAGAATGACAGAATCCCAGACTGGTGGGGGTTGGCAGGGACCTCTGGAGATCATCTCGTCCCACCCCCTGCTTGAGCAGGCACACCCAGAGCAGGGGGCTCTGGGTCCAGCCCCATCTTCCTGACACCCACCCGTCAGATATTTATAGGCATTGATGAGATCCCCCCTCAGCCTTCTCTTCTCCAGGCTGAACAAGCCCAGGTCTCTCAGCCTTTCCTCACAAGGGAGATGCTCCAGCCCCTGATCCCCTTGGCAGCTCTGCGCTGGCCTTGCTCCAGCAGTTCCCTGCCCTTCTTGAACTGGGGGGCCCAGAACTGGACGCAGCCCTGCAGATGGGGCCTCACTGGGGCAGAGCAGAGGGGGAGGAGAACCTCCCTCGCCCTGCTGCCCACACGCCTTTCCATGCTCCCCAGGACACCATTGGCTTCCTTGGCCCCAAGGGCCCGGTGCTGGCTCAGGGTCACCTCGCTGCCCCCCAGCACCCCCAGGGCCTTCTCAGCAAAGCCGCTCTCCAGCAGGTCACCCCCAGCCTGTGCTGGTGCAGTACTGGTGCTATGAATTAAGTCATAGCAGGTTCTGTATCTGATCATCCAGTGTTTGATCTCACTGACTGTCTTTTCAAGAAAAGGTTCAAGAGGTTCAAAATCCCGAGGCAGTCAGAGATCTTCCAATAGTCAGTGGGTGCTTGTAGGGAAAAGAGAGCCAGGCTCTCCTTGGAGGTGCCGGGGAAAAGGACGAGTGGCAACCAACAAATTGCCACATGGGGAATTGCATTTAGGTATTAGCGAAAAAGAAAATCCCCGTGACAGCGGGGAAACTTTGGGAAGGGCTTGAAGAAGCTGTGGAATTTGTCTTTGGAAATATCAAAACAATTAATGAAAACTGAGCTGGGCAAGGCCCTAAGCAACCCAGTTCAACCTTGATATTGGCTCTGACTCCAAAGACTGCCTGCTTTCAGTGGAGGGTTAGACTAGAGACTTCCAGAGATCTTTTCCATTTGAATTATGATTGTGAGATCTGTATCGCCTCAAAGATATCGTTACAGCTGTGATGCTGTCATTAAAGCAGAAAGAAGGAAACATGGGCCGGCGAAGAAGGCTGAGAATGAGTGGGGATGGCACGTGTTTGCATACGACCAAGATTTCTCTTTCAAAGGCATTTCATTGCACCAGGCTTTTGTTCGCTCTCACAGACAGTT
The DNA here is from genome assembly GCF_949628215.1 of Phalacrocorax aristotelis. Classification (NCBI taxonomy): domain Eukaryota; kingdom Metazoa; phylum Chordata; class Aves; order Suliformes; family Phalacrocoracidae; genus Phalacrocorax; species Phalacrocorax aristotelis. The sequence continues at coordinate 217,466,865 of NC_134276.1, forward strand.
GCTGTTATAGATGGCAGAGTTTAGCCTATCATTTTAATCCTGATACCTCACTGTAAAACTTGAGTATAGGAAACCAGCTGGACAGAACAGAGGAAGCTAAAGCTCAGTCACGACTTCTCACCAGCTCAGCGTGGTCTGCCGGTTCAGTGCATTTATAGCCATAGGGATACATCAGGAGCTGAGAGTAACTGTGGAGGGTGAGGAAGGCCCGGATGTTTCCATGATTCTTAATAAAGTTGACAACAGATCTAACTTCCACCTCTGAGTGGGCACTGGGCCCGCGGTAAGAGTCAGAACAGGGATTACTACTGGCTCCAGGACCTGTCAGTGCAAAGGAGGAACAAAGGCAAATCTGTAAGAACTGGCATTTATAAAAGGTCAGAGCGGACCAACACAAAGCCAGGCTTTCCTAAGAACAGGTCTTCACCCAAAGGCAAGGCCTTAAATCCTGATAAACATCAAACAGCAGCAACAGAGCATGAATACTCAATGACCGTACTTCTGGATGATACAGATTACCGCCTTCATCTTGTACTCACTGGCAATTAATCGATGCAAAATTATCTTTACAAAAGACAGCTGCCATCCTATATGACCATTTTCTTTTGGAATCCCTTATGTTAAGGAGATTGCAAGTCCTGTGTAACAGGATCCGGGAACATGAAAGGGAACTTTCTTCTTAGTAACAGCCCGAATGCAGAAACTTTATTCCTACCTCCAAAACCTGCATCCCAGTTCCTGTTTGGATCGACTCCAACACATCGACTGCCTTGATTCTTGGAGCGGGTCTTCCGCCACATGCGATTCTAAAACAAACACACACTATGGCTTTGAAAAGGAGCAAATCTCAGTCCTTGCAGAAAACCTGCTACCCAGAAATAGTTGCCTTTCACCAGGAAGAGATCCCAGGCAGAAGCCTAAGATTATTTCTGATGGGCTGACGGCCGAGATGAGCCGATGGTCAAAAATCAAAGGGCTGGTGAATTTGCAGCGGGTTGAGATGAGTTAGACAAGTAATTAGTATCTTTGGCTGCCCAACTCTTTTGTAACTCCTTGCAGCGTTAACAAATAGACTTTCAGAGCCTACTTCCCTCACATTTATTGTTCGCTTGGAAGAGCATGTCAGCTTTCTAAATCAGCTCGGATACACAGCATGCTTACTCACCGTGGTGTGGGTGAATACGTATCCATCAGGGTTTGTGACTGTCAGCAGGAAAATGTCCATTTTGTTCAGCAGAGAGGTGATGGATGGATCCTTCCCATAGTCAGAGGCAATCTAAGCAGAGACAATACGGTACACCATGATTACCAGCATATTTCTTTCCCGCGTGCTTATGCTCTAACAGCTAGGTACAGAGGTAAGCCTGGCTTTCGGGGCCGGAAAACAAGAAACATTAATTATCTGCTGGCCATAACTGTTCCTCGTTAGACTTGGAGCTTGCAGAGAGCAACAAATCTGTTTTATTAGTTTATTCTGAAGACAGGAAGTTAATGGAAGATGGCAGCAAATTTTCTCCTGCCTGTCCCAGGGAATGGGCCAAGACTGGCACTAAGGTTGAGATGGATTAACCACGTTGGGAATATACAACTGTGCTGCACTTCTCTGGTGGCTTAGTCATTTTCAGCAGAATTTAAATGCTCATTTATACAGAGCTGGAAGTTTTGGCACTTTTGTGGAAGGTAACCAACCACACAGTGTTCCTCTGTGTTGGCAGACCAAAGCAGCAAACTGATCTCAAAGTCCTCGGTTATTTGCATAACTATCAGCCCTGCAGTCCTCAGCAATTTCACCTGAACTGCTATATTTTGTCTACCTAAACCCAGCTGTTCTAACAATACACAGCGTTTTTCAATTCTTTGCCTACCAGCTGCCATATTCTCTCTGGAGTTGGCTGCGTCTTAAGAGGGGTGAAGGAGAGTTAGCAGGGCTGGCTAATGTGTGATATACTTTTAAACAGTCAGAGGCATTCCCAAGGTAAAAGAAAAATCAATCACTGCTGAAGTGACCTTTTTAGCCATCCATATTGCACTCGCTTGGGTAACCCACTCTCGCGAATGGATACCGGCATCAATCCAGATTGCAGGACGGTTGCTTCCTCCGGTGCTGAACTGTTAAACAAACCAGAAAGTTTTAAGACTCTCACTGACACCTTTTAGTCAAAAACATCTCATATAGATTGGGATGCTTTGGACTGAATTGTGCCGTATCTATAATGCAGATGTCTCTTATGTATGCACATATGTACGCATGCGTTCTGTGGTATCCTATATGTCATACCTTGAGCACATACAAAGGCCGCTTTTCATAGGATTCCCCGATCTGGAGCTTACTGACAATGCGGCTATACTCAGATGCAAGATGGTCCAGTTCTGCATAAATCTGAAAGGAAAAGGCATGGTGATATTTACATTACGTTTATGTATAGTACTCTGCAGAACAATTGCAGGACCTGATGAAACCTGATGACGTCTCCAAAGTCCCATCTCACCTTATGTCAGTGTAGTCAGCTCTTCCTAACATCACAAAGTAGGAGGAAGCACTGCTATATCCTCAAGATCTACTTACTTCAGGAAAAAGTTCAAAACCCTCTTTACGAACTTCTACTAGGAAAAATACCTTACCCTCCGCTCTGCTTGATGGCTACTGGCTTCCTATAGGTCCCTATTTCAAGATTCATTTATTTCTCAGTCTCTTTGGAGGGTCAGAAGGAAGGGTTTTGACAAAATTCTGCAGAGCAGTTTATAAAAAGGTACGATCAACACTTGTCTGCTCCAACACTCTGTCAGGGAGAGCACTGGCTCATTGTGCTGACCACAAAATGAATCCATTTAAAAACAAAGCCATGTGCCAAAGGAAGCCGGAAAGATATTTTAGATCTTAATGAAAAAAGGCATGAAAAGATGTCAGAAAAAAAAATCCTCCTCCCCCAAAGCTGAGGTACTCACGGAATCTAAAGAGTGGTAAGTTCCATAATTGAAGCTGTTGCTGCTGCGCTCCCTTTGTTGACTGTAGGCCATATCTTGCTTTTCTTGATCTAGAACAACCTAAAAGACACATTCAAATGTTGAGAAAAGCCTGGTTAATTTGCAAACTTCTGACTTCTGATGTTTATCTCAAATGACGACACGATGGCCCTGCACACTGGCCCCAGCCCCAGCCCCAAACATCCCACAGCCGTGGAGCAAAGAAATGTTTCTGCTGAATGTATCTGTAGTGAAGTGGGCAAGAATAGGAGTATTTAAATGGTCAGCATGATGTTTTAAACACTTCTTAAGATGAACACGGATAGCACTGGAAAGCTTTTTGGGGAAAAAAAAAAAAGGCAGTTTTTTTGCTGAGTTAATGGTATTTCAGATGCCATTTCGGGATTACTGCTCATGAAGAGATGCTGGATTAGTCCCAAGTGGGTACTTTTCTCTCACACAGTGGTGTACAGTTCTTTCAGATTATGATCCTGAACTACTTTTAACACAGTTTATTCAGTTATGAGTAACTTTAAACAGACTTATTGGACAGGCTGGCTTAATGGGCCAAGGCCAATGTATGAGGTTTAACAAGGCCAAGAACCAGGTCCTGCCCTTGGGTCACACCAACCCCAGGCAGCGCCCCAGGCCTGGGGCAGAGGGGCTGGGAAGTGCCCGGCGGAGAAGGCCCTGGGGGGGCTGGCTGACAGCCGGCTGGGCATGAGCCAGCAGTGCCCAGGTGGCCAAGGAGGCCACCAGCCCCCAGGCTTGTGTCAGCACTGGTGTGGCCAGCAGGAGCCGGGCAGGGATGGGGCCCCTGTGCTCGGCCCTGGGGAGGCCCCACCTCGAATGCTGGGCTCAGGTTTGGGCCCCTCGGGACAAGAAGGCCCTGGAGGGGCTGGAGCGTGTCCAGAGAAGGGCAGCGGGGCTGGGGCAGGGTCTGGAGCACAAGTGTGCTGGGGGGTGGCTGAGGGGGCTGGGGGGGTTTAGCCTGGAGAAGAGGGGGCTGAGGGGAGCCCTTCTCGCTCTCTGCAGCTGCCTGAGAGGGGCTGGAGTGAGGGGGGGGTCGGTCTCTGCTCCCAAGGCACCAGTGATGGGACGAGAGGAAACGGCCTCAAGCTGCGTCAGGGGAGGTTTAGGTTGGAGATTAGGGAAAATGCCTTCCCTGCCAGAGCGGTCAGGCCCTGGCACAGGCTGCCCAGAGAGGTGGGGGAGTCACTGCCCCTGGGGATGTTCAAAAACCATGTAGACGTGGCACTTGGGGACATGGCTTAGGAGGCCTGGGGGTGTTGCATTGATGGTTGGACTTGATGATCTTAGAGGTCTTTTCCACCCTTAATGATCTGTGATTCTATTCTACAATTCTATGATTAGTGTTGTGACTCCCAAATGTCTGAGGTTAAAAGACCACATGAAATGCCTCAGGGATTCTCAGAAGAGCCCCATGGAGCCTAGGAGTTTATTGATGTCGCTACTCAACATGGTTTCAGATAGCATCTGCAGAGTGATCCCCACAGCTTCCCCATGCAGCAGTGATCCACAGATAGTTGTTGAGAAATTAATCCACAGACTACAAAAATAAGGGAAGGACCTCATGGAAAGCAGAATAAAGAACAGTCTGTGTTAATGAATGAGCCCGGATTGTGAATCACTATTTGTTTCCAAAGGATATAAAAGCTAAATATGTGCCAATGGCATTGCCTACCTGTAGGTCTTCAATCAGGATGGAGTACCCAATCCCATGGGACTCCAAGAAGGCTTTGACTGATTGGACACTGTTAGCAGGGATTCTCACATCCACAGGGAGGGCAGGGGTGGAGGGACTTATCCAGAAATCAAGCTGAAAAGAGAAAGGAAAATGGATTTGGTCTGGGGAAAGTGTTCTGCAAACAGCTCTTCTAAAGCTTTAGAAACGCTGATTTCCCCCAAACTGAACGAATCCTGCAGTATCATGCCCTGTCTTGTTAACAGCACATTCCGTTCTTTAGCTTGGCCTCACCACAACCTTGTATCAGTTATTGTGACAAACTCACAAAAAAATAACAAAGGTCCGCAGGAGGCTAAAGTCAGCATTTTCACTGGTTTCAGAGCTTCAGTCATATAAGCAAGAGGAAATTTTAGTCTTCTACAATGATTATTTTACTGTTATCCCTTTTACCAGAAATAGTTTCAAGAAAAGCTCTGTATTACAGTATTAGGTAATGTGAAACCCGTTGTTTTTATTTCTCCTTTGGTAGGGCTTTTCTAAATTTTCATTTCTATACTATTCAAATAAATATTTTTAAAGAAAGTGATAATAAAAATTCTCACTGATGGCAATAAGAACAGTGAACTAGAATTTTATAATGTGTTTTCCTACAGTGTAGATTAACTAATAAATTCCTCCCACAGTGCTGGGAGACAAGTACAAAACCATTAGCATCCTCACTTTAAAGACAAGCTTTTCAATACTAAGATTAAGAGCAAAGCAGTGCAAATATGATTGTAAACCCAGTAAGAAGAAAATATGAACGCGGGCACTCCTGAATACCAAGCTGGTACTAGAACTTGCAGATCAAACACCAAGATTTGAGAGAGTAAATTTATTTATGGCAGCTGTCACAGTGTGGTACGAACCTTTCAAATGTGATGCAAAGTCCTACCCCAGTCAGAAACGTTAAAAAATGCTTCTGTGGTAAGAACATACCTCAAGGTGCTCCAGGGACTCCAAAAGCTGTAACTTCTTAATCTCCTCCTCATTTCTTGTCTTGATTCGGAGAACCTGGTGCCTGCAATAAATCAATAAGTCTTCAGAAACAGTCTCAAAAAGGGGTCTGGTTGAACTAGCTTGTTATTAATATCACGAATTTGGTGGGTATCTACTCGTACGCTACCAGCTGATATGGACTTCTTTAACACAGTTGACTTAGTGTCACCCAAGAGCTCAACCAACAACCTGAAGGGCCAGCCTGCTATATGTGCACTAGAACTAGTTAAATGGCAATTTTTATGATTTCATCAGAAACCAGCCATCAAGTGGATGAGGTTTTAATTGCTTACAAGGATCATTCTTGCATCTATTAGTTATTTTTTGTCAACAACTTGCAGGAAAAAAAAGTATTGTGGTTGAGTTTGCAAATGATCAGATGTTTGGGGAGCAGTATACATCAAATCAAACCAAACACTAAATACAGGATTCATTTCACCTTTCTTCAGTTTAGTCAAAGACTGTTCACACACTTCCCTGTGTTGTCAGAAGCTGATACCATCAGAGGGTGGCTTGCACCACTCCAGGTGGAATGAATCACCTCGTGGAAGCACCTCACTCCACCGGTTAGAGAGGTAACCTCAGCTATTAACTGAGACTATGCGTTGTACAACATACATGGATCACATCGTGCGGCCTCTAAGTGGTTTTTAGATCACTAAACCCCCTATAACGCATTCAAAAACACATTGTTCCAGGCTGCTCCGGTAAAATAGGTACAAGCAAACATTACCCTGAGGACAGGCTGATGAGCTCAAGTTTGTTCAGGCTGATCTAACTGCAGCCTACAACTACTTGAAGGGGAGTTACAAAAAACCAACAAACTCTTCTCAGTAGGGGTAGATGATGATAACAAGGGTGAACAGCTCCATGTCCTGCTCTGAGCAGGGGGAGGACAAAAAACTTCTGGAAGTCCCTTCCACCCAATGATTTTAGGAAATGACAGAAGGGTCTATGAACAACAAAGGACTGCAAAGGCTGGGGGACAGTAGATCCTATTCTGGAGAACCAGAGGGGATTCCTAAGGAAACCTGGAAGCCACAATGAATTAACAACTGGAAATACAGCCTGGGATGGATGCCATAGCCAAAAGCACCGATGTGCTCCTTAGCTGTGTAGCCCAGGGTTTAATGTGAGTGAGCCGAGCATTAATGCTGCGTTTGCAAATAGCATTTGGTGGTTAAAGCATTTGGTGTGTTTGTTCATTCTCTTCTCTAGGCCACTCTGTGGCATTTGGCCACTGTTGGAGACAGAACAGAAGTCCATGGAGTCCCATATCCTGACCTGGCCCAGCTGCTTTGCAGTACTGAAAAATGGAGACGAATCAGAGCAAATCGGTATGAATAACTGCAGAATCAGAAAACTCGTCTTAAGACAGGGTAAACAAGGGCCTTGGCGTATGAGCTCAGTTATGTGTGTGCTTATTTACTAGTGTGGCCTCAGCTGCTGAGAAGAGACACTTGTTAGCACCAGGTTGCTCAGTCTGGCAGGCTGAGGTGGAAGATTCTTTTGAGGGACCAAATTAAATCAACACTGAAGGCACTTTACCACATTAATAAGTCATTATTGGATTGTCCACCACCATAAGCTTTATTTCTGGATTGGATTCTTCTGTGAAGAGATGAGCTCATTAACCACAGCTACTGGACATGACTGAGGAATGAATTCATGAGAATCCAGTCTACGTTATGCCAGAGCCCAGATTAAATTATCAGAATAGCTCTTCTTGGCTTTACAAATCCTAGGGGTTTAGTAAACTATGTATATTACTTCTTGTTAATCTTTATACCTTCATATACAGATTTACTTTCTAGAATCTAGTGTTCACTTCCTACTTCTCAGGAAGTATCTATTACGTTTCTTATCATCTTCTATTATGTTTCTTACACAGTCCATAAGACTGTGAGGAAATACACCAGAAGGAGATAATTTTGCAATGCAACACACTGATAAACCTTTAGAATATAATGGTTGGAAATAAGGATTTGAATTGCTTCGAAAGGCTTTGAAAAGAATGAACCATTTAAAGAGACATGAGAAACTTCAAAACCAGAAGGAAGCTAGCGACCTTTCTGATCTGAAGCCAGGTTCTGGTCTTTCAGCTCTGCTCTGTGCAGGACCAGATCTGTCAAGCTGAATACTCGAGCTTTGTAGCAAGGTTCAGCTCCAAATCAAGGCTCAAGACTGCTCCTTAGATACAGTCTAAGCCAAAACAAAGCCCTGAGTGAACACAAACTTAGGAACTCAACAATGCAGCCAGACACTTCCCCTTAGAAAACCCAAATGAAAGTAGAGAAGGGTTCCTTCAAACACTGGAGTACCACAGCATCAAGACAAGTCTTTCATAAAAAGCAAAGAACATGCCCCAAGTAGATTTTGTACGATTAAGATAATGAAAAACAACAACTGGATAATACGGCCTTAAATGAAAGGTCTTCCATGAAAGCATAACTCACCCAACGAAAGTCTCCAGGCACAAGGAAGCCCCGAAGAGGGCACTGAAGATCAAAATCAGCTTCATGTTTGATGTGAGGTTCAACTCAGCCTAGCAAAGATGAATTTATACAGGACTTGTTAAGAAACCCTTTTTCAGATAAAACATATCTATAGTCCATGTGACTAAGTTCTCACATTTATCAGAGCTTTCAAGGCAACCAACAGATAGGAGGCCAATTTCACCTCCAAAAAAATATTTTCCACTGACATGTTCAAACTTGTAAGGGAAGAGTTGTTTTCAAAGCTTTGCCCACAAAGCTCCTCAGTGTCCTTTTACACATTTTTCTAGACAGAGGAAAACAGAGTCAAACTGAGAGTCATCCCAGCTCTCAGTGGGGGTAAGGAGCTCCCCCAGTCAACTCTTGGTCATGGGCTTTTCTCCTGCTGTAGATTTCTAGTAGCCACTCCTCGTTACTAAGAGGCAGCCAGTGGAAAGGTCTCTCCACCAAAAGTACTCAATTTGAGTGATTATTTTGAAGAAATAATCGCTCTGGTGATAGCATGCAGGCTTTGGGTCCTGCCTGCTACGCAACAAGTTCTCTCTGATAGAGTAGGCCAAGGCCATGCTATAAATTCGCTCTCATACACAAGTTACACACTTTTAGATATAAGCCAGATAGTTTAAATATATTCTTTATTGACATTACTAGCACTCCCCCAATTTTCAGTCGAGATGGTTTCATACAGATCCAGCCATCCAGTGCTTCAAGCAAATTAAAGTTGCAGCAAGATTCACATGAAAGCAAGCTGTATAGAATCATAGAATAGAATCACAGAATGTCTTGAACTGGAAGGGACCCACAAGGACCATCAAGGCCAACCCCTGTCCCTGCACAGGACACCCCAAATCCACACCAGGACTCTGAGGGCCTTGGCCAAGTGCTTCTGGAATATCGCCAGCCTTGGTGCCGTGATGCCTCCCTGGGGAGCCTGTGCCAGGGCTCCACCACCCTCTGGGGGAAGAACCTTCTCCTAATGCCCAGCCTAACCCTCCCCTGGCACATCTCCCTGCCATTCCCTCGGGGCCTGGCGTTGGTCACCAGAGAGAAGAGACCAGCACCTGCCCCTCCTCCTCCCCTCGGGAGGGAGCTGCAGAGCGCCATGAGGGCTGCCCTCGGCCTCCTCTGCTCCAGCTGAACAAACCCAGGGACTCCAGCCGCTCCTCGTACGGTTTCCCCTCTAAACCCTTCCCCAACTCCGTGGCCTCCTCTGGACACTCTCCAGTAGCTTTACACCCTCCATGTCCTGCGGCGCCCAACGCTGCCCACAGCACTCGGGGTGAGGCCGCCCCAGCGCGGAGCAGAGCGGGACAATCCCCTCCATCGCCCGGCTGCGATGCAGGGCTCGATGCCCCCCAGGGCACGGTTGGCCCTCTTGGCTGCCAGGGCATGCTGTTGGCTCGTGTTCAACTTGCTGTCTACTTGTTATAGTAGGAGCAGAAAAAAGCCTTGGGTGAACAGGAACTTAGAGGACCTCAACTCTGCAGCTAGACCCCTCTCGGACAGGCTTGCTAGAAATCCTCTTCTAAGGAAGCATCCTTCTCAGGAAGAGGTGACACAGGTTTGAAGAATTGCTGGAACAGCCACTGCCGGGTCCTCTCAGCTTTATGATGCCCACAGGGCTGTTCCAGTATCTCTCTGGCTCTTTTTGCTCTTGTGCTGGACTCTACGTCTCGCTTCACAGGGAATAGCCTCCACCTTGTTCGCCTTCCGCAAAGGTGCCCAGATATTTGAGTTGTCGTTACCTATGTTGAAGAAGTAACAGTGACAGGCAGTCACCTGGCTGAGCTTTGGGAACCATCTCTCTTGCCTTTGGTCGTGAGAACACCCAGCTGTGGTTGTCTCAGAATGACAGGTACGGCTGGAGGGCTGTAATACCTGTGGATGGGGTTCCTGGGAACCGACACGGGACAGAAGGGAGACAGTTCAGCAGTCTCTGGCGTCCGAGGAAAGGCAGTCTCTCACAATTCCCAGAGGATCTCACCTGTACTGCTCTCAACATTAGTCAGCGCCTCCCTGTGAGGCCTCCTCCAATCTCCACTCCCACCCTACCCCTCCGCAGCTGTGGCAGAGGCTTCTTGTCATGTGCTCACAGCAGACTCCAAGCAAGTCTTTTGTAAGGCCAGGCTTCATGTTTTTGGGAACAAAGGGAGCCTCAGGGATTCAGGACATGTAGGAATTAGTCATCCTGCAGCTGTTGTAACTTGGGGGCACACCACGGAGAACATACGCTCTGCAAGAAGGTAAGGTATGTTCCTGCGAGTCCCCACGTCTTTGAGGTTTAACCTAACCCAGTCCTCGGGAAACAAACCAATCTCCACTCCCCTCAACGTAAATCAGATAACATGGGTTTATCCTAAGAGATAGAAGAATTTCCTGCTTCTTGTGCTACAGTAATTCTGGTGGAAGTCAAATTCCACCTTTAGCTTACGGCCTTCAACATGTCATAAAGAACCAACAGACAGTCCATACCACCTCCTGTGGATTCAGTTTGAAAACAGGAAGGAGGAACTTAATTTAGGGCAAAATTATAGCTTGCTTCATTACTCATGCTACATCCCGCATGGATTTAAAGGCCAACAAGAGATCCCGCCAAACACGATGTCAGGGTCCGAAGTACACCAACAAGCTCCAAGTGCCCTGACCAGCCTCATCTGGGGCCCCCACCCCATTGCATTTAAGGAGCTTCATTTAAGCCCAAACCTTTGTACTGGCTCCTAACCCCCACTGAAGGGGCTACAGAAGCCTGCAGCACTGTGACCTCCCGCTGTAGCCGTAAGGTCCTGCAGGGTTTGGAGGGCAGCCTTGAACCACAGGGTAAGTCCTACAGGCAAAGTACTGCAGAGGCTGAAAGTCAGCCTCTGTAGTGATTGGTTCAGGTCCCAAAACATCTGAGCAAATTAGGGAGCAGCAGCAGCAGAGGTGCACCTCCACAGCAAGCCAGAAGCCAAAGGTGACAGCAAGGCAGATGGATGTAGAGAGCTCACCACAAGAAACACGGCCCCCTGGGACCCAAACGAGAGGAGCAGAGCAGGTCTGGTGGCACCGACCAGGGACAGCCACAGTCCAGCTCCTCAGGTAAGTCCGCAGTCACACAGCAGGTCCGCAGCTGGGACATCAAGAGCCACAAACCCAAGTCCACCGTGCACCCACCGCAGCTCAAACAAGGACAAAAACAAATAGCCTCAGCTTAAACGCAGCTCCCATGCCAAGGGGCGGAGGGTGCATGGGTGGGGGCCTCACACAAGCCCGGTCAGGGCAATTAATGCGCTCAGGGCCCTGGCACACTAACCTGGGCAGGGTGGGACATACTCTCTGCACAGTCCTAAGAGGATGTGGTATTGCGGAGTGAATCACGAACACTCTGGTGACACATTAAGAAGTGAAAGATTAAATTAATCTCATCAAACCAAACTTTGTCGTGTTGCTTAAAGTTGTCGTATCGATATAGCTAGACAGTTTGCCCATGCCGTTGTCGGCAGAGGGGCACAATGAATACCACCCCCCCACACCAACTAGAAAGCCCTCGAAAGTCATCAAATTTAGGTGGTGACACCCCTTTTCTGTAACGTCTGGACCCTCTGTTTTTGCCCCTATCTAAAAAACGTCCTTGCAACCAAGATACAGCGTAGTAGTCTCTCCTATCACACTTAGAGAAGAAGAGGCAGCCTCTGTCCTTGCCATACCCACAGAGCACGTCTGACCCGAGCCCACAGTCTCCCTCATCTCCCATCCCCTCAAATTAAGCATTCGGCAATCCAGTAGGAACAGGGAGAAGAGGAAAGTGGAGACAACCTGTGCTGGACTGAGCTTTCTTGTGCTCCTGCTGCCTCACTTGTCCCCTCTGCCCTCTCCACATACATTCTGCATTGCCTTTTGCTCTCTCAGGGGGTCCCGGGCATTTTCTGTAATGCTTTTTTGAACGCTATGCATAACTTACAAAACTCATATTTACCTTTTGAATTGCTCTCCTTTTTGTCAGAACATCATCTCTTGGACTTTCTGGAGGATCTGTTTCAGGGAAATAACATCATACACACGATGTTACTTAGAACATATAAACATTAATTCCTTACATAATGCTAGCTCCTAAAGCGTGCGTGAGCTTGTGAGAGAGGCTCTGGGACGCGAGGCTCACACAGCTGCAGCACAGGGAGCAGCGCCAGCCCCTGACCCAGGAAAACACAGCCAGGAGGGAAACCCTCACACCTTCACCATTTCTGCTGAGACTCTCAACAAGCCCATATTCCTCAGAAATTCCACACGTTTCACCTTGGGCTAGAAATGTTTATTTTCCCATCATCTCAAGCTAGACCTTTAACACCAACACAGCGAAGGGCTCCATCTGCAACTCATCTCCTGGATGATCAAAATGTTAATTGGCTGTAATGCAATTAATTTTGGATTACTGGTGAGAGAGCTATTATTTCTATAAGTAATGGATTATTTCCACATTTCTAATCCACAAGGCACCTTGGGAACGCCCTGGATAAGGAATGAGCAGGGATTTCAGTATGTGGATCACCATTTGTGGATGTGTCTGGCATTCTAGGAGCAGAATCCTCATTTTGATCTCTCTGGAAAACCTGCCACTATATGCCAGCGTAGTAACACCGACGGTAAGAGAGCTACTTATTTCCAACTCAAATTCCCTTAAATTAGGAAATCAAGAACTTCAGCTTTCCAGGGTTGTCCCCAAATTTCACATGTCTGAGTCACAGGTGTTTATAACACACCATGCACTCCATCGGATCCTGTTGTAGCTTTGCATTTCAGGACACCGAGCACACAGATGACTTATACCTGGTAATAACAAGAAGATGATGGGAAGGGTACTGGGCGAGATACAATTAGTAACTTATACCTGGAGATTAAAGACCGGTTCTAACAGTGACATCATGCCATGAGATAGTTATAAATAACCACTTCCGAGGTTGTGAAAGCCTTTTAGGCAAGGAAGTTTTATATAAGGCCCACAATAACCTCTGCTAAAAGCCAGCAGGTGTCAGCAGAAAACACAGAATTAAATAATATCTTACTCAAGCACAGCGGACAAGACAGATAATCAAAATGCCAGCGCAGGAGCAGAGCAGGATTTTTCCTCTGATCCCCCCAAAGCCTTCCTCATCACGTTCCCTCTCATCTGGTTTCTGACTAATGCCAGGGAGCGAGGGGTTGTTCTGCCAGTAATACCACCAAAGAGAGGGAAAGGGTATCCCATGGAGCCTCTGTGCTGGACGTGGGACACGGGGCCAAGCCCTCTCTGAAGGGTGAGCGTTTCCACGTTCAGAGCAGCCCTTCGGCAACCCGTTGTCCAGCCGATCATCTCAGGAAGCCCCAACACGTCAGCCACCGGTGGAGCCCTGGGGACGACGGCATCGCCTTTTCTGCCTGTTAAGTCTTTTGGCTGTGATTTGGGGAAGGCTGGGGTGTCCTCAGGTCCTGTTGGTCTGTAGCACGTGGGGGATATTGGGTGGGATTCACCTCCTCCCACTTGAGCTGTGTGAAGACTGGGAATCACACCATAACAAGACTCTCATTCCTCTGTAACTGATGAAGGGCGATTCACCCCATCCTCAAATAGCTGTGTGAGACTGGAAGGCCAAATTAGGCTTTTAATGGTCCTTAAATATTATCTCCATTTCATGCTTTTCTTGCTTTCATCCTCTCGCTTAGGAAATGAGTCAAAGTCAAGAGACTTTCAAACCAACTGAAATAATCCGTTGGCGTGAATCTACCAAACCAACTTTCATCCTGTTTAAATTTATGTGCTCCCTTTCTCCACCTGTATTTTTATTACCATGTGTTTCCAATAACCAGATTTTTATGAAGCAGTAACACATTCCACCAGCCTTTACAGTGGGGCAACTTGGAAGTTACTGTATTTACCCAAATTGGAAGCAGAGTGGGAAAAATTAAGAAATAGGATGGATATCCCAGGTAATCAGAATAACCCAGATAATTTTTCTTTTGCAAAGCTGCTGCCCCTGTCTTGTACAAGCTGTTGCAGCCGCCTCAGCTCTATATGCCTTCCCCACCAGGTCCAACTCCTCTATCCAGCTTTTCTCACTTTTCTGCCTCCCAATTCTTCACGTCTGCCGACATACGCTGCTCTTCTTGCGTCGAAAGGACATATCACATGAAAATCTCACCGAGCTAAGTCAGTATGTGACCAAACTGACAATGTTGTGCGATTTACCACCCAGACCTATGAGACAAGCGTGTCACCCAAAGTCTCCCTGTCCAATGGGACCATCTTTACCTGAGGTAGTGCATTCTGGATACACTGATTTAGCACGAAATTCACACAACCCTATTCATTTACCACACTACAGAACAGACATGTGAAGTTACATCTGTGCAGCATGCAAGCAGACCCAAAATCTCTTGAAGTTTTAACTATTGACTGTAATGCATACATTACTTTGTGTAATCAATTAACTTAGATATCAGAACAACTTGGAAAACAATGGTACACGGGGCAGAGAGCTTGCGAGTCATCCCTCTCCCCACCATATTCACGCCTCCCATGGCGCGACCAACACGGCCGCCCTTGGCGCTCGCCTCACGCGCCGCTTCCCGCCAAAACACGACGCCCGCCACCGGCCGCGGCGCGAGCGCCCCCGCTGTCTCCATAGCAACAGGCCCCGCCTCCTCCTCCCCCCTCCCCTCCCCGCGCGGCGCAGTTGGTGACGCGGCGGTGGCGGCGCTCGCGCAGGCGCAGTTGGTGCGACCGTTGGGGCGCGAAGGGTTCCTCTGGCGTGTGTGAGGGGAGCGCTGCGCCGGCCGTGCCCCCGCACCCCCGGCTGCGAAAAGGGGGTGCTCCCGCCTTCCCTGAGGGAATTGCCTGTCCCCTCACGTCTCCTGGCCCTCAGCCTACGGTAGGTACTGTGACTGCTTCTCGGCACCGCCTGGCTCCTCGGGCCTGCGCTGAGGGGAGGCTGCCTAGAGCCGGGCAGTGCCGTGGAGGCGTAGGGCCACCCGTGTATGACAGGGCTGTGGGCCAGTGGAGCTGTGGGGCCGCCTCTGTGTGGTGGGTCAGGGCGGCAGGAGATGTGGGCCCGTCTCCGTGTGACGGGGGTCGGGATGGGGGGACAGATGTCGGGTCTCTTTTTTTGTGACGGGTGCGGGCAGTGCGAGCTGTGGGGCTGCCTGTGTGTAACGGTGAGGTCTGAGTGGGGGGAGCTGTAGCGACTCCACCGGGGTGGCATGGGGAGATGTGGCGGCTGCCTCCGTGTGACACAGTGGGGTCTGGGCAGAGGGAGCTCTGAGGGTCCCTGCGTGGACCTGTGGGGTTGTGACCAAAGTGAGACCTCGGTGGAGGGTGCAGTGGGGCCTTGGGCAAGGAGAGCAGGAGCAGGGCCTGTGTGTGACAGAGGGGCATGCGTGTGGGAAGCTGGGGGGTTTGGGGCAAGAGGAGGCATGGGGGACCCCTGTGTGTGGCACTGGGATTAGTGCCTTTTGAGTTATCGAGGTGAGGCCTTCCTTCAGTACTGTGCTGTAGCAGATGAGGGCAGGGGCTGTGGGAGGACATATTTCAGTCTAGAGGTGAAAACCACACACCCAACCCTCCTAAACGAGTAGAATGGGACCTAATCTCACTTTTACTTCAGTGCCCTAACAGTGTAGCTTCTGGAGGAGGATGTGGTTCAGGGAGAGAGCTGGGAGTGTGAGGGTAGTATATCTCTTTAGGGCTGCTATGTTTGTCAGTGTAGGAAGGGAAGCGTTGGGGCTCAAACTGGATGAAAAACCTGTCAAAAAATAAAAAACAACACACACACAAAAAAAGCCAAGGCAATGTGTTCTTGTATAATTCTTCCAGTAATCCTCGTGTTAACTATTTCACAATTGAATCTAGCGAAGAGTTATGTGACAAGTTTTTAAGCAAGTGGCAGGAAGGAACAGTAGCATGTTTTGGTGATGGGACTAGCAGGAAAGTCAGCGGGCTTGTTTCTTTCACATAAGGTGTTACTGGGCATAAAGGAAGGAAGGTGCACAGAGAGCATTCAGATGTATTGAACCCACAGGATGTGCCTTTACAGTCTGAAAATACTGTGTTACCTACTGAAATGAGTGGCAATTTTCAATAAAAAATGGCAGATCTGTGCAAGGCCTTTCCTTTCCTCTGGCTTCCTTTGCCTGGAGGAGACTGGAGCTTTGCCTCTCGCTTCTGAAGGATGTTAGTTTTCAAAAACGAGGTTGGAATCTGCCTCTGTCCTCTCATTTGCACCTCACTGGAGAAAATGGACACTGTTCCTCAGTAATGAGGTGGCAGTGCTGATGGTAGAGTTAATCAGAGAAATATTGCCTGTTTTTACTGGTAAAAAGAATTGGTGGGGTTTTTTTGATATACTAAACGTGGCTTTGGCT
Source organism: Phalacrocorax aristotelis (assembly GCF_949628215.1). NCBI lineage: Eukaryota > Metazoa > Chordata > Aves > Suliformes > Phalacrocoracidae > Phalacrocorax > Phalacrocorax aristotelis. The sequence goes on from NC_134276.1 coordinate 217,483,440, forward strand.
GAACATAAACTCCATTTATAGTTTGTTTTGGATTACTGCTTTTTTTTCTTTAATCTTATGCTGACTGAGAATCTTACTGTATAAAAGTTGACAGATTTTGTCATTTCTCTATGTTTGGTGTTACAGATAATGACACCAGAACAGAGCCCAGCGGCTTCCCTCATCGACAGGACCATCAAAATGAGGAAAGAGACCGAAGCCCGGAAAGTGGTCTTGGCCTGGGGACTCCTCAACGTGTCTGTTGCAGGCATGATATATACCGAAATGTACGTTAATTGCTACACCTGATTCAAACAAGCAAAACATCTAACTTTGTCTGTCCCTAAATATTTCCCTGGACCGAACAGTTGCCAAATGTTAACTTCTTGTTTTTCTTTTCAGGACTGGAAAACTCATAAGCTCATATTACAACATCACATACTGGCCGCTCTGGTATATTGGTGAGTCACTGCAGCATTTCAGTGAATTTTCAGGATTCTTTTCTTTTTTTCACTTGTCAGTTTTAAAGCTGGAGAGGTAGTTTTTAAACAAGCTTTTTTTTTTTTTTTTTTTTTTTTTTGCCTTGGGGTTTTTTGTTTGTTTTAAATTTAAACCAAAACTTTGTTTTGCTTTCTGTTGTCTCCCCTGAAAATTCAAATGTCATCTGGTTTAGCAACAGTTAAGGAGTGTTAGCAGCTTCCTTAGGTATATCATTAAATCCCAGAATCCCAGACTGGTGGGGATTGGCAGGGACCTCTGGAGCTCACCCCGTCCCACCCCCTGCTGGAGCAGGCACACCCAGAGCAGGGGCACAGGCCGCGTCCAGGCGGGGGTGAATGTCTCCAGGGAAGGGACCCCACAGCCTCTCTGGGCAGCCTGTGCCCCTGCTCTGGCACCCGCACAGGGAAGGGGTTTGTCCTCATGTTCAGGTGGAACTTCCCGTGTTCCAGCTTGTGCCCGTTGCCCCTTGGCCTGGCGTTGGGCACCACTGAAAAGAGTCCAGCCCCATCCTCCTGACACCCACCCTTCAGATATTTATAAGCATTGCTGAGATCCCCCCTCAGGCTTCTCTTCTCCAGGCTGAACAAGCCCAGGTCTCTCAGCCTTTCCTCACAAGGGAGATGCTCCAGCCCCTGATCACCTTGGCAGCTCTGCGCTGGCCTTGCCCCAGCAGTTTCCTGCCCTTCTTGAACTGGGGGGCCCAGAATTGGACGCAGCCCTGCAGATGCGGTCCCAGAATGAGTATCCAGAAAACCACACCAGAACCTGCTCTTTGTGTTTTAACCCTTCCTGGAGAGTTCTAAACATTCAATGTGGGCAACATCACCAAATTATCTGTAATCTGATACTTTCTGTGTTCACTGTATCTATATCATGATCTGTTTCGGAGGGAAAACAAGCTTCTCTGGGCTAAATGCCAGAAGTCTCACAGATTTTGGGAGATGCAGCTTGGAAATCACAGCTGTGGGTCACCTGCAGCGTGACTAATGGAATTGCAAAATTGTGTTTATTTTTATGGTAGTTTTCTTGACTGAGTTCACGTCCAAACTTCATGGCAAGTGTTTATTTTAACCTGTTATATCGGAACTTCTTTCCCATAATTCTTTAATATACCACCTCCCCCAGCTGGTTTTGATAAAAGACTGAATTCCAGGGCGTGCTGCTCTGTCTCATGATCTTTAAGCACTTCTGAGCTGTCCTCCCTGCCATCTATATAACTGTTGCTCCGTGGCCAGTCATTACCAAATATTTAACCGTCTTCACAAACAGAAAATGAAATCCCCCTTCACGACTGATTTTGTACAACTTCCGCTTTCGGCAGTTGAATCTCATTCTGTCTTTGTCAGCAAGGCTGCGAAGCTCTGACATTCAGATCTCCTGGGTTTTATTCTCCCAAGTAACTGAAAATCATAGAATCAGAGAATGGTTTGGGTGGGAAGGGACCTTTAGAGGCCATCTAGTCCAACCCCCTGCCCTGAGCAGGGACATCTTCAACTAGATCGGGTTGCTCAGAGCCCCGTCCAGCCTGGCCTTGGGTGTTCCCAGGGATGGGGCATCTCCCACGTCTCTGGGCAACCTGGGCCAGTGACTCTCCACCTTTTCCTCTCTCAGTGACTCTCTCAGCCTTTCCTCACAAGGGAGATGCTCCAGGCCCCTGATCACCTTGGTAGCTCTGCACCGGACTCTCTCTAGCAGTTCCCTGTCCTTCTTGACCGGGGGGGCCCAGAACTGGACGCAGCCCTGCAGGTGTGGCCTCACTGGGGCAGAGCAGAGGGGGAGGAGAACCTCCTCGCCCTGCTGGCCACACTCCTTTTCATGTGCCCCCGGACACCATTGGCCTTCTTGGCCCCAAGGGCCCGGTGCTGGCTCAGGGTCACCTCGCTGCCCTCCAGCACCCCCAGGACCCTCTCAACAGAGCCGCTCTCCAGCAGGTCCCCCCCAGCCTGTGCTGGTGTGGGGGGTTGTTCCTCCCCATGGGCAGGACCTTACACTTGCTTTTGTTGAATTCCCTGAGGTTCCCCTGGGCCCAGCTCTCCAGCCTGTCCAGGTCTCTCTGGGTGGCAGCACAGCCTTCTGGTGCATCAGCCACTCCTCTCAGCTTGGTATCATCATCAAATTTGCCAAGGGTATGCTTTGTGCCATCATCCAGGTCATTGATGAATATGTTGACCAGGACTGGACCCATTGCAGATCCCTTGGGAACACCGCTAGTTACGGGCCTCCAACCAGACTCTGTCCTGTTGATCACAGCCCTCTGAGCTTTCTTGTTGAGCCAGAGGGCATGAAGAACTTGTATGGTGCCTTAAATCTGCTTAACGTGTGGAGTAAGGCTTTGGAGAACACCGCAGGTTTTAGTACTGTATTGTACGGTGGGTGTGGATGGTGTTTCACTGTAATTAAAGTTTGTTTCAGATGAGTCTAAGCTAGCTGTATCAAATAGAGGATGAAAAGTAGCAAGAGGGAGAGACAAATCACGAATTACATGATTTGATGGAAGGTGATGTTTAAAGAAGACTGAAACTTCAGTGCAGTAGTTGATGTCCTTTTTGGAAGATAACCATCCATTTTTAAGAATTACATTTAACATATAAATTAACATAGTAAGGAAAATTGTCTCCCAATGGTTCTTGCATGAAAAAATCTTAGATATGTACCCAAGTTGGTACTTACTGACAGCACTGATAATTACCTGGTTTTGCAGATAATATACACTTATTATTCCTTGTGCTCAAGCTATTGTAAAAACTTCTGTGTTTCTTCTAGAACTTGCACTAGCGTCTCTCTTCAGCCTGAATGCCTTATTTGATTTCTGGAGGTACTTCAAATACACAGTGGCACCGATGAGCTTGGTTGTGAGTCCTGGCCAGCAGACCCTGCTGGGTTTGCAGAACGCAGGTGGGTGTAACAAATAACCCTGGCAATCTTTTTTATTCTTTTTCTTTTCATTTCAAGACGCTCTTTCTCAATGACAGAATTCTTTAGTGAAGCAAGTTCTGAATTACTTCATCTGACGTGAGCGGTAAACTAAATTACCTGCAGCGTATTAAAATTCATGACCTTGGGCGGCAGTTTGAATGTTTGTGGGAAGAACTGGAGGGGAAACAAACACATGGGGTGAAAAAGAACAGGATGATAGCGGCTGCTGAGGACAGTGAGAGACTTGAACATTGTAAGGTTGAACGAGGAATTTGTAACCTATACGTGGGACTAGGAGTGAGGCAGAGAGTGCAGGTTTATATTTACTTTTGCTTTCCTACTAACGACACGTCAGGTAACAAGAACCAAATTAGAGGGTCAGACAGACCTTCGTGTGAAGTCTGACAATGAGAGCCCAGGGAGCGGTCACTCAGAAAGCTCTTGAACATCAAAGGAAAGTTTTAAAACACAACAGAACCTGATGAGGTAAATAAACCAAAAGCAAAATGGTAGCACAGTAGTAGTATGTGCTGCTAGTCTGCCCCTAGGAAACGGGAAGCAGGCAGGAGTAATGCTGTATCGCCTAAATTCAAGGATCTCGTATGTGTGTTTGCTCAGATAAATTAAGACATCCAGTATGGTAAAGAAGCATAAAGTGGAGAGGTAGACTAGCTGATGAAATGCATTAAAGAAGCCCTCAGGGTTATGCAAGGTGCCTGGTAACATTTAACTGAAATCTGAAGCTGTAGGATTTGTACTGAGTTGTGCTCAGGTGTCTCAGTCTTCGTTCCACCCCCCCACCCCCCCGTCAGTGTATTGACTGCCGAGTTCTGTAGGGGCTGGGTTTTCCTAGTGTCCCTTCTAGCATCTTAAAATTGCCTTAACATAGCATTGTGTATGCATTTTGTTGTGCGTTTAAAGGGGGGAGGAGAGTTTGGGGCTGATGCATCCACAATGCTAATTCTGTTTTTCCTTATTGCAGCGGTACAAACAACTCCACCACGTGAGCTGGCAGCAAAGAAAGCGCCGTCTTTGACACCTTCTCCTCCAATCCAGGGTCAAAGCGTGCTGAGTTACAGCCCATCACGCTCCCCCAGTGCCAGTCCAAAGTTTACTACCAGTTGTATCACAGGGTACAGCCCTCAGCTACAGGCTCTGTCAAGCAACAGCGCTTCTTATGGCAGTGCTGTAACCTATTCGCCGAGCAGCGGCTACAATAAGGTAATGACCAAGGCGGCTCCCAAGGGTACAGTCTGGTCCTTGTCTTGTTCTGTGCGCCATCGAAGGCGAGCAGCAGCCAACGGAGGGTTGTGTACATGTGAGTTTGCTCCTTTTGCAAAGCAAATGCAAATTTGTCGTGTCGGGATTTGTCCTTTTTCCCTTGTGTCACTTTGTTTTAGTTTGTTTCAGACAAAAGCAAAAATAAGAAACCAAAATGCAACTATGAAGAATTAAAAAAACCAACCTGAACCCTGAACAAGAGTCTTTTATATTCATGTCATTTACAAATCAAGGTGGAATTCTGTCTTCCTCATATGACACAACCATTTGTTTTTATCCGCCCAAGGTTTCCAGCTTCAGCCCCTCTCCCAGTGGATCAACATACCCCACCAGTATTGGGCCAGTGGAAAGCGGCGGGCTGAGGTCTCGTTACCGCTCTTCGCCCATTCCATATAATTCTCCTACTGGGAAGGAAGACTATATGACAGACCTCAAGTCACTGGACACCTTCCTTCGAACCGAAGAAGAGAAACAGCACAGAGTTCAGCTGGGTAAGTAAACAGATTTGATCCGAAAAGCTTGCTAAGAAGGTCATGTTGGTTTTACTCAAGAGTTCTTTTGCCAACGAGAAAAGCTGCAAAGGATTCCAGCCTACTCGTACTGGTAAACAGACCAAACTCATTTACGGTCATCGCCATGCTAAAGGCGGCTGCTGAACACTTTAGTCCTCTGCTGAGTCATTAGGACGTGTGAAGACCATCGTTTGTACACATCCCCGTGGCTTAGGAGCTGCAGGAAATTTTCCTCCAAAGTATTCCTTTGGGTGGGATATTTGCTGCTGTTGCGGCGTAGGGAAATGTGTGCTGACAGATTGTCTCCGTAGCATTTGTGGGCCGTAGTGGACTGTGATAAGATATGGGGCTTTATCACCTTGGTGAGAGGGGTGTCTTGTGGAGAAGGCGTTTTGGATAAAGGGGGTCAATTACCTGCAGGCGGCTTTTGTCCTGGGTAAGGACGATCAAGATAAGGGTGAAATCGGTGTTTACGCAGCCCGACTTCGGTGGATGTATTCATGGCAGTTCGTATCTCTTCTCAAAGCCTGAATACGCTGACATATCGCCTGTACTGTTGCTTCCAGAATTACTTGGCAATAATTGTATACGACATGAATCGTTTCAGGAAGTTCAGATTCCAGCTCTCCTTCCAGCAGCCCAACTTTCTGGAACTACAGCCGTTCCATGGCAGACTACGCACAGATGCTGAGGAAGTTCCAGTATCAGCTGGCTTGCAGGTCCCAGGCTCCATCAGCACACAAGGATGAAGCTGATCTGAGCTCGAAACAGGCTGCAGAAGAGGTAAATTCGGCAGCAAGGTAGTCAAGAGGGAGAAACGGACCTCTGAAATACACAGCTTCATGCAGAGGTTTGGATTTGAGCCGTACCAAAATGTTGGAGAGAGAAATCCTCTAGCATTTAACTATCTTACTACGGCTTCACTGTAAATGGACTTTTCAAATTCTGATTTTAGTTGGGAAATGATTTTGCCCTTGGAGAACGAGACGTACACTAGATAAAATACATTTGTGACATAAAAATTGAGTTGAAACTGATCTGTATTTAGCCCAGTAGAACAGCTGAAGGATATAAAGCACTGCCTTTACACTTGTGTCTGAAAGAAGTCTGATGCGAAGGAATACCATTCATGTGGCTTCAATTAAATATGATTGATTTTCTTTATTTCCTACATTAACCTGGTGAAGCTGCCCGTTCAAATACCTCTTAAATCAAGCCTACAGTTCAGTTGCATCTGAGTAGAGCAGAGAGCTTGAAACTGAATTTGGGGCTCATACAGGATGATTGTACCGTGACTAGAGAGTGGGAGGATTGTGTATGAAGCTGCTGTGGAAGTCACGTGATACAGCCAGCGGATGTATGAGAATTTGGGGAAAAATGTGATTTGTGTTACGTGCTGTAATTGGGATCAGAAGTTGTAACCCTAAAAATTCTTGGTATTCTGGTAAGTTCTTATATGCACTTAATAAACCTTTCCATAGGTTTGGGCACGGGTGACAATGAACCGACAGCTCCTTGATCACATGGATTCCTGGACCGCAAAGTTCAGAAACGTAAGTCCCGTCTCTGAGACCCACCTGGTTTTTAAGAACACGTGCAGCAGAGCAGAAAAGCACCTCCATGTCCCCTGCGTGACAGAGGAGGAGGAGGGAAGAGCTGCGGTGTCTGTTAGAGGACCGGGGTGGCCTTGCACAAGGAGATAAAAACACGGCGTGCCTTAGGAGAGGACCGCTAAGATGCAATTCCAACCTGACCTCGGTGTTTTTGTATTCTGAAAACTTCACAGTTGTAAAGTTCATCCGCCCTCGAGTGGGCAACAAAAGCACCTTGGATATGACGAGGTTTGGTTCTCCTTGCAGTAACTCAGATTGCTAACTTGATGTTCCTGCAGTATTTCTAACTCATTCTCCTGGGCTCAAAGCCTGGAAAATTCCAACCCAAAGGTTGACTTTTTCAGGCAGTCCTGAGCAGCGTAATAAAAAGCAAAAAGGAAAAAACTTGATCTTACCAATAGGAATTGCTACAGCAGAGGAGGCTTAATTGCACACAGTGGCAAAATAATTACTAAATCTAACTTTGAATTAACCCTTCAGTCAAAGCATCTGTCAAGTGTGTAGGTGTTTTGTGGGGGTTTTTAAAAGTATTAAGATTGTGGAAAAGCAAAGATCAGTATGAGATCTGTACCAGATCCCTGAGCATCTGTTCCTAAACCCAGGGCTGGCTTGCTTCGCTTCCCACACCCTGTCATGTACAAATCCCTCATGTAGAGTTTATCAGCTCCCTGATTTCCTGGAGCAAATGCAAGAGGGAGCAGACACATCGAAGTATAAATTATCTGTATGGGTGGAGGGCTGTGCCTCATAATACCCCTTTCCTCATTGATCAGAAAAGCTTTATCTGATATTTTCTAGAGATTTGTTTGCCTGACTCCTTTACATTGTGTTTTCTAGCCTTTTAGAAGGTATTGAAGAGCCATTTAAGCTCTGCCTAACTTGCTATTCTAATTGAATTACTTTCCTCCTTGATTGGCTTCAGTGTTTCTGTTGTTAAGCTTTGTGATTGTAACAGTGATGATTACCAGGATATAAGCTAAGGGTTAGTTGGTTTCTTTAAACATTTTTATTGCTTCTGACCTTGAATTTTCACATTTTTCATTCCTAGTGGATTAACGAGACTATTCTAGTGCCGCTTGTCCAAGAGATCGAGTCTGTGAGCACTCAGCTGAGAAGAATGGGGTGTCCAGAACTGCAGATCGGAGGTAGGATGAGGCGGTGGCTGATGGAGGGGCCACTCCATCGCTGGGGCACTGGATGGGTGTTAGGTACAGCCGGTCTGTCAGGTGTTACTGTTCCAGTTCCACTCTGTCTTGGTGTGGCCTTTGTTCCGGCTCATGCATTTCACTGAGCTGGAAAGGTTCCTCACAAGACTCCTGGAAATATTGATGATGTCACACTGATGCCTGTCTCATGTAAAATTCATAATCCTTCCCCCCCGCCCTTTTTTTTTTTCTTCTTCCCTAAACTTACTGCTGGGGAATTACAGGCTCAAATTATCATTGATTATTGCATATTAAGCTGTCACAAAACATTTCAAGGGTAGGTGTGCAGTAAACTGTCTCACTGTAAACTCCCAATGTCTCCAGTCCTATGTGCTTTTCCAAATTCTTCCTTAAAATCAGCTGCTTTCTGAAAGAATTATTTTTTAAAAAACTCTGATGAACTGGAGTTCTTTTTTTGGTGTCATCATACAATCCTGAAGGAACTGTTTCACGTTGCTTCAAATTTATGTCCCCTAAAGAAGCAGATCTGATGTGCTGCATTTAAACTTAAACCCACCTTTTGTGGGCTCTTTGTTGTAGCGTCTCCTCAAGAGCTGCATCCATTGTGATGCCTTGGAAAAACTGATTGATGCTGGCCTTGTCCCCACCTCGTTACTCTCCTCCTCTTCAGGGTGGATGTTGGTCCCTTGTAGCTTTTATATTCCGTGATGTAAAGCAGACAGCTGCTACTTGGCTGGAATCAAAAAGTGTTTGCGGTAGTGTCGCACGTTAAACGTTTCAAGGACTTTAAATGGTGCAGCAAAAAGGAGAGCCTGATGAGGGAGGCCGTTGGGAGTCCTGCTGTGGTCATGGCTGACCTGGGCTGGCTCTCCTTGTCTTGCAGAAGCCAGCATCAGCAGTCTGAAGCAGGCAGCGCTCGTTAAAGCTCCGCTTATTCCGACCCTGAACGCTATAGTGCAGTATTTGGATCTTACACCGAACCAGGAGTATTTGGTCGAAAGGATCAAAGGTACGCGGCATCATCTTCTGGGCTTCAGAATGCTTCTGCATTTCATGAGTTGAATTTTTCCTCTTTGGTACACCAGAAAATGTACAAAGCCCCTGAAATTAGCATAAAACACCGCTTCCATATATTTTCAACCCCCAGTAACTGAATAAATGTTGTTGCTTTCAGAGCTGTCTCAGGGAGGATGCATGAGTTCCTTCCGATGGAACAGAGGAGGGGATTTCAAAGGCCGCAAGTGGGACACCGACTTGCCCACCGACTCCTCTGTAAGTTTTCGAAGACGTCTTGCTGTGACGGCTTAAAGCGGGTTGCCTTTCAGCACGGGCCTCAGAAGGGACACCCAGTGCGGCTTTTGAGGAACGTGGTAAAATCCTCTTTGCTGTATTTTTAAAAAAGCCAAATGTCTGCCTTAACCTAACGATTTCAGACGCAAGGAAACCCTTTCTCCTTGTTCTCATTTTCCTTTGCTATAATGGACAGAGGGGAGCAAATGCAGAGGGAGCAGCAGGGCTGCCGTTTGGTTCAGTAATATTTTGTGCGAAATCTGACGGTGTTGCATGTCCTACGAGAGAGGAGACTTGTAGCAATGCTTAGCCCGTTAATCTGAAGGGTCAGGAGGAACAGCACCTCAGTGTCAACAGTGGCTTTGAAAATTCAACGAAGATAATTAATACAATTAAAAGAGACCACAGAACAACTCAGGGAGTAGAAAACAGGCTTTACAGTGTGAGTCTTCCACTGAACTCTGTATTTGGAAGTAGAATTAGGGTGATTTACTTTTTTTACCGCCACTGGAAATAGATTTTAGTACCGGTCTGTACTGGGACCAGTGCTGCTTAATGTTTTCATCAGTGACTTAAGACAGTGGGATTGAGTGCCCCCTCAGCAAGATTGCAGATGACACCGAGCTGAGCGGTGCAGTTGACGTACCAGAAGGATGGGACCTGGACAAGCAGGAGAGGGGGGCCTTGGGAGAGCCTCATGAGGTTCAGCAAGGCCAAGTGCAAGGTCCTGCCACTAGGTTGGGGCAGCCCCAGGTATCCACACAGCCTGGGGGATGGAGGGATGGAAAGCAGCCCTGCGGAGAAGCAACTGGGGGTGCTAAGGGGTGAGAAGCTGGACATGAGCCTGCAATATGTGCTCACAGCCCAAAAGGCCAACTGTGCCCTGGGCTGCATCCCCAGCAGCGTGGGCAGCAGGGCGAGGGAGGGGGTTCTGTCCCCCTGCCCCGCTCTGTGAGACCCCCCTGCAGCGCCGCCTCCAGCTCGGGGCTCCTCAGCACGGGACAGACACGGGGCTGCTGGAGCAGGGCCAGAGGGGGCACAGAAATGCTCCGGGGGCTGGAGCCCCTCTGCTGCGAGGCCGGGCTGGGAGAGTTGGGGTTGTTCAGCCTGGGGAAGAGAAGGCTGAGGGGGGATCTCAGCAATGCCTATAAATATCTAAAGGGTGGGTGTCAGGAGGATGGGGCTGGACTCTTTTCAGTGGTGCCCAACGCCAGGCCAAGGGGCAACGGGCACAAGCTGGAACAGGGGAAGTTCCACCTGAACATGAGGACAAACCCCTTTGCTGTGCAGGTGCCAGAGCAGGGGCACAGGCTGCCCCGAGAGGCTGTGGGGTCCCTTCCCTGGAGACATTCACACCCCGCCTGGACGCGGCCCTGTGCCCCTGCTCTGGGTGTGCCTGCTCCAACAGGGGGTGGGATGGGGTGAGCTCCAGAGGTCCCTTCCAACCCCCACCAGTCTGGGATTCTGTGACTTTATTTCCAGATTCCAGAATTCTTAGTAAGACCCGTGGCCAGCTCAGGTTTTTCCAGTGCTTCCTATTTTGCCTTTTTTGAGGAGAAAAGCAAAAACTGCTAGATAGGTGTGGTGTCGGCAAAGCTGTCCCTTTGTCATTCGATTTCATCCTTCTCAGCCAAATCCTCGCAGCTAGCACAGAACCCTTCGCTAAAACAGGCAGCTCAGACCCCGTGGCCTAAATACGCTAGATAAAACCCGTGACTTTGCCGTGTTCCGCAGGATGCCGGGATAAAGCTGCTCATGCGTCAGTTGTGTTGCGTTGTGCCTGGCGCTGTTCCACTTAACCACGAAAAATAAACGTGCCTGCTTTAAGCATTAAGCTGCCTTGGGCGCCTAAACGCAGAGGGGTTAAGTCAGCGTTGCAACCGCAGACTATCAAATACTGGAATTAACGCTTGAGTTTATGCTGCTGTGTTTTTGAGGACGCTAAAGTTGAGATTTGCTTTTTCTGTGCCCAGATCATCATGCACGTGTTCTGTACTTACCTCGACTCCAGGCTGCCGCCTCACCCCAAGTATCCGGACGGCAAAACCTTCACTTCCCAACACTTCATTCAGACGCCTGACAAACCAGGTACCGGCGCTCGCGTTTAGCTGCCCTTTGCCTCACGAATCCCCTCAGCCCCCTCGAAATAATCCCCCATCGTCTTTGAAACGTTGCCTTCGCAGACACTTCAAACGAAAACGTCTTTTGCATCTACCAGAGCAGCATCAATCCGCCCCACTACGAGCTGATCTACCAGCGCCACGTCTACAACCTGCCCAAGGTACGGCGCTGTTAGCGGTCGTCTCCTGCTGCTGGGCAACCGCTGCCAGGTCTGAGTTGGGGTTATTTTTTTTAGGAACTAGCCACGTTTCTCACCTCTTTACACATAGGCTGGCTCAAAGCAGGAACTAAACATGAGCTTGGTGTTTGACTGCGATGTGCTATTTAGTCTGCTGCTAAATAAGAGCTTTAGTATCTGTTTAAGATACATAGACGCGTAGGTAGAGGCTTCCTCTTCTTTATTTTCTGAGCAATTTATTTTAAAATAACGAATCACGTAATGGCCGACGTGCGTTGTCGCCCTGTAAGGCCGGCGGGCCGGCGCTCGCCCGTAGGGATCCCGAGGGGAAGCTGCCCATCTCAAAGCAGTGAAATTCTGACAATTTTAATTGGATATCGAGCCCTGGCTGTTGCTGGATCTCTTGCTTTCCAAAAAGCTCCGGGATTTATAGTATTTTGGCGATGATAATCCAGCCAAACCCATGTTTTGGTCTTTTTCTGGGTTTTACCTAATTAAAAAAACGTGAAGTATTAAGGCGACAAACCCGACAGCCCTCCCCATGATGGTATTTCATGACATCTTTCTCTGTGGTCACCTATTTTCCCTGAAATACTGCAACAATTTATTGTTAGTGACTTGATTTCTATGGGTTTTTTTTCTCTTTTCCTGTGGATTCAGGGCAGAAACAACATGTTCCATACCTTGCTCATGTTTTTGTATATCATAAAGACAAAAGAATCCGGGATGCTTGGGTAAGTACCCGTCGTGACGCGTCATCGCGCGCGAGGTGTGAACGGCGCGCGCTGGTTCGAAACGCCTCGTCTGAAGGCACTTCAAACCGAAATCGATATTAATGGCATTAAAAACCAACTTTTGTTTGGGGGGGGGGGAACAAAAAAGCGCAGCTTTTTCATGAAATCGGGTCAATTTTAACATGGGTGAGCGATAAAAGCAACATCGAGGCTTCCCCTTCGTTCTGGAAGAGCCGCGCTCTATTCACAGCAACGTGCAACACCCACGTACGGGTTAAAACTGCCGAAGCGTGGAATCGAAGGGGTTTTGTTTAACGTTTTAAACAGGTGCTTTAATTGACTCGCGATTATTTTTTTACGATGCCTTTTGTTCTCGCAGGCGGGTGAATCTGGGTCTATCGGGAGTCAATGTCCTGTGGATTTTTGGAGAGTGACGTCTCCCGCGGGACGCCAGCTCGGAGGAACGATCCTCTGGTGGGACCACCTCAGCAGAGGCGTTACGTTGTCAGCTTAAACACGGACTTACTATGAAACGGGATAATTTTTAGGCTCTGCTTTGTGGGCAGAGGGGAAGCGTTTGTAATCCCTGCGTGGGTTTTGTGACATTTCACTGCCAAAATGCTTCTACGTATGAACACCAGGCAGGTTTTCTCTTTCCGGCTCCACACCTGAACGAATTCTGGTTAAAAAGCCATTTGCTGTTTCTGTTCCACATATCCGTTGGTGCTGTCACCACTTAAACTGAGCTTAATTGATCTTGGGACTAAACTCCAATCGTGTTTGAGGGCTTGAAGAGCCCTCCTGAGGTCGTGCACAGCCATGAGTGAGTTCTCGTGTGGAAGGATACAGTGATTTGGCCAACTTCAGGGTGTGAAAAATTCCAGAGACGCGTGAGAAGAGCCAAGTCAGAATGTTTAGACTCGGTTTTAGTTAATTTTCTTTCATGTATGAAAAAAATACCATTATTTCTTTTTAATCCCTGCTTCGTGCTGTAATTGGGCGTTCAGACCCTGCGAGGTGGGGCAGGGGGGCTGCGCTGCAGGCGTCAAGGAAAGAGAAAACCCTGTTGGACTTTCTGGTTTGGGTAAATAAGCTTTTTATTTTCTTTTAATTTTTTTTTTTTTTAACAAAACAAGAATTACGCTGCCTCGTTTTCACGGGGGCAAAACCCCCACGTGTTTTCGTATGATAATATATTTTTATACTGCAGTTTTTTTTCCTGCTGCCCTCCAGCATGTGGAATTTGTGCTGCGCTCGGGCCAGGCACACTCACTTCTTATCTCTGCAGGGGCCAAAGCTGCCATTTTTTGGTGCGAAACGACTTATTGGTGACTCTGCCTCCCCAGGGCTTTTTCCAAACGCCCGATATCAAAACAGGCTTGTTTTGCTCCCGTATTACAAGAGTTTTGTTTTATCAACCGCTCATTTTGGGGTATTTTTCCCCGCTGTGGTTCAGCATCGCTAAATCCATCGATGCGCCAAGGAGCGACATGCAAGGCTGGGCTTTGCCCCGCTTGGCTGTCGCCCCCGCGGGCTCCTTCCCGCGTGCTAAAGGCTCTTCAAGTGCGGACATTTTCATCTTTGACCAAAAACAGGTGTTTCTCGAGGAAGAGCCTGTCCCGGGGGCTCGGGGCTCATGTGCGTTCCTAGGATCTCCTGCACCCCCAGGGTTGGCCGGGATCCTTGTGTGCCCTGATAAACTGTGCACCCCACTGCGCCATGCGCCATAGTCCCCGAGCACCCCAGCTTGTTCTGCACCCCAGCTGGGCGTGGCCTGGTCTCTCTGCACCCTGACACACTGCAGCCCTGCGTGCACCCCGATACACCCTGCATCCTGGTCCTTCTGCACCCCAAAACACTGCACACCTCGGTCCCTGTGCACCCTGTTACACTGTGCACCCCAGTGCACCCTGCATCCTGGTCCTTCTGCACCCCAAAACACTGCACATCTCAGTCCCTGTGCACCCCGATACACTGTGCACCCCAGTGCACCCTGCATCCTGGTCCTCGTGCACCCCAAAACACTGCACACCTCGGTCCCTGTGCACCCCAATGCACCCTGCATCCTGGTCCTGCACCCCAAAACACTGCACACCTCTGTCCCTGTGCACCCTGATACACCGTGACGCCAGTGCACCCTGCATCCTGGTCCTTCTGCACCCCAAAACACTGTGCACCCCGATACACTGTGCCCCCCAATGCACCCTACATTCCGGTCCTTCTGCACCCCAAAACACTGTGCACCTCGGTCCCTGTGCACCCCGATACACCGTGATGCCAATGCACCCTGCATCCTGGTCCTTCTGCACCCCAAAACACTGCACACCTCGGTCCCTGTGCACCCCAATACACTGCACCCCAATGCACCGTGCACCCGGGTCCTTGTGCACCCCGAGGCACTGTGCACCCCGATGCACCGCGCACCCTTGTTCCTGTGCACCCTGATCCCTGTTCACACTGATACAACATGGGCCCTGGTCCCAGTGCACCCCAACACACTGCGCACCCCAGCCCTGCACACCCTGATCCCCACACACCCCACATCCCCGTGCATCTCTGTCCCTGTGCACCCCGACACACCATGCCCCCACATTCCCACGCACCCCAGCTCCGCACACCCCAATAAACCGCACACCCTGATCTCCATCTGTCCCAGTCCCTGTGTACCCCCAATACATGGTGTACCCCAGTACCATGTACCCCAATCCCTGAGCACCCCACTTTCTTCTGCATCCCAGCTGGACGCGCCCTGGGCCCTCTGCACCCTGACACACCATGAACCCCGCAGCCCTGCGCACCCCGGGTTCCTGCGCAGCCCGGTCCTCGGGCACCCTGGTCCTGCACCCCGATACACTGCGCACCCTGGTTCCTGCCTGCCCCAGTCCCGTGCACCCCAATCCCGCACGCACCCCAGCCCTGTGCACCCCGATCCCCACGCACTCCACATCCCCGTGCATCTCCGTCTCTGGGCAGCCCCGTACCCTGCGTGTCCTTCTGCACCCCGATACACAGCGCACCCCGGTTCCTGTGCACCCCGAGCCCTGTCCGCGCGCCCTGATACGCTGTGTGCCCTGGTCCCAGTGCACCCCAATACACCACGCACCCCAGCCCCGCACACCCCGATCCCCACGCACCCCACATCCCCGTGCATCTCCGTACACCGCGCATCCTGGCTCCCGCGCACCCCAATATACCGCGGCCCCCCGTTCCCACGCCCCGCGTTCCCACGTCTCCCGCTCCCCCGCACATCCCAGCCCCCGGCGGAGGCGGGTCGGCCCCGGCCCCTCCCGGTGTGGAGGGGGCGGGGAGGGGAGGGGGTGGGCTCCCGGGGGCGCGCCCCGCGCATGCCCGGCCCCTCCCGTTAAATGCGGGCGGGCTGGGGTGGACCCGCATCGCTGCCCCCGCACCCGCTACTGCCCCAGCCATGGCCAGCGAGGGGGAGCCCGGCTGCTGCTGCTGCCGCCGCTGCCGCACCCAGGATGCGCCGGGTGAGGGGGGTGGGGTGTGTGTCTCTGGTGGGCCAGCGGGCGCTGGGGGGGTGGATTCACCCCCATCCCCGGCACCGGGGGGTCCCCCCTCCTGAGCATCACATGGGGTACTGGGGCGTCCCCCCCCATCCCGCTTACCGGGGTGCCCCCACCCTGCTGAGCATCACGCGGGGTACTGGGGGGGCGGGGTTCTCTCCCTCCGAAGCGTTGCACTGCGGGGGGTCCCCCCCAGCCCAGGCACCGGGGGGGTCCCCACATCCCAGCTATCACACCGGGCCTCCCTCCTGGGTACCATCCCAGGGGCTCTGTGTGTCCCCAGTGGGGTTTGGGGACCAGGGTAATACCCCAGCGCAGCAGCCCCTTTAGTGCAGGCAGGACACGGCCTCTGTGTGACTCCAAACTCCCCCTTTTCCCCCCCACCCCCCAGATGTCCCCAAGGCCCCTGAGCCCCAGGGTGACAGTGATGGCCCCCGCCGGGGCTCCTTCTGCGACCAACACTGCGCCGCCATCAACAACATGCACGGTGACCTGGGTGACGTGGGCTGCCACCTGCACTGTCCCCGCAGTCCCCCAGGTAGGTCGGCCATGGGATGGATGGGGCATGGGTCTCTGGGGGGGGGAGGGTGTCCCACACCTCTTGTCACCCCCCGCCTCCATCTTGCCTGCAGCCATGTCCCCCCACTCCTGCTGCCAGCAGTACTCGGAGGAGGTCTGCGAGAGCTGCATGCTGAAAACCACCCTGACAGCCGAAAACGCTGTGGAGGCCAACAAGCTCTCCAATAACTACAAGGTGGGTGCCTGCAGTGTGGGTGGGGGCACCCATGGGTGCTCCTGGGTGGCTGTAACAGGTTTTCTTTTTTTCTTTCTCAAAAAAAATATTTCTGCAGTTTGGCTTCAAGAAGTGGAAGAGCCACGTGACAGCACGGCCCTGGGAGGACCGATCGGAGATCGTCAAGGAGCTCTACTCTGACCTCAATGTCATCCGGGGCTCTGGAGGTGGGTGGCCTTGGGGACAACCCCATGTGGTGGCAGCGTGGGTCTGGGCTGCTGCAGGTGACAATGCTCCCATCTGGCGCCTCCCCTCCCCCAGGGTCCACGGTGACGTGCGGGAATGTCCTCTACCTGCTGCTCTTCGGCTGGTGGCTCTCGCCTCTCTATGTCCTCGTGGCTGCCATGATGTTCATCACCATTGTGGGGGCTCCATATGGTGAGTCCCAAATTTGGGACCCCTGTGTGAAGGGCTGGGTGAGCCGTGGGTCTCTTGGTTGAGCCTGAAATGGCACCGATGGGTGCTGGGGTCTCCTGGGTCCCTTCTCTGTGGGGTGGCCCAGTAGCTGGAGGGGATGTGTGTGTCCCCAACACAGCTGACGCTTGTGTCCCTGCAGGGTGGCTCTGCTGGGACCTGGCCAGGTATTTCCTCTGGCCCTTCGGCAAAGTGATCCAGAAAGTGGAGGTAATGGTGTGCCCCAAATCGGGACCCTGCTGGGGGATAAACTGGGGTGTCTTATGCTGCACCCTGATACCCCCATGTCTCCCAGGTCCCCAGATCCCGCCAGACACTGGGTGCATGTGAGGCTGGCGCGGGGGAGAGCTCAGCCCTGCTCGGTGGCCCCATGCCACGCCGCTGGCGCCCACAGTGCTGGGCAGACGCTGGATACTGGGTAAGTCCCATGCTAGGCATGGTGACACCCCCTTTCTGAACATGGGCACCCCTGGAGCCCCCCCTGTGGTGGGGATAGCACCCACGGGTGCCTCCGTCACACTGGGGTGGGTGTTTTAGAGGGGCAAACCCTAAAGGCAGCCACCTGTTCACAGCAGCGTGCTGGCGCCGTGGTGTGGCTGTGCCTGGGCTACCCGCTGCTGGCGCTGGCCCACGGGCTGGTGTGCATCACCGCGTGGCTCCTCATCGTCCTCATCCCCGTGGCTAAGCTGAGCGCCCGCACCGCCACCCGTGTCCTGCTGCTGCCCCCAGAACGGGTGCTCGTCCGGCGCCTGAGGATGGTGGGTGCCTCTGTGCGGGGGTGAGGGTCCCGTACCCTGTACTGGGGTGGATTTTGGGGAGGGATGGGGTGCTCAGAGCAGTGTCACCCACTTGTCCTTCTGCAGACGGAGGTGCCACTGGAAGGGGAGGTGATCTTGTGCTGCTACCGTGCCATCAACCCCTACTACTACAAATACGCCGTGGACGGCATCAATGTCTTTGCTGTCAGTATCTTTTAATGGGCTGGAGGGGAATGGGGTCGGGGGGCTGGCCCCAAATCCCACCCCACCTCAGTCATCTCCTTGACCGGCCACCCCAGACCTGCTGCCGCTGGTGCTGGTGACGCTGGTGCTGGGCTATGTGGATAGCCACAACCGCCTGACCAGCTCCCCCGTCAAGTTCACATTGGCCTTGCTCTCTATCATGCCTCTCTCCTACTACATCGGGATGGCCATTGCCAGGTGAGCGGTGACCCAGGGGACACTTGGTGGCAAGGTGGGAACACATGCCAGCCCTGCTGACACCCTCCTCGTCCTCCAGCATCTCCGCCCAGAGCAACTTTGCAGTGGGAGCAGTGGTGAATGCCACGTTTGGCTCCATCACGGAGCTCACCTTCTACATCACGGCCCTCATCAAGGGCTCGCGTGAGGGCAACCGCTGCTACGCCGAAATCGTCAAGTCGGCGTTGACGGGGACGCTGGTGGGCTGTGTCCTCTTTGTCCCGGTGAGATGGGGTGGCACAAGAGCACCTGGCCTCTGCAGAATGCTGGGAGGATGCTGTGAGCGAAGCACTGATGGGGACTTCTTGGGGGGGGCTTTCTTCATCCCCAAGGGTCTGTGTATGGTGATTGGGGGCATCCGACACCAGGAGCAACGGTTCAACAGCCGCTCAGCAGGCGTCAGCTCAGCCCTGCTCTTCCTCTCTGTGGGAGGTGAGTTGGGGATGGGGTGTCCCTAGGTTTGGGGGGAGGGGTGGTCCCACCAGCGTGGGCATCCATGCCACGTCCCTCCATCCCCACAGGTGTCTTTGCCCCGACGCTCTTCTCCAAGGTGTACGGGAAGCTGGTGTGCGGCGAGTGCCACAACGTCACCCAGAATCCGCTGGGCCACTACCTCTGCCACAACTGTCACTTTGACCTGGTGAGTGGGGACGTGAACCCCTGACTGCTGGCGTTGGGGACGCTTGGAGCCCACCTGGCTCCTGCTCCTGGTGGTGGCAGCGGGGCTGTCCCTTGTTGTCCCCCCGTTGACAGGCTCTCTCTCTGCAGATGGAGAACAACGGCAGCCTCTACTACAGTCATGTCCAGTGAGTGCTGGGGTGGGGACAGGGTTTGTCCCCACAGTGGGGTGGCCCCTCCTGGGCTGGGTTGTGGCCCCACATCCCTCCCAGTTCCCCTCTCCTCACCCCTGAGGGGCTCTGATTCTGCACCCTTGTCTCTTCCATGCCCAGCTGGTGTAGGGGACCCCCCTGGGGTCTCCATGCCAGGCCCCGGTGGCACTGAACATGTCACCCATGTCCCACAGACCCCTGGTGTACACAGTGTCCCTCCTGCTCCCCGCTGCCTACCTCATCGGCCTCTTCTTCACCCTGAAAACTCACTCGCACATCTACGACATCCACATCAGCGACTGTCACAGTGAGTGTCCCAAAACCACAGGATGCCCCAACTGCAGGGCAGCTCTTCTCACTGCCCCGGGGTGTCCCACTATGTCTCTGCTCTTTCCCCAGTGCCTGGCCACCACCACAGCGCTGTGGTCCACTGGTCTCGCTGGCGGGCCCTCATCATCCTCCTGCTCTCCACCCTCTGCATGTCGGCCTGTGCCGACTTGGCCACGGAGCACATCAGCCCCATCCTCACCAACTCCACTATCTCACAGGTGAGTGTGGGGATGGGGACAGTGGTAAGCCAGGTTTGGGTGGCCTTGGGGACCAAGATGTGCCGTCCAGGGATGGGAACCTGCCCTGGCTGCAGGGTTGAGCCCCAAAAGCTGGGGGAAAGATGCTGAGGAGCTTGGTTACCCACAGCCTGGATGTAGTCAGGATCAAGCCATACACATGCACTGATGTCACCTCTTCCCTACAGTATTTCATCGGTGTCACTGTGCTGGCGATGGTACCTGAGCTGCCAGAGATCGTCAATGGCATCCAGTTTGCCCTGCAGAACAACCTGAGCTTGAGGTGTGAGATGGCTCAAAGGGTGGGTTTTGGGGTGTCCTCCTCCAGCGTGGTCCTCGTGCCCTGTCCCAGTCCCATAGCTGTGCCTTGGCGCTGGTGATGGACTGCCCAGCTTCATGCCACTGGCAGGTCAGATCCATGCTAACGTGCCCTTAAGAGGACTTAAAGTCACCCAAAAAATGGGGCCAGAACCAGGTTGGGCTGCATGGTTTGATTCCCCAAGGTGGGTTTTTTTTCCCCCTCACTCCGAGCTGAATGACCCAAGGGCTGCCAGAGACTTGGCGCTTGGCAGCTCTTAAGTCCTCTGTCCTCCCCAGCATCGAGATTGGGAACTGCATTGCTGTCCAGGTGTGCATGCTCCAGATCCCCATCCTGGTGCTCTTCACCATCTTCTACGTGAGTAGCCCCAGGACAGCCCCTGGGTGACGTCCTGCAGCAGGGCTGGGACACACAGAACTCCATGAGAGATGGCAAGGGCACAGCCGCTGTCCCCGCTGTCTCATCTCCTCTGCTCAGTGCAGGGGAGAGCGGGGTCAGACGCCTCCTACCCTGGCTGATGCTGTCCCCAGCCCCAGGGACATGTAGCAGAGGGGGTTTAAGGGGTGACATGCAAGTCCCCAACCAGAGTCGGTGCGCGGCTGCTCTGGTTGGCCGTAAACTTAAAATCCTCTTTGCCTCGCAGCCGACCAACTTCACGCTTGTCTTCAGCGACCTCCATGTCTACGCCAGCATGTTCAGCGTGGTGCTCATGAACTACATCTTCATGGATGGCAAATGTGACTACTTCCAAGGTGACAGCTTGCCTGTGAGGCTGCTGTGGGACTTGGTGTACCCCCCTTCTCTGTGCGGGTGGGGTGGGGTTGGGTGGGGGGGCTCCTGGGGACAGCCCTGGGGTCATCTGCTTGCTGCAGCTCTTGGCGTGTGGTGGCTTGAGCAATTCTGGGGTCTTGGATGACCATCCTGGAAGTGCTGGAGCTGCCACCCTGCAGCAGCTCTGAGGGGGATCACTCCTCTTTCATCCTTAAGAGGGAGTTTTTAAATACCTTTTGACTGAGATTTTGGAGAGGACCATGAAAGCCCTCTACTGTGGGCTAGTCCAGACCACACCAGAAGGTCTTAATAACAGCCTCCTTCCTTGCTCCAGAGAGTAACCTCCTCCAACCTGCTATCTCTGCCCTAGGCACGGTGCTGGTGATGGTCTACTTCATCCTCCTGGCTGTGTATTTCTTTGCCCCGTCGCCCAGTGGTTGCTGAGGTTTGGACTCTGCTTTCTCCAACCCTCTTGTTGGGTTCAGTGCCCGTCAAGGCATTATCTGGCATCTCAGGGACTCAGCCGGGCCAGTTCTGGTCTGGAAGCATCACTTGCTGAAGCTCCTGCTGCTGCCTGGCTCCACCGGTGCTTCAGCAATAGGAAGGGTGGTGGCCACAGAAGCACTCCTGAACCAAGAAGGAACCTCAACACCAGAGCACTTCACAGAGGTATTTCCAGCCCACGTGTGTGTGGCTGGGAGGAAAATTGTCCTTAGTGGAGGGTCTTGAAGGGAGTTTGTGTGGTCTCGAGGACAGACCTGTCCCCTGGGACATGTTGCACTGGGAGAAGGTACCTGAGAAAGAGCCTCTTGCCCTTCCAGGCAGTGGGTGATGCTGGGCCTGAAAGGGACTCGGGTCTGGCCATCACACAGGGCTTCCTGATGGCACTAGAAATGGACCAAAAAGTATTTTTCAGCTGTTTTGTCATTAAAGCAGTTTTGTACAAATCAGAAACAAGCTCATTTCTCCTTAAACGAGCCTTCAGGTGCCTCTCTGGGCCCTTCTGTGCCCACTGCTCAGGTTAGTGATGGTCTTAGGGTGATGGCCCCTTGGTGCCCACCAAGACCGGCTCTCAACGTGGTGGGCGTTGGGTGCCAGCAATGGTTCAGCTGGAGCCAGCGTCCCTGGCCACAGAGCAGGACAGTGCTCGCTGTCCTCTGTCGCAGCACCAGAGCAGGTGGCAGGGGAGATCCACCAGCATGCCATGGTGACAGAGCCAGCAGCGGTGTGGCTGTGGGCTCCAGCTTTCTCAGTGATCCTCCCTCAGATCCAGCTCTTGTTTCCAGCCCAGTTTTGTCTGACTGTTCTGGGTCAGCCTTCCTCAGAGGTCTGTAACAGGCCCCTAAGAAGGGTCAGGGATGCTCCTGGCCCAGAGCACGAGGAGTGACGTGCCAGGGACCAGCTCATCTCCCCTTGTGAAGGGAGGCGCCGGGGGTGAGCTGAGAGGACAAAGCCGATGGCTTGGACTGATTTATTATCAGAGCTTTAAAAAGAACCCAACCCAAACCCCCAAACAACCCAAAAGCAGAACACTGACAGATATATAAATACAGGCACTGTGGTGCCTGCGCCCCTTCTCCCTGCCCAGCCACACAGGGATGTACTTTGGCATAAAAACTGGGGAGGGGGATGCTGGTCCCTGTCTGCAACGTGAATGTTGGACTCTGAAAGGTCCCATAGTCAACAGAGAAACAGTACTAGACTTTAACCAGCCCACAGCAAGGCAGGCAGTGGGCAGCAGCCTGAGATCCCCCTCCTTCCCAAAGAAGGACAGCTGCTCATTAGCAATTAATGATGCTGCTTTATTAAGTGTTTTTTTGTTGTTTTCCTAGTATAGCAACAGTATGGACAATCCTGCTGTCACTAATACAGACGTTTGAGAAGGTTCCTGGCCGAGTACCCAGAGTTGGCTGATGGCAGCAGATGGGCTCGACAGCGCGGGGCAGTAAGAGATGGAAAAGGCGTGGGGTGGGAGGGTAGAAGTAGGAGAACCTTGGTGCCATCCTCTCACCTGAGGCTAAAGAGAAAAATTCTACCCTGGCGTGAGGGATGCTTAGAGTGTCTCCTGGAGCCAGGCCCAGCCTTTGTGTTTGGGGAGGCATGGTAGCACTGCGGGTCCCTTCCCCGGTGCCCTGCTCTGCAGCAGGACAAGCCCAGCAATAGCCACTGGTGGCTGTAAGGATAAGCCAGAGAGATCCCATGTTGCCCCGAGCTGCTCCGCTTGGTGCTGGGAGCGGGGCTAAGTTGTGGAGTTGAAGGCAGCAGAACCACAAAACCCTGTTCTGAGATGGCTTTTCTCTGTCTCAGTGTGTCCTGTCCCCATCCTGAGCAGTGTTGTGGATGCTCTTAACTCCTCTTCTCTCCATCAGTTGCTGCAGGTGCTGAATCCTTTCCCTTAGGGAAATTGTGGCCCTGCCCTGGCAGCAGTGTTACTGCCAGTTTCTCGTAAGGAATTGCACAGAAGGAGTTAATTTGCCCTTAAAAGGGAGGAACTGGTACTTGGGCATCACCTGGGCTGGAGGTGAAGACATGCAGGAGAAGGAGCAAGGAAAGCCTGGAGCCATATATCCATCAAGCTGCACCCCAGAGCAAAGCCTTTACCACTGTGAGTCAGGGAGAAGCTTTTACCATTCAAAAACTCAACCTGCAGTAGACTAGCAGCAACTCAAGCAAACCCTTAAAAGGGAGCTGTGAGCCTTGCGGTGCTTAAAACAAGTAATTTGTTCAGGAAGAGCAGCCTCCAAGAGCTTGTGCCCATTATGCAGCAGCTACCCCAGCTTCCTGGGAGCGGAGAAGCCCCTGGACTCCCATCAGCGCACAATCCTTGAATCTGCTTTTATCAGTAAAAGCAAGTCCCTGGTCCTTTATTCTGGCCTAGCTCCCATATGTCCCGTGATTTGGGGTGAAACCAGCTCCAGGCCAGGGGTGGAGGGCACAGGCAGGCTCTGGGCTTGTACCCTCAGTGGTCCAGCCAGTGGAAAAGGCTTGGGCACTTGTGTTTGGATGAGCCAGCAGTGCACTGGTGTGTCACAGGGATGGCAAGGACTGTAGTGTCCTGCCTGGGTGGCTGAACATGTTCCACATCAAGATTTGAAGCTAAGATTTAGTGATAGTTGTTACAGGTGTCAGTATGGAGCCGGGCTGAGGCCAGCTGTTGCCCCAGATCAACACCCACCACCTTTTTCCCTGGGTTCACATCAGGGGGAAGCTCCTGGGTGCCCCCCATAAGGCTGCCAGAGCAAGGAAGACATAAGAGCTTAAGGAATCTGCACAGAGATCCAGGCTCAGATCATAGAATCATTTACATTGGAAAAGACCTTTAAGATGGTTTTAATATTGCCTTGGTGATCATGGGAGATGTTCTTACCAGTAAGTAAGGGAGGAACCAGCACACATATGACCAGGCTCTTCCAGTACAAAGGTTCTGGCAGAACTGGAGGCCAGAAGGCAAAGATTAAGTGTAGACATTCAACCTCTACATGAAGAGGTGAGGCCCACTGAGTTCAGGCCAGAAGAGGGAGCTGGAGAAAAGGCCCACTGGCCCAACGTGGCCCTACAGAAGAGGACAAGGCAGGGGCAAGCGACCAGGTAGCTCTTCCTCAGCCCACAGCTGCCAGCAAGGTCTGGGGTCAAGGCCCAAGCCAGGAGCAGTGGGATGCTGCAGCAAGCAGGCAGGGAGGCATAGAAGGGGTTGAAATAGGATGAGACTACTCTCCAGGAGCAAAGGCTTTCTGTGCCATAGGCTCTTAGCGAGAAGCCAGCCCAAGCACAGTTGGGGACTGCAAAAGCCATGCAGTGCAGCTGAGGTTCCCCAGCTTTGCCCTGTGGGCTGCAACTCATAGAATCATGGAATTATTAAGGTTGGAAAAGACCTCTAAGCTCATCAAGTCTAACCACCAACCCAATACCACCCTGCCTCCTAAACCATGTCCTGCAAAGGTACAATGAAGGGGACAGATACAATGGAGCTACAAGCGGCTGCTGCCACTCTGTGGTCCAAAGCACCACAGAATGCTTCAGCTTTGATGGCTAACCTTTATTTTTCTGCACCTTGAAAAAAATGCAGGGGGAACGGGTAAAAGCAGGGGAAAGAGGGGTGGAAAATCTATCCCCAAGAACAGGGAAAGCCTGATGGTCAGTAGAAGTGTTATACCTTGCCCTAATATCAGAGGCAGGTGCTCCCTAGGAGGGGTAGCAGTGACATGATCAGCCAGTGCTGTTCAGATTCACAACATGAAGACAATGCTATTGTTTATTTAAACATAAAAGCAATATCTTAAAAAGAAACTAAAACCCCAGAGTCTAACCCTTGCCTTTGATTATGGAAAGGGAGGGTACTAAGAAAAGCAGATTAAAAAAAACCAACCAAACAAAAGGCACTTAAAAATGGTCTTCGAATGAAAAGGATTTTGCAAAACCTGATGCCAGCCAAGTGGTGCTGCTCAGAGTTTGATGGCTGCTTACACATGGTCTCTAAAGCAAATTTCACAGTATATGAAGCACAGCAAGGCAAGAGACAGACATCCCTCCCTCCATCTCCTGCCTGTGCAGAGATGGCCACTACTCACAGCAAGGAGGAGTGAGGTTCCCTCTCCCCTTTATTTAATGCTGTGTTTCCTGGATGAGTGATCCAGGAGTTTCCAAGGATCCGCATTAAAACCACGCACAGCAGAGGAACACGAAGCTAACTAGAAAAAGGCCAACCCGTGATGTGTGGAAGGAAGGAAAACAAAAAGCTTACGGGTACACATTAGAGTCAGATGCTCATAACCAGGACTGCGTTAGCGTGGGCAGCTCACACCCAAGCACTGGGTACGTCATGCTGCAGGTTAAAAGACAGCTCTGAAATCTACAGGGTGAGGTTTTTGCTGTTGGCTCGTTCAGAGGGCAATGTGAGCAGAAAGGGTTAAAAAAAAGAGTCAGCAAAACCTTTTCCCTCCCCTCACCACCCCAAGTAAACTACACAGTAGTCTGTTAAGTGGCAAGTTTTAACCAGTCTTCCAAGCAAACCTTTCAATATGAAAAGGTGAGGAACAGACACGGGGGGTTTCATATCACCACACACTGCACCGGAAAAGCTGCACAGGCAAAGCTTTGCTCCCTGCCCCGTGCGACGTTCCAGCCGTCTTCTGAAGCTCAAAGAGATGGGAACATGCCCACGAAGCACATGCAAAGCCTTCAAGCGGCAGGAATTCTTGGTTTTATAGCGGGAGAGCTCAGCTGGGCGTTAGGGGGGGGATGAGCGTCATCCAAAGCAAAAGAAGAGGTCAGCTGTCGTTCTGCATTGAAGGCCCTCTGTTAGATACACCTTGGGAAAATAGGAAGTTGAATGCGCCACGTGTAAGGGTGGGCTCAGACATTCACTAAGCTCCCCGCCCTCCCCAGTTAAGTTGCAAGCATGTTCCAATGACAGTTTGATGGTTGGATGTTATGGATTAGTCCCAGAGAGTATTTTTGCTTAACGGTGTAATTTAGAGATCCATAAATAAAAAGTGGATTTTCAACAACTTAAAGTAAAAATTTCTACAAAGGCATCGATGTATTTGCTGAGTAAGGCGTTGAGCGGGTTCCTCCATGTTCCTAGCAAGACCATCCACAGTATCCATAAATAGGGGGCAGGAGGGGGCTTCTTAAATGTAGTGTGTCTTGGACAGAAGCATGAAATGTTCTCATTTTAGCCGCTCAACGAGTCCCTGCGTCAGTCCAAGGTGCAAAAGCTGAGATCTGGAGAGAGTTGCTAGATGAGGGAAATATTCCAGGAGCTTCTCCCACGACAGTTCCAGCAGGCTGGGTACCACCAGCCACATTTTAAACAGAGAGCCAGTCCGTTTGTTTTCGTGGATGTTGACCACCCCTCCGTGAACGTACATGCAGCCAGCCTAGATGGGAAGAGGGGGAGAGGGGAGTTACATGGAGCACAGACCAAACTGGCACACCAGAAGGTGCTGAGGAGCGACACAGCCAGGAAACCCAGGATTTGACCCTCCAGCTTCCCAGCTGGTTAATCAAAGAGCGCGATTCAGCTCACGCACCTTTATGTGCTGGTAACAGAAGTGACAGTGCCTGAGCCAGTCACCTTGGGCTCCTCGCAGCCAAGGGGAGGAATCAGTGCTGAAGGGTGCATGTCTCATCCTAAAGCACGCATACGCTAGCTTAGAGTGCTGTCCTCTGTATTTTAGGCAAATTCTACCCCAATAAATCAATTTTAGGAGTGGGTCAAAGTGTTAATAAATTTGTATAGAACCAAACTTAGGTTTCAGCTAAAAAGAATGTCCTTTTTTTAAACGAAAACCACACCACAGAGACACGTTGCGTTCCCTTTGCTGGCTCAGCAAAACCCTGCTGCAGGAATGACACGAACGCAGACAGATGGGAAAAGCTCAGCTGCTGACCTGTTTCGTGAGTAGCATTTTTTTTTCAATATACAGGAAAAGAAAGGGCATTGCTGCTGTCCAGGCACCCACCTGCAGTCACTGAGCTGCCTGGGAAACACCTTCATCAGGCCTACAGGTTCCCAGAAAGAGTTGCATTTATAGCAATCTCCAAAGTAGGTGACACCTGCTCTTAGAACCAAAGAACCCGATCTCTGCCCTCGCACGTTGCCCTAAGGCAATGAGCAGCTGAAGGAGGCTGAAGCCACACCTAAATGCATTTTTTGCTGCCTGCTGCTTATCAACCACAGGTCTCTAAGCTTCTGGTTGTGGCAAAAATCTCTGGCAATACCAACCTTCCCATTACCAGGGGCTTCCAAAGAGGGTTGCTCACCTGCTAATCTTTTAACTCAGGCTGTTCTCAGTAGGCTAAAACCAGCTTACTTGGGGGAGTATTTGTGCTTTTTTTTCCTTTTACAAACAGGAACTGCTGTTCACAAGTGGAATTAATCCTTGGAGCTGATACAGTTTAAAAGCTAAAATTCTGCATTGCTGCTTTCAGAAAGCAGAATATACTGCGTGCTACCACTCTTTAAACAGCAGCAGGAGTAAAAGGAGTCACTGCAGTGCCCTCACGCCAGCCCTCAGCCTCCCTAAAGATGCTGCATCCAGTGGAGATCACCTCCTTGGTAACATCGGTTCAGCTCTATTTGCAGCCCACAGAAACATCAGAGTGCTTGGACAAACGACTTGAACTGCAGCTACGTAGGAGAGAAATGAGTCACTTACTGGTGTGACAGCAGCACAGTGAAAATACACTGGCTCCGGCATGGCAACTGGGAGCTTGACCCACTGGAAAGTTTGCAGATT
The DNA here is from genome assembly GCF_949628215.1 of Phalacrocorax aristotelis. NCBI lineage: Eukaryota > Metazoa > Chordata > Aves > Suliformes > Phalacrocoracidae > Phalacrocorax > Phalacrocorax aristotelis. Next base: position 217,511,427 of record NC_134276.1, read on the forward strand.
CAGCTTCCAAACATCTCCCAGAATCACTTCTCCGTTATAGCCTCCACAAATGAACACATCTGAAAGAGAGGAAACCCACGGTGCTTACAGGCCCAGCCATCCTTCATCAGCAACTGCACAACACGCGTTGGCTGAAGTCAGCGATAACCTTTCCAAAACAGTTTTGGGATCAACAATTATTTTACCTCAATGCAAGCTCTCAGTACCTCCCAAATCAGTCCCAGCACACTGTTCATACCCACGGAGGCCACTTACAGAATCACAGAATGGTTTGGGTTGGAAGGGACCTTTAAAGACCACCTAGTCCAACCTCCCTGCCATGATCAGGGACATCTTTAACTAGATAAGGTTGCTCAGAGCCCCATCCAATCTGTCTTTGAAAGCTTCCAGTACTTCTCTGGGCAACCTGCTCCAGTGTCTCACTGCTCTCATCATAAATCATTTCTTATGTCCAGTCTAAAACTACCCTTTTTCAGTTTAAAACTGTTGCCACTTCTCCTGCCACTACTGGTCCTGGTAAAAAGTCCCTCCATCTTTCTTATTAACCCCCTTTATATATTGAAAGGCCGCAATAAGGTCTCTCCGCAGCCTTCTCTCCCCCAGGCTGAACAACCCCAACTCTCCCAGCCCGGCCTTGCAGCAGAGGGGCTCCAGCCCTCGGAGCATTTCTGTGCCCCCTCTGGCCCCGCTCCAGCAGCCCCGTGTCTGTCCCGTGCTGAGGAGCCCCGAGCTGGAGGCGGTGCTGCAGGGGGGTCTCACAGAGCGGGGCAGAGGGGCAGAATCCCCTCCCTCGCCCTGCTGGCCACATTTCTTGTTACACAGCCCAGGATATGACTGGCTTTCTGGGCTGTGAGCACACATTGCTGGCTCATGAACGCTTCCCAGCCGGCTCATGATCCCAGCCCCACCATGGCAGATTCAGGGCTAAACGCCACTGAGAAGCAGGAGTGCACTCCCACTTTTCGAAGCTGTATTAAGCCCTAGCTAACCTGAGTTCACAGGGCCTGTGTTTGATCAGATTCTAGTGTTTTTAAACCCATGGGGAGCAGCCACAGACCTGGCTCCTAGTCCTGTTCCCTGCCAGAGGCAGGTCCTTGCTCCCAGCTTTGTCCAAGTTCTCAACTCAGAGGCTTGCACTGCAGGAAAATACTGCTGATGAAGGTGACTGGAAGCACCTCCCAGCTCCTGCTTTACTTTTATTGGCACAATTAGCACCTCTAAGAAATAGAAGAAATATAATCTGGTTATCACTCCACCCTTTAACATACAGCATTCAGTAATCGATCTGAAGAATCTTGAAAACAAGGATCAATACTGTAACTGCGTCAGTTCATTATGAGCAATTTGGCTTTTATCAAGCCTGTGATTCTGTGAAGTTTGGGGGATTCTGTTCTTGGAGGACAATGAGGCTACGGGAGAGGCCCAGATCTAGTTGAAGGAACACTCCACCACTCAAAATCGTGGGTAACTGAACACTATTGCACATGCAGAGCCCCCTCTAAGCTGTGCCTCAAACAGCACCATGCAAGTGATTTACAGCAAGAACATTTGGAGGATCAAAGTGAAGAACAAAAGGCTCTACTAAGTTCTGTGCAGCTCCTAACATAAAACCTGTTGGAACGAGTCCAGAGGAGGGCCGCAAAGATGATCAGAGGGCTGGAGCAGCTCCCCTGTGAAGGCAGGCTGGGAGAGCTGGGGTTGTTCAGCCTGGAGAAGAGAAGGCTGCGGGGAGACCTTATTGCGGCCACCCAGTGCCTGAAGGTGCCAACAAGAAAGCTGGAGAGGGACTTTTTACAAGGGCATGTAGCCATAGGACAAGGGGCGATGGCTTTACACTGAAATAGGGGAGATTTAAATTAGATATAAGGAAGAAATTCTTCACTGTGAGGGTGGTGAGGCACTGGCGCAGGTTACCCAGAGTTGTGGATGCCCCATCCCTGGAAGTGTTCAAGGCCAGGCTGGACGGGGCTCTGAGCAACCTGGTCTGGTTGAAGATGTCCCTGCTCACTGCAGGGGGTTGGACTAGATGATCTGTAAGGTCCCTTCCAACCCAAACCTTTCTATGATTCTATAAAAATGGCCCTTACTTTACTAGAGAAAGGAAAGACTCGGGTGCTAACTCTGGTACTGCTTCATAATTCACTCCATATGAGCATCTCAGATTTATAACACCACAAAAAGGACCCGCTATCAAAGAAATCCCTAAACAGTCTTGTCTCTAAAGAATGTGGCTTCCAGCACTTGGCCCCACTTTGCTTTTCACAGCGGACCACAAAGTGAACAGGTTAGTCACCAAGCTGTAGCAGGAGCATCATTTATACCTGTTTGTGAGCTTGCAACCAATAACTTGCAAAGTATCATGGACACTCGTGGCTAAAATACGTGATATCTTACACTGAAGCACCCACACGTCCAAAGGAGATTTACATGTTGTCTAAAATACTATAGAACTACAGAGAGCAACAGCACTGTGCAGTGCCGGAGGAAATTTGCCTACAGCAGCAAGATCCCTCATATGAAGAGCGGTGCCAACTGGGCAGCTTAAGGCCTGTTAACAAGAAAAAAAATCCTCTTCCAGAAAAGACACGTGTGCCCTGCAGTTCTCTCAAACGTGTGTTGGAGGCCAGCATCTCTCAGGCTAGGACAGGCTCGGCACTGCTAGGTTGTACAAGATACACCAATTTTCAAGAGGCAGATCTTACCATTTTTTATCTGGACGCAGCTATGGCATCTTCTGGCTGCTGGGAAGCCTGAGGAGAATAAAAAAAAAAAAAAGTATTGTATTAACTATAGTTGCTTTAACGTGCTTGGCTAAGTGGGGATTATATCTCAACATATAATCATGGACAAGAGTCATTTGTTTCATTTATAAGGGCCTTCTGCTTTCCTACCATCACAGATATAACACCTCTAATTTAGCAATTGGCTGTTTCAGGTTTGATTCCCACTTGCTCTCCAGGGAAGGAAGAAATGTGCCAGAATCTCACTCCCCACAGACTCCAGCTCTCACCTCTGGCTTGGTGAAAAGCAGCAGCCAAGGGCCTACAAGGTTTCAGGGAAATCCTCGCTGCTAATCAGGCCAGCATGTGGTGCCCCAGAGGGAGCAGAGGTGATGTGTATCTTCTTCTGGGAGTAGAGCCAGCAACTATCATGTTTCAAACCCAGGGAGAGTGAGAACCCAGGCTGCTAAATATGCCTCAGATGGGTTAGTCCTCACTGCTAAAGCTTGAAACAAGCAGAGTCCCGAAGCCAGTGTTAAGTCACATACTGTACAAGGTTACAAAACCGGTTTTTGGCCTGCCAGCAAACAGCATCTTCAAGCATCTTGGCCAAACTCTGGTTTACAGGAGAAGATGCATGAAATTCCAGACTCACCAATTTTTTCATGAGGTTTTGTAGCAATTTCCTCCCAGGTGTTGGTTTCAAGGTTGTACGCGTGGATCTGAAGGGACAAAGAGGAGCCATTAGTTCCTCCCGGCTCTCCCAGCACTACGGTGATGCAGTCACAGGCTCTGACCCAGGGAGCCACTATAAATAACACCTCTCTTTCATTAGGTGTAAAAACAAAAATAGGTAATTGCAGCCAGTGACTAAGCAGGTATAAAATCACCTTCAAAGTGTACCAGCTTACTAAAGCTTACATTTCAGGCTTTGCTATTGTCCTGGTTTAGTCCCAGTCAGCAACTGAGCACCACGCAGCCACTCGCTCACTCTCCCCGCCCCAGTGGGATGGGGGAGAGAATTGGAAGAGCAAAAGCAAGACAACTCGTGGGTTGAGATAACAGTTTAATAATTAAAATAAAACAGTAAGAGTAATAATGGTAATAATATTATTATAATGAAAGGGAAAATAATGAGAGAGAGAAATGAAACCCTCACAGGAAAGAAGTTTTACCTCATGTTCAGGTGGAACTTCCCATGTTCCAGCTTGTGCCCGTTGCCCCTTGGCCTGGCGTTGGGCACCACTGAAAAGAGTCCGGCCCCATCCTCCTGACACCCACCCTTCAGATATTTATAAGCATTGATGGGATCCCCCCTCAGCCTTCTCTTCTCCAGGCTGAACAAACCCAGGTCTCTCAGCCTTTCCTCTTCCCTCCCCAAATTGTAGTGGAGAAAAACGTTCACCACAAGAAGTAAAATTAAAGCATACAATTAAGGGAGAAGACAAGAAAAGAGTCACCATATCAATATCTGAATTTAATGTCAAGGAATTCCTCCCTTTGGCACTTTCCTGTTTTGGCACAAATGCAACATGTAGCAAGATGTCCTAAGTGGTTTAAAATGAGAATCTTTGATCCTGGGTCTACAGGAATGAAGCCGTTTAGTAGATCGGTATGGTCACTGGGTACCACAGATTCATCATCTGTAAGTTAACAGGACACGCTTGTGGCAACACCAGGTTTTACAGAAACAGGAGAACTAGGAGACCTAGTTATCTATTTTTTTACCAAGCTCTCCAGGCAAAGCCAGATGAAGAGACCGTGCTGGTTATACTTCACTGAAATCTCCTATCCAGGCAAGCACTCAAGGTTTCTGATCGCCTTACCTTATCTAAGGAATAAGCTGTCCAGGAAGTTCCACCTCCCAAGATATAAATCCGTTGACCATCATGTGCAATTTCATGTCTGTACCTGAAGGCGCAAAGGACGTTTAGCAGCACAAGCAATTAATGCAAGTGAGCACCAACAAAAGCCTTCTGGAAAACATTATCAAATCTGAGTGGTTTAAGCAGACACCCCAAGCCAGGCCATGACGTATCAGTCCCTCAGGCTGGGAGCATTCAGAAGATGTGGAAACTTTCACGAACAATCTAAGCAGCACCTCAGAAGCTTGAAAGGCATTTTCTGAGAGCAGCGTACCTTGAAACTTAAGTACAATGATTTCTGGAGCACTATGATGGCCATCAATATTCCAGCCCCTTCTCACTAAGATGGTCACTGATTGCTCTCCCAGCCCTCCTTCCCACACACCTTGCTACAGAATAGGACAAGGGACAGGGATCAGCTGGAGCCCCTTCCCCTCCTCAGCACTGACCAGCTGCCCCAAGTGCCCAGCTCTGTTTTGGCACCACATGGTCCAGATCAGTGTCCTGGCAAAGGCTTCACATACCCCATCCCGACACCCCCCTGCACGCCAGACTACTGAAGCACCAATTGTGCAAGGTTCACAGCCAAAAACACTGCTCTTAGAGTGCCCAGAAGCCTGTCTGTAAAGGTGGTGACTGCCCTGTGTAAAAGCTCTTCGAGACTGTCCAGCTTCTCACCTCTCCTCTGGCATGTCACAGGACATGTTGTTTGGTTTCAGCTGGATCCACTCTCTAGTGTTGAGGTCTAGCTTATGTAGGTCGGTACTGTAAATGTAACCAGTCGTTCCTCCAAATACATAGAGACAACCATTGATGATGGCCATGGCCTGGAAGGTAACAGAAGAAACCAGCTGGAAAGGACGCGTCCGAAAAAAGAGAGAATTCCTGCCCTCCTAAAGCAAGACACTGCCTGCAAAGCTCTACCTACAACTTACAAAATGAGATGTTCAGGAGGAATATGAAGGATAAACAAGGATGATTAATACATGAAAGATGGGGCCTTAGTATCTGTAGGAATGGAAAGTAACTCCATGATCACAAGATGAGGGCCTAGGAGTGGAGCTGCTGAGTTTCAGGCACCAGACAAGGCAGGTCTGTGCCGCAGGGGCTCCCAGGAGCTAAAACCAAAGCACTGTTAACCCTGAACCTTCTCCATGCTGAGCTTACACAGACACTGTTACAGAGATTCTTATAAACCAGCTATCAGATAGCCAGCAGCATTAGGCATAACAGAAAGCCCCAAACACAGTGGGTAAGTCAGACCAAACAATGGAGACAGCCCATACAATTCAAAAGCACATGGACTATCAGCCTACTGAAACTGTGAAGGTGGTGCAGGCACCATTCCCTGATGCAGTCCAAGGTGGAAGCAGAGATGTAAGCTCCTTCTCCTCCCAACTACCTGCTTGCCAAAGGCCAGCCGGAGCTCAACTGGGCAAGGGAAGACTACTTTCCTTCCCCCAAATGTCTGGCACACATCTCAATGAGAAACTTGTTGGGTTATAGATGTCTGCACCACAAGTACATTGGCAGTATTACTGGAAAGCACAGCAAGAGGTGACAGTCCTCCGGTGAGAATGAGTTTATTTTTTTTGTACACCGTGTTCATTGATGACATTACGCAAAGTCTTAAAAGTTGTTATTCTAATACAAATAAAGCCTATTAACCACTGTTTTCATTTCTAGTTTTGGGTTTTAAAGGCCTTGAGGAGGCTACAGAGCAACTCCAGAAACTACCAATCACTCCTTAAATCAGACATACTTTTTCATTCAACTGCACCTGGCATTTAGCTTACAAATTTTGGCCTTTCTAACTACAAGAAAACTATTCCTTTGAAATCTCAAAGAACCAAGACTGCTCTATTTCTTTATGAATGATACCTGCCCTTCCTTACACTTATGTACACAGAGAACAACTCTAGTTACTAGCAGAGAAGAGACCTCCACACTCTGGCCCCTTTTCCGTGACACGCAGCCCAGTGTACGGAGGCACGCTCAAAGTCCCTCAACAAGGGCTTTCCTTCGTACCTGGCCATAGATTCGATTGGGTTTCTTTCCTCGGCAGCTGAGCAGAGCCCATCGTTTGTACTTGACATTGCAGACGTGGACGTCGTTGCCATTGCTCTCCCCAAAGGGGATCCCGGTGCCCCCAAACACAAGCAGGTTGTTGCCATGCAGTACAACTAGGAGAGAGAGACAGAGCAGAGATACGTGTTGCTGTGAGACGCAGTAAAACAGAATGACTCTGCTCTGGAGACAGTAGGCAGAAAGTGTTCCATATTGTTCAAATACCCTACAATTCATACTACACGTTTATGGATTTGTAATGATCTAGAAGAGAAAGAATGCAAGCTAAAACCATGGTAACCAAAGGCCTACTTTTAAAAATGGCTAGTGAACAAAGAGATCTATTTTTGGATGCTTTGAGACATCTGAGTGCACTGAGCACCTAGCTGCTGAAAGTGCAGGTGCCTTGTAACTATCAAGCTAAATACCTGAAGACTGCTTCTTGCATTTGAACTTTTTTCTTTCCCTCTGCCTCAACCTGAGCAAAAGGGGAAAGAAAAAAATCACAAAACCAACCCAAACTCAAGGCCTACTTGCAGAAGAATTGGAAACAGGATCCAAATTTCCCAGTTCTTGCCTGGTTTTGCATTCCACCAGGGACACTGATTAAAAAAGCCTCAGGAGTAGGTGTATAGGAATTGAATTTCCATACGTACGTGACATGGAGGCTAGTTCCCTGGGCATGTAGCCTTCAGTGCCTATTTGATGCCAGGTGTCTGTAGCAAAGTTGTATCGCCAGAGTTCCCTGAAGAGCGGGTAGTCTTCGTTCTCTGGCCCACCGGACTCATCATAGTCAGGATTGTAGCCTCCAAACACATACAAGTTGGCATTATCTGCCACGCAACGATGGCCACTTCTTGCTGGCGGACATCTATGGCCTACAGCAAAATGAGAAGGTAAAACAGCTTCAGTGAAATGTCAGCAGAGGAGGTGAGCTTGTGCCCAAGGGTCAGCACTACACCCGCTGTGGTGGTCCTCCAACAAGAGCCGCTGCTGTTTAAGCATGCCCGCAGCCAGGAGGAAACGGCTCTGTAATGACAGATCCGCTTCTCTGAGCAGGAATGGGGAGAGCCTCTGCATGTCACCATCTCGTTCATGTCCACTCTAGCCCCTGGACCACACCTGCCTAAGGAGACCTGCCTGGAGGTTGATGCATGACAATCCTTCCACGGGGCAATCCACCCATAAAAGCTATTTCTGAGATAAGTTACAAATTCCCCCTTCTGTCATTCTGTATGGCAGATTTCACTTAGGAAGCAGTTCCAAAATGTTTATATTTAAAGCTGCCCGATGGGAACAAAGAAGAAAAATTTGCTCTCCCTCCTACACAAACCTTCTCTCCGTTTCTTCTCTTTTGCTCCTGGCACCTTGTATCCCAAGAAGACTCTTTCACCTTGGACACCCCTCGGCTTCCTAAATATTAAGCAATGCAGGTCTGATACAGCAAGTAAAATCTGCTCATAAATAAAGGCATTTGCACTGGGAACCCATCTGAGATCCTACAAGTTGAGCTTGACAACTGGCAGACGTAGCTCTTCCTGAAAGGAAGACTTCTGCCTATCCACTCTCCTCCCTAAAAGCCAATGGAAATCAAAGCAGGGAGGACAATTCAAGCTCAGACCTCAACTGGAATAGTCAAAAAGACCAATTCAGTCCAGGAAAACCTAAACAGCAATATTCTTGTTGGACAACAGCAACTGAAGTCTCAGCTGACAAGTGATCAAGAAGTAATTCTGAGCTTGCTCGAGTTCGATGCACAGCAAGGGCCAAGCGCAGTGCCAGAGGTGGGTGTTTTTCTTCAACGAGGTACAGGACCACGCGACGAATGAGAAAGATGAAAGAAACAGAAAATGATCAGGTCCCTGAACAAAGGAGTTGGTTGTGAGACACGCGTAGAACATCTCAAGCTGACTAAACCAGGAAGGTTTCAAAAACCATTTTTTCTATTCCATACAACAGTGTTTTGGTGAGAGTCACTCTAAGCTTCACCTTGAGAAAGACAATACATAACAGTCCTCTAAAATGTACAATTCCAACCCATAATCAACACTGCCTCAAGCACATCCTCTGCTTATCGCACCTCAAGACAGGCCCACTTTGGTTCAGTTGATAATAAAGAGAAAACAAAAAAAAAAAATCAAAAGAAGATCCCCGAAGACCCCTCACCCAAACAAACCAGGGATCTTCACCACCCACCTGCTCTCACAGCTCCTTTACGGACTTTTAGGGAGGAACAGGGACCCAGTGAAGCATCTAATTAGGACCCATCATGTTTTCTTCTTAGAGCTTGTTACAACTATCAGCAGTGAATCAAGACACGCGGAGCAATAACAAATGAGGCATCAAGCATCTCGCCTACAGGAAAGGTGAAATAAATTATTTGTCCAGACTGAATAATGAATTTTAACTCAGCACAAGCAGCTGTGCTTAATCACGTTCCCTGTTTGCTACTGCTTTAAGCTCCAACTCTTGTCCAAAATTAAGCTGCTCTACTGGGTTCAGACAAAATCCTTGACAGATTTGGGTTGTTTCCAGTAACAATTGCGTCTTGCAGCAATCCCCACTTAGAAAGCTAATAGGCACCGGCTGGAAAAGGTGGGGAAGAAAGTTAAGGAATTACTAGAAAAATCTATAGTCTTTGGTCTGGCTACGGAGACAGAGCAGTGCCACTGGGCACCCAGCACGGCAGGTACATTTGCACACAGGAGGGGTGGATAGTACCCGTACTAATAGCTGCAGCCAGGAAGTTACCGGCCTCAGTGCTGAACTAAACTGTTAAACAAGTACTAAGTGCTTTAGAGGTGATTTACAAAGGGAAAGAAAAACATCCATCCCTTTTGGCTTTCTATTTTAAAGGCCGAAGTGAACACATTGACAATAAAGGTATTTACAGTCAAGGTAATTGTTCAGATTCTTATCATCAGAGAGCCTTCTGAGAGGGCAATTCATCTAATCTTGGGTATCTGCAAACAAAACCATGCTTGAGAAGTGCCCCTGCCCCTCTGCAGCCTATAGAGCAAATCCTGGTGAAGGGCTCCTGTGTCCCCACTCGGACAAAGGCAGGCCATCCTGCCTGTTTCTTCTTCTGTGTTTGCCCTGGAATTCTCCAAAAAGAAGACCTGAAAGAACTGAAATGGAAGCTTAATTCCAGGGAAGACTGGGAGCACTGATGCACACACTTTGCAGGGGAGTGAGGATTTAGTTCAATCACCTATTGAATTTAAAAGGTGTAAGGGAATTAGGAATTAAAATCTTACATTAACTATAAATCCTATTTCCCTCTAGTTAAAACACTTGCCATGAGGATTTTCCAGAGGGAAGAGGGGAGAAGGTGGCTGTTTTATATAAAGAAAACAGACTAAAGAGGAGTAATTCAAAGAAAATAAATTAAAAAACAAAACCAAGGAGGCCTTCTCGGTCATTCACCTCTCAAAAATGAAGAGAGAAGATGCCTGACTTCACTATAAAGCCCCAGAACAGTTAAGTTTCAACAGAAAGGGATCAATGTTTGATGCATGCAGGTCCTCAAGATAGCAAGATGGGTACATTAAGCCCATACACAGCCCAGCTGGTTTCACCCCATCCCATTTAACTAGAAAGCCATCTCCTATCTTTAGAAGATGAAGTTTTTCAAGATAGTTTCAAGACATGGAGAGTGCATCAGAAGCTGGTGTCAAACAGATACTTGCAAGTACCCAACGAAGACGGTCTGAAAGGACCACCCTTCCCATGCAGCCGTTGCTGCTGCAAACCACATCTGCTGCTATTTCCCTGCCCGTTCCCGCCACTCTCGCCAACAACTCAAACACTCACTAACTGTCCTTTGTCAGGAGCTGGGATCCTCACAGTGGAGCTAGCAGGAGAAATGATGCCCGTCCCTGGTCATGCATTCACAACTCAGCCGCCCTGGGGAAATCCACTGTCCTCAGCATTAAGCTGAACACCAGACCGTGGATGGGAGCGGCTGAAATGCTTCCTTCCGCTGTGCCTGCTACAGCAGTGACTCCCGGGGAAAGGAGGGCTGGAAATGCCAAGCGGAGCAAGGTTTCCAAAAGCTCTGGGCCAACCCCTGTAGCTACAAGCACTTTGCTCAAGGATAACAGGTTTTCTCCTCTATTCAAGCAGACCCCAGCTGCGTTTGCTTGACATTGTGCTCCACATATAAGGACTGACTTCTCTCCAAAGGCGTCACATTTCAGCCTGCTGCTTTTAAGCTTCGCTCTTCACTAACCCCTTTGTCCCAATGGACCAGATCCTCCTGCTCACAGAGGCCCAAGAAGATGACCTATCTACCCATGAAACAGGAAAAAAAATTATCCAACACATCTTCTGAGTCACCTATGCACGTACATCATGAAACTGAGTTAAACTGGCACCACACTCTTCTGTTCAGAATTGAACCTTAATTCACTTTCAAAGAAAGTCTTCGAAAAAGATTTCTCTAGTTCTCTCTTTTTAAAGAACGGACCTGTAAAAGCTGAATCTATTGAAGCGTTAATTCAGATTAGTTCCCTCAGCAGACGAGCTCTGTGACTTGCACCTCTCCAATAAAGAACTGCCTTTCCATTTAATTATGTTTTATCGGATGATTCACATCTCCTACTAAAATTCTTCAAGCAAGTTTTGCATCTGTTTTTGCTCCAGCATTAGCAGAGCACAACGAGCCTATTACACAAGTGCAAATTTTAGGTGGTGCAGGTTGAAACACCCAAGGGTTTGCTAACTTCCTCCTGTAGTCAGCAAAGACCATCTCCCCAAGAGCTGAACCCACCACAGGTTAAAGAAGCGCCCAGCACTAAGCGAAGCACAGCAAGGCACCTTCACCATGAAAACCTGCAAGTCACTGGGCCCTGCTACGAATTCTTTGATGCCGGACACAGAAGGTAGCAGCATGATGTACCGAGTTAAGGCAGATCTGTGGGAAAGAGGTCATAAAGCTAGTTATAGAAAATGGCTTTAAAGTGGATGGATATAATTTGGAAAGCAGTTGCTTTTCCAGTTTAAGACTCCAAAGCAAAGCAGGAAGGAAGGATGGGAAGGCGCATTCACAGGGAGACTCCTTTTCCTTGGCCCTGAGGGCAGAAATGGGAACAATAAAACTTTTAGAGAATAAGAAGCTCCACAAAGAGAATTAAACTGAAACACTGCGACTGGGACATCGTTAAGGAAACTCTTAATTTAGGACTAAGCTGTCTCATAGAAGCTTGCTTGCTGGCTATCGTTACGCACTGACCTGTTAACACCCTGTTAAATTCACCCAAGTGATTCAGAGGGAGCTGCTCGGATGGCCCAAATTGACTTTATTAGTGCGGATTCCTAATTGAATACCTCTCCTGCAAGACGTATTATTAGAACAGAAGGAGAGTAAGCAAAAAGGCGGCACAAATATCTACTCCCGAGTTTCCCGACGTGACGCAGCACAGCAACTGATGCACGAGACATTTGTTTCCTACCTCTCAAAAACTCTGCATACAAAATGGATCTGGGACAAGAAGGAGGAGAGGGCAGAGACATTAATTAAGAAAATTTAACGAAACCCTTCATTTTAGAAGAAAGCGTAATGGTCCTGAATGGCATCCAACAAGATTTCCACCCAAAATGTCCCTCTTATAGGGAGGACAAACCTGCATGGCACCTGCTAGTCCATAAACGTTCTTCCTATCCTGACTAACACAAGCATCAAAGTTTATTAACTTCCAACTCTGGTGCCTCAATAGCTACAGAAATCTATGGAAGGCCTGGAGGAAAAAAAACAACACAAAAATCCCTCGGCATCAGCTGATTACTTGAAGGTATAGAGCAGATGAAAAGCTACCAGCATGCCCAGAACCACAGCATGTGTCAACAGCCATGCTCAAGTCTACTGGATTTCGCTTTTCAATAGCCCTATAATAAAGTTACAGAAGAAGAAAATTAAACTGCAAAGTACCAAGCGGTTGCTCTGAATCACACGCAGCACAAATGTAAGACGAGATGTGCTTCAAACAGAGCAGCACAAAGACAAGTTTCGAAGAACAAAGGCGTTTTCTTTCCACTCGATTATCCTGCCTTTCATGACTGCAGGAAAAAAAACAATGCTGGCATCATCTCGCTGGCTAGGTTAAACAAGAGGGGAGTACCTGCTATTTGAGTCAGTAAGCTAGCCAGCTGGCTAGCTTAAACAAGATGGGGGAAAAGGTCTAATTAGCTGAATTAATTTCTTAAAAATAAAAATAAACAATGAAAGAGCTGAATATGAAGTTGTTTGGAAAGCATGCCTGAAACTACGCTTTTTCTTATCATGACCATGCTGCCAGAAAACAAATAAATCTATTAATCAATGAGTAGCTCTTGGCAGACAGTGAGCTCTGCCTACACCATCAGGTTTTGCAGAATTTAATTTTTCTTTTTAAGGGAATTTTCCCTTACCTACCATGCCTCGTTACCAGTTCCCAGCAAACCAATGCAGTGCTGTTCTCCCGGGGTGGCAAAGCCACAACCACTGCCTCCCATTCCCAACCAGCCTGTGGAAGGAAGAGGCCAAGGGTTTGGGCTGTCCCACCGTCTGCTCAGAAACCTATAAGCAGAAAGGAAAAGAATGACGACTCCCATATCATCCCTTGCCAGGGCCAGGTATGAGGCTGAGCAGTAGCCAAAGCAACCTGCAGCAGAAAAAATGATTCCTAGATCCTTTGGGAGCAAAGAAGATGAGGGAAGTGAAACTGCTAACCTCACACTTAAAAGGCCACTCTGGAAACAAAACAAGTCAAGCTCTTTTGCCACCACAGCTACTGGAAAGAGATTTGTCTGTAGCTAGCAGAAATGACAGGAGCAGGACTAAATAAACATACTCCTCTCACAAACACATACCCCTTCCCTGTGGGTTACTGCCTCGGAGCTGCAACTGTGATGACTTTCCAGGTCACGATGCCTCATTTCTAAACTCTGCCACATGCTGTTGCCTGCTAAGGGTGCAAATAATATCCCTTTGCATAGCCAGAACAGCAGACTCCAAGCTGCAGGTGTTGATTTTAAAATTTTGCCTCTTTATTCTTTCAGCCTTAAAGGATTCCTAAAGACCCATATGAAATTGGAGCACAATTATCATGTTTTGACACGCTGCTTGCTCCCTCCCAAGGCACTGAATAACAGAAAGAATCCTAAAAACATAGCAGCCAAGCATTTATGATTTGTTTTTCCATGTACTGCTTGTTTGTTTCACACAACCATTTTATTGCTTGTTCATTTGGCTGTTTAAAGACGTTGCTGTTCGCAAAAAGGAAAGCACGTAAGATAAAGGCACCAGAAATTAGGGAGAACTGTCTATTCTATTCAGAATACATAGGGAGCGATCCTCAAAGCCACAAACAATAATTAGAGGCCAACGCGAAAGGTTTCACTCAAATCTTGGGGTCAGACATGACCCCAAGAATCCGTATTTTCCTTACAGCAGGTGGCTTTCTCCAGGGAAGAAGCAAATCCCTGTCCTTCCCTTTCCCTTTTGCCCAGCTCATGTTAAAGCAGCCAAAAATCAAAGGAAAAGCAGCAGATGCAGCCAGGGGATGTTCTGGCATCTGGAAGCAGAGAGTTCAGTGCTGCAGGGAGGCAATTGCTCAGTGCAGCTTTTTTTCCCCTTGTAAAACAAACCTTCCTGGGCACTCAGGGGAATCGGTGAAACGTATTAGAGCAGTATCAGCCTCCCAGATGTACACACTCCACATCATCTCACACAGGTGACCCAAGTTAAAAAGAACAACTGGTCTCGAGTTCAGGGTTTCCACAAGCAGGTGGGATTCAAGGTCAGAAGAAACACTTGGCTTCTAACCTTCAAAAAAGCAATTTATCCAATAAAAGTTGCCAATGTTTCTAAATCTCAAGGACAAGCAACCATTTTGGGTTTTTTCCAACCAAGATGCAATTGGAAAAAGCACATCACATGCGCAGTGTATTTTTTATCAACACATCGAGCCTTAAAGTTCTTTAAATATTTGAAAATTAGGAACTAATGGCACATAAAAGCCTACAGATTCCTATTGCTAAATGAAGTTTTCTTCAAACACACAAAAACCACTTATTAAGGTGATGGCAATTCAACCATAAGGTCACAATAGCCTAATCCAAATGCTTCCAGCCCACCGTGTACACACCCTTCTAAGCTAGCTGTTTAGAGCTAGCTCAGCCACACCACACCACACAACGCCAGGTCACCAATACCACACAGATTTACCAAAACCAACCCAAGCGACCCAAAGCAACCGCTCTCAGAGTTCACAAAGCCTGGTTTTATTTATTCCTGGAGCATAACCAACACACAGTGGGGCAGCTGCGCTTTCATCTCACAGAATCCCAGAATCCCAGGTCGGAAGGGACCTCAGGAATCATCTAGTCCAACCTTTCTAGGAAGAGCCCAGTCTAGACAAGATGGCCCAGCACCCTGTCCAGACGACTCTTGAAGGTGTCCAACATGGCCAAGTCAACCCCTTCCCTGGGGAGATTATTCCAATGGTGACTGTCCTCACTGTGAAAAATTTCCCTCTGGTGTCCAATCGGAACCTCCCCAAGAGCAACTTGTGTCCATCCCCCTTGTCCTCTCCACAGGACTCCGTGTAAAAAGGGAGTCTCCATCTTCTTGGTTGCTCCCCTTAAGTACTGGTACATGGGGATGAGATCCCCTCTGAGCCTCCTTTTCTCAAGGCAGAACAAACCTAGTTCTCCCAGCCTACCCTCATATGGCAACACGTGCTCAATGCAGCAGGCAGGATAAAGAGCCGAGCTACCAAGGTGATCACACGCTTCCGCCGAGTCACTCTGCTTTGTGAAATTAAAGGTTAACTGCTGCTCTACCTGTAGTTCCTTGAGCAATACTATACAACAAGGCAGAGCAAGGGAAGGCAGCCATCCCGTGGCATAGAGAGAAAGCATCCGGATTCAAGCTCTCGTTGTAGCTAACGCTGCGCAAGCTCTCAGTTCATTCCTTGTACCGTTTTTCTTCTGTAATTTGATGGATTAGAGGTTGCCACGCACACCAGGTTAAGCTGAAACAGATCAATGCTGAGGACCTTGTCCAGTTTAAACACCTGGGGCTCGCAGCGAAATAAAAGCAAGGATCACATTCTGCCAGGCTACAATAAGAAAACTCAGCCAGAACAGATTGCTAGAATGAAAAAACAGATTCCTGGGCTGCAATCAAAGCACTGTTCGTTTTAATACTCTGAATTTCCGTTCTGGTTAAAGATTCACATCTAAAGAGATGTTCCTCCTAGAACTACAGGGCTATTTGCTATTTTCATATTTACTGGTTAAAACTAATTGCATTAATTTAAAGAAAAAAAAAAGCCATGAATTCTCCTCATTTTATATGTGGCTCAAATCAGGATTTGAAGACTATGCTAAAGTATTTTAAATCAAGCCCTTCTTTCCCTCCCCTCCAGATCACCTGGAACAAAGCCTGGTTTTATTTATTCCTGGAGCATAACCAACAGATATCCAGGGATAGCCTCAAACACCTCCCAGAAGAGCAACCCCAGCACCGCCCTTTATAAGCTCCCTTTTTTCTCAACCTATTTTACTCACAAA
This sequence comes from Phalacrocorax aristotelis, assembly GCF_949628215.1. NCBI lineage: Eukaryota > Metazoa > Chordata > Aves > Suliformes > Phalacrocoracidae > Phalacrocorax > Phalacrocorax aristotelis. Next base: position 217,527,634 of record NC_134276.1, read on the forward strand.
ATCCACCAGAGGATCATTTGCAAAGTAAAGGGTGCAAGAAGTTAGCACAACAAAACTCAGTGCGAGATCTTGCAGAAGGGGAGGGTGATTTTATTTTACAAAATATTTAAATAAGCTGGTTCTGGCTGCTCCTACCCACAAGAACCAAGTATATCCAAGTGATCCGGCCAGGATCACTTAGGTAAAGCACAGAGGATGAAAGGATGACAGCTGCCAAGCCCTCACTACAACTCCTCGGTCGTTCTTCATTTAAAGGACAGACTAGTTTTGGACAGGTCTTTTATACCCTCCGGCTCCTACAGTGAGATGCTTTGGCCTCAGAGTTTTGCTTCCTTCTGCTTCCACGAAGTTTAGGCTGGTCTGCTGCCTATTGTCTGCGTTTCCTCGTTTTGAGTTTCTTAAAGTTCTTCCTGTTGGGCTAACAAGAAAAGGAACGGCACGGGCACCGAGCCGCAACCGCATCGACTTTGTCCTGTTATCAGGGTGTAGGGTCTTCCGCTCGCAAGACTCACCCCAAACATGCCATCTCTTTCTGCCAATCTGTGATCTTCAGTCCTACTAATCCCAGCGCGAGGCCGTTAACACGTGGCATACGTTATGCCGCAACGTTACTACTAGCAATGTAATTTTTATTTCAAGCACTATTTTTGGAAATACAAACTAAATAACTACAGGATGTAAAGCTAACAAATACAGCGTGGCTTTTGGTTCCCATCTTTTCAAAGTAACGTACCAGTGGTGAATAGCTAAGGTGTGTGTACACATCCTCTTTGCTGCTTCTCAGGGCTTTGTAAAGATGGTATCAGTATTATTTTCCCTCCTACTTAGGTTTTCAACATTCAGAATAGCAGGTTTCAATGTCTCCCTTTCCATTTACGATTTCTGCAAGACTTCTGAAGGACATTTAGGTCAAGGGCTGAAGCCAAAGCACTGCTAGCTCTTGGGAGAGAGAACAAGACAAGTCAATATTGATTTTGACTCCAGTCTTCAAAGCCGGCCAAAATATAGTTTGTAACTCATGTAATTAGAGTCCGTCATAAATGTTTGGATAAGCAGGATGTGAATACGTCACTGAGACCAAGATTTAAGATCCGTTCGTTCATCCAGCTGAGTTCAGCCTCTCCAGATCATACAGCTCCCTTCTGTGGCAGGCTGCCCGTGCCTGAAAAACACCCAAGAGAGAAAGCAGCTGTGCCTGGGTCCCCGACGCCTGAATGACAACTCTGCCCAGGGCTGAGGGGAGCTGGGAGAGCCCAGAGGATCTGGCCAAGGATGCCAAACACAACCCACAGGCCACCGGCCAAGAGTCTTTCAAATATCTGAAGTCTCTAACACCACTAAAGTGGTGTTTCTAGGAAAATGATCATTCTCACATCCAGCTGTGAAAGCTTTTGGGTTGGGATCGATGTCCAGAAGAGGTTTGCTTCTTCATCCTGCTTCTCAGAGGCTTTTGTTTTCAAACCTCTCTGTAGTAATCACACATTTCAAACATTTCTACAAGTGTGCAACTGATTGTCAGTATTTCCCATGATTAGTAAAACAGGATTGTAATACACGAGATAGCACCCCAGAGCAGAGAATAAAATAAGCAGTCCTTATGAATGAACTGTCCTTATTGAGAAACCAGAGCAAAAGAGGAAACATTTGCCCCAGATATTTATATAGTACTGATTTTACACCACTAAAATTGAGTGTTCCTTGGGTTGTTTGTTTGTTTTTTTTTAAAGAAATGTAAAAGGAAAATAAAGAAAAGAATTCTGGAAATTGAGAACCATAGAACAGCCCAGGTTGGAATGGATCTGGAAAGATTGGTCCAACCTCTTGTGGGAAATGGAGCCAAGATAAGATTATCCAGCACCCTCTCCAGCCACATCTTGAAACCTTCCAGCAATGGGGACTCTACCACATCCCTGGAGAGGTTGTTCCAGTGACTGACTGTTCTCACTGTAAAAATGCCTTTCTTACATCAAGATGAAACCTCTCCTGGTCCAGCTTGTACCCATCGCCCCTTCTCTTCTCCATGTTACTCCTTGTGAAGAGAGACCCTCGGTCTTCTTTGTTGCCAGAAAACTGTGATGACGCCCCCCCTCCACCCTTCACTTCTCCAGGAGGAGGAGACCTGACTCCTTCAGCCTTTCCACACAGGGCAGGTTCTCCAGCCTTTCGACCATCGCCTTTGGACCCTCTCCAGTCTGCCCACATCCTTCTTGACTTGTGGGGACCAGAACTGGACACAGCACCGCAGGGCAGCCTCACAAGTGATGAGTAGAGCAGGATGATCCCATCTCTCTCTCTCTGACAGTAATGCCGCTGCAGATGCAGCCCAGGAGCCGACTTGGCTTCAGGCTTGCTTTCCCATGTGACACAAAGGGGTTCAGGATATTTGGGTTTTCTGTTGTAGTTTTTTTTAAAGACATATTACAAACTTTGAAACTCTCCACACACAAAAAAAACCCCTCTACTGAGACTGGTACACTGGGAAAATTATAGCTGAGAACAACAGCATAAATGCTGAGCATGCAAGAAGCAAAGATATATTTAGGTTTCCAGATTGTTTCTATCCACTTAACCACGAGAGTCTGATGAAAACACTGAAAACGTTTCAATGTGGACAGGAAGATTTCCAACGAGGAGAAGAACAAATCACACACCACCTATATTTGACATTTCTGATCTTGCTAAAGCTTACAAACACCTAAAAATAGTTCCTTCCTTTCCCTTATCCAACATACAATTTTAGATGTTTATAGAGTCTTTACCCACAACGAGGCAGCAAAAAACCCAAATTGTTGGAGTTTTTTTGAGCTCTTTAGCCATCAGCAAGATTCTTTTGTAGTCACTGCTTAAGAAATGCCCCTATTGAGAAATGCTCAGTAGAAATACTCCGCTTGAGAAAGTGAACAGAGCAGCACAACACTGGCACAAGCTCCTGCTAGTCACCTGCTTACCTTTCGTAATCATTTCCCTATGCAAATGAAACTCGACAGAGTGAAAAAGGTGACAAAAGTTAAAAATTTTATCTGCAAGTAGGTGGAAAAGGAGAATGTAACAAAAGCAGCAGCTAAATAAATGCATATGCTCTCATGTTTAACCAAGAGATAGCCCAGGTCTACTTCAAATGACACACGGCTTAGCAGGAGCAAAAGAACTCTGCAGGGAGGGACATCCAATGCCAAAGCATGCTACGAGCTCTTTGTGTGCCTTCACAACAGTAATTACTTATAAAAACAGGATTAAAAGGAGATAGCATGCTTATGGAAAGAGTCTAGGGCATGAAAGGTTGGGGGGGGAATGAAGGAACGCCTCCTGAAAACTCTGAAAGAGAACTGGGAGGCAAGAAACCAAATCTGGGTGGAGGAAATGGAAGGAGGGGGGAAAGATATTCCTCTCTATCTCAATGGTTATGTAAGGGCTGCTGCTGGAGCTCTATAAATAGGACATTAACAGGTGTCAAATGGGGAGAAACTCCAGCAATCGACTCAAATGGGATTTTTCCATCAGGTAGTTTTTTAGCAAGATTGACAGCCAGCTTCGGGTTTGTTAAGGCTGGACTTAAGTGCTAATGCTGAGCTGAACCAGGGTAGTTTGTCCCCGGGGCTGCAGCATCTGCCCCATCGCAGGCAGCGGAGGGCAGGATTTCACATTCGAACATAATCTGTAGCTGAACGCAGGAACATTACAACTGTGTCAGGATGTGCTACTGGTTTGCTCAAACCAACGATTAAAATTCAGGAAGATGAAGATAATCAGCTCTCGTGTTACCAAAAAAGGCCCTTATCACAGAAGGAAGGAAACATGCTTGAGAATTTGCCCAAAAATAGAAGGTGTGGAGCCATTTAGCAAACTCACAGCAGTCTTGCATGAGGCTTGAAGGCCTCCTTACTGCAGATCTAGATTGTGAGAGGTTTCACAGGGATGGAAACACAGACCCTGGTCTGAAAGCCTCTTCCCAGCCGCTGTTAGTGCTCCAGACATGCCAGATGCAGGCTCCTACCCTGGAGGCAGCGAGGGGCTTCACATCCCCCATCGAGGTACCTGAGTGGTGGGACCAGGGGCAGCCAGGGCTGAAAAGAATGCCCTGGGCCTGGGGTACCAACCTCCTGGGTGGCAGCACCCCAGCATCATGTGGCCCTTGAGGGCAGAAGGTGCTAGGAAGATAAGGGGGGGGACACCCCAAACCAGCTGGGACTACCCCCCCACCCCATCACAGAACCATGGGGTGCCCCACATCCCTCCCAGTATCACTGAACGGTTGGGAGGGGGATGATCTCCCCAATCCTGTGATCATGGGTTAACCCCAGCCTCCTCCCTTTAACATCCTGGGGCTGTTGGTGTGACCCACACATCCAGAGACTACAGCATAACCCCCCCCACACCAACACTGCTAGCAGGAGGGTGAAAGAGAAGAGCCACCATTCCCAGGGCACAGGGATCAACCCTCCCAGGACTCCCCCCACCCCAAAAACCTGATACTTTGGAGTTGGGGAGGGGTTGTCTGTGTCACCATGGGTTAGTCCAGGCCCTGATCACAGGGTCATTGAAATGGGGCTACCCTCCACCAGGGACCGCAGGATTCCCTGTCCCCCCAACACCCTGTGTCCCTGGGGACAGGGTTGAACTACCCATGTGGGAGATCCAAACATCCCTCAAAGCACTGATACTGCTAGGATGGGGCAGTAAGAACCGCCACCTCCCAAGACCGCGGGTCCCCTTCAACATCCCAAAACCTTTTGGAAAGGGGTGACAGCCCCCATCCACGACTGTGGCCCCCATATCCCAGGGTCGTTGGGATGGGAACATCCAGGCCCTCCCCATGCCACCCCCGGGCTTTGGGGACGAGGTGATACCTGCCCCCATCCCAGATCCATGGGGTACCCCAGCTCCACCCCAAAACGCCCCAGAACGGTGGGTAACTCCCAAACCCGCGGGGTATCCATCCCCTCAGGGCTTTGGGGACGGGTTGACCGCCCCCCACCCCATTCCGAGTCCATGGGGTACGGCAGCTCCACCCCAAAACGTCCCAGAGCCATAGGGCTGCGGGTCACCCCCAAAACCTGCGGGGTATCCGTCCCCTCAAGGCTTTGGGGACGGGGTGACCACTCCCCACCCCATCCCGGGTCCATGGGGTACCCCAGTTCCACCCCAAAAAGTCCCGGAGCCGCAGGACTGGGTGTGACCCCCAAACCCGCGGGGTATCCGTCCCCTCAGGACCTTGGGGACGGGGTGACCCTCCCGGAACCGGCTGCCACTCACCCGCCGAGCGCGGCCTGCCCGGCAGCTGCACGAAGCGGTTGAGGAGACCACGGCCACCACCAGCCGCGGCCCCCGAGCCCTCCCTGACGCCCTCCCGGGCACCGCCCGCCGCCGACATGGCCCCCGTCCGCTCCTCCTCAGGGCGAGCCCGGGCGGCAGCCAGCAGCGGCCCCCCTCCCTCGCCACTGACCAATCAGCGGCGAGATTCGGCGGCGGTAGCCTATGAAACGCGGGTTTCTTAGCATGTGGGAGAAGGCCGCGGCGAGAATGCCGGTTGTCGCGCTTGCGTGTCGTTGCGGGGGCGGGTTGGAACCGTAGAGCATTGGAAGGGGGAGTGCGGGGTGGGGGTCTTGGGGAGGGACGCGGAGGTCCCGCGGTGGGGGCGGCAGCTGCACCGTAAACCCTCCGTGTGGACTGGGGGCCGTGCGAGAGTTGCGTGGGGTCATGGTCGGCCCCACGGCGGAGCCGGAACGGTTCTGCGCGGCCGTGTTTCCCGCCCTCCCTCCCCGGGCCGTGACGGGGTGAGGGACCAAGATGGCGGCGTCCAGTGCCGGAGCAGAGGGGGGGGTCCGGGGGAAGCCACCCGCCGTCACCCCCCAGCAGATTCGCGACCTCATCGATGGTGGCATCGCCCCCGAGGGCGCCGGCCCCGATGGGTGAGGAGGAGTGGCGGGGCCCCGCTGGCGCCGGGCTTGAGGGGGGCGGGGGGGCGGCCCGGCCGTGTGGCACTGGGGGGGGGGGGGGGCGGGGGAGGTTGAGGTGTCCTCGAAGTTATTGGGAGGCGCTGAGGGGTCCTGGGAGGCGACAGAAGTCGTTGGGGGCGTGCTGGGGGGCTCTGGTAGGTATTGGGAGTTATTGTGGGCGAGGGTACTGGGAAAAGAGGGCGTTGGGGTGTACTGGGAGAGATTGGGGAGCACTGGGAGGCAGCATTGGTGGGAGTAGGAGGTACTGGGAGCACTGGAGGGGCTAAGCGGCACTGGAAGGCAGTAGCAGAAACTGAGAGATACTGGGAGACACTGGTGTGTGCTGGGAGGCAGAGCTAGGTGGCACTGGGAGGGCAGGGGTGAGTAAGCGACCTGTGGAGTTCTGGTGTCCCCACAGCCTGAGTGAACTGAACTGGTCATGTACTGGGGCTCTGACCCAGAAAGCATGGGCTCACAGCGTGGGGGAACACTGAGAGTCACAGGAGTTACCGGTGGGCATTGGGGAATCTGGGAGGCACTGGGAGGCTGGGCTTTGGGAGTATCCAGCTAAAGCCAAGCAATTGCGGTTGCCCTCAGAGGCATGATACATCCTTGATCCAACCATCCTCAAATTTTGGCCTGTGGAGGGATGTTGGGGAGAGGCTGAAGGGCAGCACTTGCTGCAGGGCTGGCGTTGTGGGCATAGATGCTGGTGCCAGGAGCCAGCATTCCAGGTGCTGGGAACTCAGATGCATCCCTTATTTCAGAGATGTGCTGTGATCGTCAATCTGGTTTTGCTGCGCTTGGAAAATGAGCTCCCATCTCCTACTGGTCACATTAAATCCCCATCTGCAATTTCTGTTGGTCATCATGAAATGTTTAATGTGCACCTATTCATGTTATATTTTTTATTGGTTTATTAGTAATTAAAAGTCAGGGCTTAGGAGCTCTGGAGAAAGGGTTCTTGTAAGGGTAAGCCTGAAGGACAAGAGATTGGAAAGTGCTCTACGCATTTTTTTATTAAAGAAATTTCTCCAGGTCAGCACAGATGTTTCACTTGCTGTTCCTCTTAGGAAGGACACATCCGACTGGTCAGAATCAGCTAATGGATCTTCAGAAATGGATGCTCCCTCCTTGGAGTCCACCAGCAAAGAAGCCTATTTCAGCAGAGTGGAAACATTCACCATATCCTTTCTGATGCTGAGCTCCCAGCTGCCTCTCACCCTGCTTTGCTGTCGTCTTCCCCATGGCTTCCCCACAGGCTCTGTCTTTTCTTAGGCTTTTCTTTGGCCAAATAAATCCTGGCCAAAGCTTTGACTGTTTAATCCATAATTTATTGGGTTTTTGTCCTTAATGTGAGCACCCGCTGAAGTGGGCGGGCAAACCCCATGAGCTGTCTCCCCTGGTTTGTGCCAAGTATGGCTGGACCAATGTGGAGTGTGACATGTTGAAGTGCTCCAGCTGCCAGGCCTTCCTCTGCGTGAGCCTGCAGCTCATGTTTGACTTCAATAAGTGTATGTATGTGGCGTCCTGCGGGTAGGGGGGTGGTCTGTAGGGTTTTGGGGGTGTATATGCCTTGCTGTGTGTAAATGACTCCTGTAGTCTTGCCTTGGGTGGTGCTGGGTGTTTGATGTGGAGTCTCCTTCCCTGGAGACGTTCAAAACCTGCCTGGATGTGTTCCTGTGCCCCCTGCTCTGGGTGTGCCTGCTCAAGCAGGGGGGTTGGACAACATTATTTCCAGAAGTCCCTTCCAACCCGTACCATTCTGTGAAAATAAAGTGCAAGTCAAATACATTGCCTTTAGTTAATGAGCACATGGCAAAACTTCCTGCTTCTGTTGTCAGAGATGGGTTAGAATAGAATAGTTCCAGTTGGAAGGGATTTATGATGATCATCTAGTCCGACTGCCTGACCGCTTCAGGGCTGACCAAAAGTTAAAGCACATTATTAAGGGCATTGCCCAAATGCCTCTTAAACACTGACAAGGATGGGGCATGAACCACTTTTCTAGGAAGCCTGTTCCAGCATGTGGTCACCCTCTTGGTAAAGAAATGCTCCATGATATAAAGTCTGAACCTTCCCTGACGCAGCTTTGAGCCATTCCCATGTGTCCTGTCCCTGGATCCCAGGAAGAAGAGATCAGCACCTCCCTCTCCACTTCCCCTCAGCTCCTCAGGCTCCTTTTCTCCCAACTAGACAAGCCCAAAATCCTCAGCTGCTCCTCACAGGACATGCCTTCCAGCCTTGTCACCAGTTTTGTTGCTTTCCTCTGGAGTCATTCAAGGTCCTTAACGTGCTTTTGTAAGTTTTGTTTCCCAACTGCTCAGTCTGCTCCCCTGATCCTCCACTGAATTTTTCTAATGAGGGCTGTTGGTGGCGGCTGGTCACTGAGTGAGTCTGCTCAGGTGGTTGCATTTTTGTAATTTAATTAACTCCTCCACTGTAGTCCTTAAACTATTTGGACTGCCAGCGGTAAAGCTCTCACTCCTGTTGCCCTCACTGAGCTCCAGGCCCAGCACCAGTTTCATTCCCCTGCCCACAGAGCACCGGCCACTCCTGATGCCATGAGGCGCAAGCAGGGAGCAGTAACGGCTCCCGTCTCTCCCACGTTGGACAGCGTGGGGCTGAGAGTGCATCAGGAACGCCAGCCTCTGTGGTGTGCTCAGCCTCACGGTGTGAGTGTTGGTTGTGAGCCACAGGATGGTGATGGCCTGCGGTTTATCACCTGCCCAGACCTTCCTTTTACCTCCATCTGTCCTTTGCAGAAAGGTGTTTATTACCCCACCACAAATAAGCAGCATCTCCACTGCTCAGTTTCCTCGACTGCAACTCCCTGCTCTTGTTATCTGAAAGGTAGGAGAGAGCGCAGCCCTGGTGTCTGACGAATGCAGTGTGGGTCAAGTGTAATGGGGAGCTGCACGAGCACTTCCTTTTGGGTCACTCCGAATATTGACATCCGCTGTTTGTTCAGACTATCTTTTTTAAATAAACCTTGGCCTAATTATTCTTTTGGTAATTGCACTGGTTTAGGAAAATCTAAAATAATCAGAGGTTGCAAGAAGGGCTTGAAAAATAAATTATTTTCTCCTGAAAAGTGCAAATGAATTAAATTAAGTATCAAGTCTTTTTTTTTTTGGGAAGCTTGATTTCCAGACATGGCTGTGATTTGGCTCCTACAGCCAGGGTGGAGGGGTCAGGTGAGTTAGCTAGGGACTGGCAGCCGCCCAGGAGGTAAAACTGGCAAGAGCAGAAGGTCCCTGTGCCCGTGGTTGGTTTGAGCTGCATTTCCACCTCACTGCTGTGCAGTGTGGCAGGCTCCCCTGCTCCGTGGTCACTCTGCTTGGGAACGGGAGGGGATTTTGGCTGTGAGGAGGTGGAACTGCTCTGGTCACGCTTGCTGTTGTGGAGATAACCCCTCGAGCCAGCCTGCCTTCACTGCTGCAGGAACCGCCGCTCTGTGGCTGCCTGCAGGGAGGCTGGAGGTGCGGCAGCTCCTGGTGGGGAGGGAGATGAGCCTAGGGTGAGAGCTTCAGGCTCTGCAAGCTACAGCCTCAGGTGACATCTGTCACCTGAGCGGGAGGAGCAGGGAAGCCCTAGTAGCCTGGTGTCTTCCTCTCCTGGTTTGGTTTTCCCAATCATTCCCTGAGTAGGTGGCTCCGCAGGGGAGTAAAGTGAGCTTTGCCTTGCAGATAAGGAGCGCTGCATGGAGCTGAAGAAGGCCTTGTGTACCGCTCATGAGAAGTTCTGCTTCTGGCCAGACAGCCCCTGCCCAGGTTGGTGTCTCAGAGCCTGGCTAGTGCACATGGACAGGATCGTAGTCCTCTTTTTACCGCATGGGGACATTGAAATCCGCAGTGTCAGAGCAATGCCTGTTAGCAGCCTCAGCAAATAAACAACTGAGCCGTGGCTGGAGTCCCGGATCTTGAGTCCCAAGCTGGGCTATACCCAGCCTCTTTTAACTTTTGCATGCCTCCAGGGCAGTTAAAATGCTGTTCAGATTGTAACTGGGAGGGGACTGAGGAGGCTGTATGACACGGGATACTGAAGGGGTGCTAGAGGTCGTCTTCAAAGCTGTGCTGCACGAGGAAGGGTGGTTGCAAAGAAAAAGACTGTGTTCAGCTTTTCTTTTAAAAGCTGGGAGACCGTTAAGGGGAGAACTTGGCTGGTACCATCCTCTCTCTTGCCCTGTGGGATAAGGAGGGGGTGGGAAGGCTGGTAGCACAGCTCAGGCCTCCCGCATTTGCTTTCACCAGATCGCTTTGCTGTGTTGCTGGTGGATGAGCCCAGAGCCCTTCTCCAGGATTTCCTGGACCGCTTTCAGAGCCTGTGTCAGCTGGAGCTGCAGCTGCCCTCCCTTAGACCAGAAGATGTGAAAAACATGGTGAGTTCCCAGGTGCCCCTGAGATTGGGGGAGTTCAAGTTCCCGGTGACGATGCCAGGCATGCCTGTGCTTGCAAACCCTGACCAAGACAGTTGCGAGATTCAAACTGGAGACTCCAGCTTGCCAGGTGAGCAAAGCTCAGCCCTGCCTGCCTGTGTTAGTGGTCTGTCATCGCCTTGGCTTTCTCCTCGGATGTTCCCCACGTGGTGACTTCACCTGGTGTTTCTGGAAGCATGTAAAAGGGAGTTTGGAAAGACTTATCTGCAGGCCCTTGACCAATGCAGGCATGGCTGGCTCACGTCACCATGATGTTGCTGGTGGGAAGTGGGGTGTAGTGTTTGGTTCCCACTCTGTGCCTTTCCCAGCATGTGAGGTGCTATCTGGTGCCTGGCAGAAGTGATTTGGGGTCCCACAAACTCCTTTGAGAGCAATCCCTGGCAGCTCCCACCCCTGTTGATTGCCTCCAAGCATTCCATGAGGTGCGGCAACCTGTAGATCGCTCCTTCAGCTGGGATCCCACAAGACTGGAGACAGTCATTGTGTTAGGTGGGATGAGGAGTTTTGGGTGCCAGAGGCTGCCCCGGAGCAGAGATGTGAGCAGAGGCTGGTGAAGGTGAAGGAGGCCAAGGAGTGCAGTACAGAGGGGCCTCTTGTGCAAGGCAGTCGTGTGAGGAGGCTCAGCGTACAGGGGGGAAGAGCAGGAGCTACAGCACAAGAGGCTGAGGCATCACTGCAGCCAGGAGCAAGTGTGAGATTGCCTCCATGTAGGGACCTGGCCAGGCCCTGCTCTACTCCAGCCAAGTCTGGCTTGTTGGGCACCCGCTCACTGGGAAACAGATGGCTCTCAGCAGCGAGAAGCTGTGCAGGAGCAGGGAACTCTTCATCCATTAAGCAGAAAACACGGAGGTGTTATATGGTTGCCACCGTAGGCTGGCTGAGCTTTGAAACTCGGCAGAGCCTCCTGAGAAGAGACAGTGTAAAGCCAACGGATGCATCGCATCTCCACATCTAACTCCCCAGCTGTCCCACTATCAGCAAGGTCTGGAGCGTTCGGGGACTCTTTTCTCACTGTGTTTCAGCAATGGCCCCAGAAGCGCTCATGGTTTGCCTGAGCAAGGGAAAACAGAGCTTCTGCTGCCTTGCTGGGATCAGAGGGACAGATGGGGGCTGTTCGGGCTCGTGCTTGCTGTGAGCGGTGGCACCATGACCTGCTCCACTGTTCCCACATGTGCTCGGGGGATCAAATAGTGCTTGAATCAAGTCCACGCCACTGGGAGAGTCAGACAGGCCCAAGGCAGGAGGAAGCCATTGCTCTGTATGGCTTTTGCCTGTTAACCAGAGTAGAAGTGCTAAGGGTGTTAGCTCATGCACCCAGCCCTTTTGGGGAGCAAAAAAGGGATTTTTCTCCATGTAGGATGTGGTTTGTGAGTAGAAGCAGTATGTTTTATCAGACTGCTGCTGACCGCCAGCTCTGTCTGCCACCTTTCTCCACCCCACAGTCCCTGACTGAGGAGAAGATCAGTCTGCTCTTCCAGCTAATCGGGGAGGAACTCGAGCACAAAACAGAGGGAGAGAAACCACCGATGAAGTTTGCCACGGAAATCCTGCCAGTGCACGTTCCTGCCTGCATCCTGGCTCTGTGCGGCTGGACTTGCAGGTGGGTAGTGCTGTAGGACTGGTACTGAGGCATCTGCCGTGCTTTGTGGTTGCTGGTGAAACCTGTCAGAGGCCAGAGGAATGCGGATGTCCCTCCTCTGAAATGTTCTCTGTCCCCTGTTTCACTATTTTATTATTATCTCCAGCCATTAAAACTGACAGACTTCCAGAAACCCCAATCTAAAATAGATGTTTCCCTGAGACGGCAAAGAGTCTAAAACAACTGAGCTGTCAGTTGCCCCACTCGTTGCTAATTTAGATGTTGAAGTCAGTCCTTGAGATGTCATCCTCAGTAATGCTTTCATTGCTCATCAGGCTCACAGGAAGGGAGGGAAGGTTTATGACCTGAAGGTTCATGGCTTCCCAAAGCGTGTGCTGTGGGCAGAACAGCCACGCTGTCTGTGCCTGAGGCAGCTTGCTGAAGGTGATCTCTTACAGTGCAGGCTGGAAAGGGGCTTACGGTTGGGAAGAGCAGAGCTGCTGCTGTGGCTGGGCAGCTCAGGGGCTGAGGATGGGGATACTCTCAGCTGATATGCCATAAATGAGTGCTCTTGCTTTATGGCAAGCCAAAATATAACTGAGCCAGGTTAAATCAATGCTGTAAATGGGTTTTAATGGACTTGTTCTACTTCCTAGCACACAGAGCTACAAAACAGTAAGTCTGTGCCTCATCCAAGGGGCGCTGATATCTTGAAACGTGCTGGCTCAGGTACCTGCAACTGAGACCATTCCTATGCTTTGCCAAATACCTGCATCTGTTCTGAAAGCTGAGATTTTGGGGAAGGGCCCAAGCTCATCCCTGACCTTCTCTTGTGACTTGGCTCTGTCCCCGCAGCACTGCGTCTGGTTCCATGCACCTCTCGGTGATCACCTGCTCCCGCTGCATGAGGAAGGTGGGACTGTGGGGCTTTCACCAGCTGGAGTCTCTGGGGCCGGAGCTGGACTCCTGCAGCCCAAGCAGCACACCGCCAGCACCTGCTGAGCGCTTCCCGCTCGTGTCCACTTCTCCACGCAGGATGCTTACACGGAGCCAGGACACGCTCCCTCAGGGCTCTGAGCAGGTATGGCCCAGTTCAACTAGCCCGTGAGCTTGGGACGTCTGGGTGATAGAGGGGCACAGAGGAGTTGAGACTGATGTAGGTTGGGTGTCCACTGCCTTTTACCTTGAAAGAGGCTCATCTTGGTGCTGTGTCTTCAGCCATGGGCAACATCCAACAGAAGTGGGTTGCTGCTGCCTTTCCCCCTGCCCTTTGCAGCTCTCTGTCCTCCCTCAGCCCTCCTGTGGGGAGGCAAAAAAAGGGCCTTTCCAGCCAGGATACTGAGGCTTGTCTAACTTGGGATGCTCCCAATCAGGGGTTGCCTTCACCTGTGTCCAACTAGACACATCTAAGATGCTCCTGGTATGAATGGAAGGTGGCATGGCTCCTGCCAGGATGGCTGAGAAGGCTTTGATCTCTTGTTTGAGCTGGGCAGGGCCCCCCTGTCCACTTCAGGTAGAGGACATGCTGATGACCAGAGGAGCTCTACTAATTCCTTGTTCTTTCCCCACTGGCAGCATGATAAGAGCCCATCCCCAGCCATCTCTCGCCTGCGGGGTTGGGACTCTCCCATCCCTGTGGACCGGAGTGAGTTGGAGGTGGCCAGCCCCACTTTGAGGAGCCGCCCGGTCACCCGCAGCATGGGTCAGGGGGACAACATGGAAGTGCCATCCAGTCCTCTCCGCAAAGCCAAGCGGGCACGGCTCTGCTCCTCCAGCAGCTCGGTGAGTGACTCAGGTGAAGGCTCAAGGAGAGCCTTGGTGGGGTGGAGAAGGATCTGGGCAGGCTGCTCCTGATCCGGGGACCAGTGTTGTCCCTGTAGCGCAGCACTGGGCCAGCTCAGGGCTGGTGTTGAGGCATGGAGAGGGTTTTATCATGTCACTGGAGTCAATTTTGAATGATGCTGTCGCTGTCCTTCACTGTCATCTCCTTCCCCACCCAGGACACTTCTGTGAGGAGCTTCTTTGACCCCAGCTCACAGCATCGCGACTGGTGTCCCTGGGTCAATGCAGTGGAGGGAGGGGAGGTCCTGGAGGATACCACAACCGAGACAGAGAAGGAGCCTGCGAAAGCAGAGCCGGGCTGGCGGGTGGTACTGAACACGCTCCTCGCCACCAGAAAGTGCGACAGAGTGCCTGAGACAGAGCCTGTGGTGAGCCTGCGGGATCCCCAGCCCTGAAACCAAGTGCTCAAACACCGCTTGTTCCAGCCTTGCCCTGGGCTGAAAGCCTTTGGGCAGAGTGGGGTAGATGGGCTTCATTCGGTCTAAATGCAAACCCAGCTGAGTGACAAGGACCAAGCGTGTGTCTGTGGAGTCTCGGCTTCCCCTCCAGCTGTGCTGACAGCCTCTCGGCTGGGTCTCATCCGTTACAATGATGTGTTGTGTGCAGATCTGCCCAAGGGCTGCTATAAATAACAGCCTTTCCCAAGCGGCTCAGCGCTGCCCAAGATCCAGTTTCACTTCACGTCCCGATAGAGAGCTCCTGACCCTCTCTGCAGGCATCCTGACCACAGGCTCCTGTGGCTGCCAGCCCCAGGCTGTTGGACTGGTGGGTTTGCTGGGCCAGGGGAGCAGAGCTGAGGGCACAGTCCCCCTCCTTGAGTGTCTGTGGAGCAGCCGGTACCTGCTGCTGTCTCCCTGGGCCCCATTATCCGCTTGGATTCCTCCTGCTGTCTCCCCCCTGCTTTGCTTGGTGCTGAGCTGCAGGAACCGGTGGAACAGTCCTGCTTCAGAATTTGTCTTGGGGACTTGGTGGGATTTGTGTCCCCAACAGTTCGGTCCCTTCTGGCTGTGCCACGTGCTGGGAAAACACCCGCAGGTCCTGTAGGACCAGACACAAGTAGGAGGCAAGAGCCCCAGCTGGAGCAGGGATGACCGGAGTCCCGTCCTGCTTCTTGCTTGCAGTCACCTCGCTGTTCTCCCCTCTAGTTCTGGTAAAAAGGGCTAACAAAGAAGAGGAACAAATGGATGTCCTGGCAGACAGTTAGGGTATTTCAGATGGGGTTTCTTTTCGCCACTGTTTCTCCTTGCATGCTTTGGAGTCAGGTCCGTGGCAGTTGCAGATCCTGTTGTGGTGCTTTAACCTCCGGTTGTCGCTTTGCTCCCCTCTCTCGCAGAGTCTCTCGGTGAAGTCCTGCAAGGTGTTCCGCATTTTCCGGCAGTGGGAGAGCATGAATTCCTCCTGAACAGTCCACTGCCTCTGCGAACTGCTACCTGGCTGGTGGCATGGGGCATTGCGTCGGTCCAGCAGAGACCCACTTCACAGTCGTTTCCGTGGCAGCTCCGTGCCCTGGGAAGGGGATGCTGAGGAGGCTCCACGCCAAACAGAGCTCCCAGCAGCTGCTGGGATCCCCTCCTCTCTGACTGCCTTCCTTGAAGCTCCCTGCCTTCACAAATTGCTGCTGTAGCCCTTGGCCCCGAGGGCTTCAACAGCCCCATCTGGAGCAGGGATGTGCTATAGGTGTGCGGGGCGAACGAGGAGACGTGGCCACCTTGTGAAGGTGACCATCTTGTCCAGCTGTGACCCGCCACCAGCGGCGCAGGGAAGTGACGCCAGGTGGGAATAAACATTTCACTTTTGTTTTTTTTTTTTTTCCTTGCTGCTGGTGCAGTGCTTCTTCCTGGGGCAGGGTGAGCTCTGGACCTAGGACACAGCACCCATATCCCTTGGGATGCTCGTGTTTGGGGGGATCAGTGTCTGGCTGCCTCCCTCTCCTGTTTCCCACTCTTTGTTTCATCGTCTCCCCTGCCTGATGTGGGCTCTTTGCCAGCGGCTCAGCCCCTGGACACGCAGAGATGCCCCCAGCCTCATACCCTGATGCTTGCCAGCGTCTGCCCCAGCAATTGACTGCCCAAAGCAGATTTAGTCAGGGGCTGACAGCCTTCCCAGGGTGATAAATCACCTGACCCAGAGTACAGGGGAGGCTGGGACGCTGCCAAAACCCTGGAAGGAGACGGGTTAGGGCTTCCCACGGCTCAGGGCCACGAGGCTGGGTGCTGAGCAGGGACTGGTCTCCGTGGAAGGGGGAGAAGAAGCCAAGAAGGGAGAACCTGATCTGTCATCTCTGTCCTCGAGGATGTCAGGAAAGGGGCTTTGGGGAGGGCTCAGGCTACACAGATGAACCAGGCACGGTTGAACCTCCTCACCCCAAGTCTGCCATGGCCACACAGATGTGGGTGAAGGCACAGGGACATGTCATTCCCCCGCCCCTTTTTTTCTTTGAAGCAAAGGAGCCCCCTTCAGAGGAGAAGCCCCTGCCTCGGTTTCCCCAGCCTCAGCTCTGGGGTTTCTTCTGCGTCTCAGCTTGCCCCATCCCCTTTGGGGCATTTTCTGGCTACCCCATGCCTGGGGAGGCAGTGGCTGCCTTGGTCAGGGCTGATCCCTGCTCTCACTGCACCCCAAAATGGGTGGGTTCACCTGCCCACCTGGGGTTTCTTCTGGAAGACACCCTTTACCTGTGGGCTCCTTGGGTAGGTGCTGGCAGGAACCCCCCTGGGGAGCAGCAGGGCCGGAGTTTGGGGGGGTCATCCTCCTTTCCTAAGAGGGTCCTAATTGTGTGGCCCTAATGAGGAGTTGCTTCACCCCACGGCCATGCTGGGCTGGGACTTGGGGCAGAGATGGGGGTGCACTCCCCCACCACACATCCTGGGTGGGCTGGGCTCTGCAGTAGGGCTTGGAGGAGCCCCTTCCCCAGCTGCCTGCACCCATGGATCCCCTTGTCCCCAACAGCCATGGCTTCCCCTGGCTCCCCTCATTCCCCCACAGCTCCCCACACTCTTTATAGCTCCCCACAACTTGCTGTGGGTCCCTGTAGCTCCCCTGCTCCCCAGAACTACTCTGGCTACCCCTTTTCCAGTGGCTTCCCCCCAGCTCCCTATAGCTTCATGGTCAGTGAACCACCCCAAAACCATGGGGTGCAGTCGTGGTGGGGGATGATGTTCCCCACACTGTGGTGGGCAAAGCCAGCTGCACCCCCCACCCCACCCATGCACCTCCATTTTCAGACCTGGGAGGGCTCAGAGGACCCCCAAACCTGCTGTGCACCCACACACAGGGGTCTGGGTGCTGGTAGAGTGGTCTTAAGGCATCCCAAAAGGGATTGGATGCTATCGTAGTCCCTGTCACCCTGAAATTATCCTTGTTTCAAAACTATGGTACCGCACAGATGAAATATAAAGGTTTATGAGGAAATCCTGGTATTCCCCTCCTGTTCTCCCAGTTGCTTGGAACCAGTCAGGGACTATCAAGGGTTTGAAAGATTGGGGGACCCTCTATGCCAACCTCTCCCACTGCCCTGCTCAAATATAACCCTGTTTCTCTTTGTCTCCCCAAATTCCTCCCAGCATAGCTTACCTGGGGTGTGGATGTGACCCCCCCTCAGGTGCGTTACCCCCTACCCCAGCCAGACTCAGGGCTGGAGGGGCACGTTGGGGCATTAAATGGAGGAAGTTCTTCCCCACAGACACTCGTGGGGTGAGGTTCCCCCTTTTTCTCAGACTTTTTGGAGTTCTTTGGCCATGTCTCCTCCCCACGTGGGGAGGAAGCATTGGGGCAAATTTTGGGGTGATGCTGGGGTCAGGAATGCGGGATGTCCGCCCCGGGCGTGGAGTTGCCACGCCAGAACCCCGCCGGTGTGAGACACCCATTAGCACCGTCGTCACGCGCCCCGCTGACACCTTTGGGGTGCTGGCAGATGCTTCCCTGCCCCGTCCGGTTGGGTAAACTGAGGCACCGGGAAATGCTTTGCCAGTGTCGCACCGGAAAACCGGGGTGGTGACTCGTGCTGCAAGGCCTGGACATCCACCACGTGCCCGGTTTTTAATCCGGGGGGGGGAGGTTTGCGTTTTACGGTGCCTTTTCAAGGGTGACACTGGGGTGTCACCCCCTGCCCTGGACCCCTGCGCTGCGTCCCCTCCCCCGCCTCCGGTCCCGGCGGGGTCTCGAACCTGCGGCCCTTCGAAGAGACGCCCACCCCCGCTGCACTACAACTCCCGGCGTGCTCCGGGGCGGGCGGGACCGGCGCGGCGTTGCCTGCGCAACCAATGGTGACGGTGCGGGGCGGTGAGGTCACTGCGGGTGACGTCAGGGGTCCAGAGAGAGGCTCCGGCAGAGGCGACCGGAGCGGGGCTCGCGGCTGAGGGAGCGCGAGGAGGCGCGGGCGGGGGGGGCCCGGGCGGCAGCACCGGCGACACCGGCGGCAAAACAGGAGGAGGAGGGCGGCGGCGACAGCGACAGCGGCGACAGCGGGGGGGGTCCCAGCGTCTCGGAGCCCGGCGCCCCCCCGCTCCCCTCGGTGCCGGGCGTCCCCGGTCCGCGGCGGCGGCGGCGCTGACAGCCCGCCCGGAGCACCGGGGGCGGCCGCGGCCACCATGTCCTCCCCCAGCCCGGGCAAGAGGCGGATGGACACCGACGTGGTCAAGCTGTATCCTTCCCGCACCACCACCCCCCTCCCCAAAACCGGGGAGGGGGGGCGTTTGGGGGCGTCCCTCCGCTGGCAGCCCCGGGGGGGGAACCCGCCTCCTCGGCCGGGCCTCGCACCGGGGACGTCGACGACGGGGGTAACCGGGGAACCCCCTCCAGTGTCGCCCCCACCCCGGCGGGCGGCGGCAGCGCCCCTTTCTAAAGCCAGGCCTAGGCCTCTCCCTAGAGCTGGGGGGGTTGGACCTGCAAACCCCCAAACCCCCCGTGTTGTGAGGGTCCCCCATTACGGGAGGGGAGGCCTAACACACCCCCCACCATCCTTATTTTAGGGGGAGGTTTATCCCCTTCCATGGCTTGACAGCCAGCAGCTGGGGTGCCCTGGGGGTGTCCCTGCAGGTGTCGTCCCCCCACCCCTTGGTGACTGCCTCCCTCCCAACCTGGGTGCCCTGCACCCCCCCCCCCCCCAGCCTGTGGCCCAGCCACCGGGGGAGGGCGAGGAAGGGGAGAGCAGCCACAGCCCAAAGAAAGGCTTTTGTGGTGTTTATTATTATTTACTCTTTGATTTCAGCCTGCGGTTCACAAAGCTTCTGGTGCTGGCTTAGGGATTTAATTTGGGGGGGGGAGCAGTGGGGGATATGCCCCCCACCGCCCTGGGGACTGGCCACGGCTGGGTGATGGGGGGGCTTGGGACAGCGGGCTGGGGCCCGCAGCCCATCTTGCAAATGGTCCCGTTTATGTAACGCTCCAGGTTGGGTTAGGCTTTATTATTTTTATTCCCCCCCCCCCCCCCCCCCCCCGCCCTTATGTGATAGATCTGTTTATATTTTTCCTTCTTCATTTTTATTCTTGGCCCTTTACAGGGTGGCGAATCCTTTTTCTCCCTGTCTGGAGTGTGGGTGGCGTTGAAAAATATAATTGGGAATTTGGTTCTAGGATTGTTTTATTAATAGTTTTTGTTTACAAGGTGGCAGTGTGTGCTGGAGGGGTTAGAAATGACAAGAGTGGCTGAAATGTTTTTCAGCTCTTGTTGACTGAACGTGCCTGACCTCCCGCAGCCAGGACTCGGGTCTGGTGGCTCTAACTTGGCGTGTCGAGGGGTCGAGAAATGGGTCTGATTTAGTTTCCAGAGAGAGATAAACAAACTCACTTGGATTTTGTGTTGGTTTTTTTTTTGGAGGGGGGTGGGAGGGAGGAGCAGCACCGCTCCTGTTTGTAGCATAGGGTGGCTTATCGAAGGAAACTTCTGTTTGACGTTCAGCCTGCGCGTTCTCTCTACAAAGCTGCTCTTCGTATATTTTTCGCCTTGTTTTTAAGCAAATAGGAAATGACTACCGATCATGCTTGAATCTGAGCTATTTTTATCCGGGGGTTTAAAGTTACACACATGTCAGACTCTGCCGAACGCCAATTGCGATCAATGCTTAATCGCACCGGGAGGAGGGTCGGGATTTCCAGCTGTTTAGTGTGGAGGGGGGAAAAATAAAATCTTCCTTAGGGATAGTCTGGAAAGAGGTCTGGGCTGGAGAGGGGCTGAGGCCCAACCTGATCCGCTGCTGCTCTCCTTTCCCCTCCCCCCCCCCCCCCCTTTTTTATTTTTCTTCCCCCTTTTTGTTCGATTTCTAGCCAGCATCTTCAGCGATGGCAGCATTTTAGGAGACAAAGAGCAGGTTTTTTCTGAAGTGGCTTCGCTTGCTCTGTGTTTCTAGCAGCGGCCGGGCTGTGTGGTGGTAGGTAGAAAGCCCCGAATATCTGGCATTCCTCCCGACGCTGGGTAGTTTCCGCTCTGCTCTCTTTCTCCCCCCCCCCGACAAAAGAAACCCAAGGTTTTTCCAAAAGCGAAGCTCATGTTGTGAGCAAAGCCTTCCCGGTGTTTTGAGGGGTGAGGGTTAGAGCGGTCGGTCTCCTGTGGACAACAAACTTAGGAAGTTGGATGTGTCAGATGACTCTCCTCACCACTCCTCCCTCCCCAGCCTTTTTTGTTTGTCTGCCTGGCTTGCCTTGCCTGCCCGGGTGAGCGCAGCTCGCTAGGCCCAGGCTCCCGAGACGCTTCCCTGGGGAATCTTCCTCTCTGGAAGCTGGTCTGAAATAAGGGGCTGGTTCCAGACATGGGAGCAAGGAGGGTCTTGGTGGTGACCAAAGGAAAGAGGGCTCGACTGAAGGAATGTACTTGAAGACTGCTCCTCCCTGGGGCTTGAGGGTTTTGTTTTTGTGTTGGGTTTTCCTCCACCCCCTCACCCCCCCACCCCCCCCGCCTTCTTTTTTGCTGCCATTTTCATTACAGTTTCCCTTTTCAGTCCCTTTTCGTGTCTCTGATGGAGAATAATGGCATGGATTTATGGCCTGCCAAGGGCTACCTTTTTGAGTAGGGAGGGGGTGATGGCCGGAGTGAATAACACCGCTGCCTTCTCCTGCTTTGACAGGTTTAGGAGCCGAGCTGGGTCTTTTTATTATTCCTATTTTCAATCCTAACACGTCCGTGTCCTTTTGTGGATGCCTCTTTGTGAGCAGGGAAGGGGAGAGGTTGCTCGGCTCTCTGGAGCTTGAGGGGGGGCAGGCAGAGCTCTGTGTGTGTGCGTTAATGTGTTGAACTGATGTTTAATAATCGCCTGGACGATTATGTGCTGAAACTCTGAGTCACTCATTGTTTCTCTCCCTGATCGTGCTCGGAACGTTGTGCAAACCCTGGGGAAGGGCCTGTAGTGGGGAGCCACACTGCCTTCCTCCCCTCCTGGGGGGCTGCTGCCCCCCACCACGCTTACTGAAGTTTTCTGGATGACCTGTGTACCCACAGAGTGGGGGGCGCTGCCTGCCCCCCACCTGTGAGCGTGGCTTTGCAAGGAGGCTCTGTGTCCCCCAAAACGCCTCGGGACCCGCTCGCCCGTGGCCTGGAAGCGTGGGGATGTCCCGTGGGCCTGCCGGGAAGCACTCAAGCTCAAGGCCAGGCCTCTCCAGGTAGCCCCCAGCCCAGGCGCCCCAACCCCAACGACTGCAGGGTGCCGGAAGGTGGGGGGATCCCATCCCCGGTTCCCCCCAACTTCGGGGCGAGCTGCTGGCCTTGGAGCTGTGTTTGTAGGCAAGAGGCCTCGGGCAGAGCTCGCAACTCCGCGGATTGGCTGCTCTGTTACTACCCGGAAACCGGGGCCGGGGCGGAGCGAGCCGGCAGCTGATGGGGTGCCCCAGCCAGCGTGTTTACACCCATGGGGGGGGGGACACGCACCCCGCAGCGCCCCCAGACCACGGGGCCCTTTTCCGCCGGCCGCAGCCGTTCCAAGCTGGGGTTTATTGTTCTGCGCCGGGGAGCAACACGGGCACTCCAGGGCGAGCTGTTGCAGCCTTCCCTTGGACGGGAGTTTATTTTACACTGATTTATTTTCCTCCTTTTGTGGATAGATGCTTCTGGCTGGGTTGTAGTCCCCAAGCTCTATTTTTGAGCATCGAGGCTGGTAAAGGGAAGTGTCACCCTGTTCTGTGCATGAAAGGAATTATAAATAGTGCCCAGCTTCATTTGAATCTCCCTGTTCTGACCAGTTTACAGAGCTGAAGGTTTGTAGCACACGTCAGAGCTACCGGGGAGAGTAATACACGGAGCGTTGCGCTCCCTTCTAATTTTAGGCTCATCCTGAGTCAAGGAGAATAAAGGTACAAAGCTCCTTAGTTTACCTGCGGAGTATTTTGTAATCGCAAAACTCCCTGTGTTTACTCCACTGAGATCAGCTGAGGCAAAGGGTAGGACAGTTTACATTTGGGATAAATTCCTTTTTATGTTCGTTATAGGCTTACACCGCACTTATCATCCTATTTGAACACCTTCCAAGAGTCGCGTTGAGCAATACGACCGTCACGTGGCTTTGTTCGCTTTGGCCTGTCCCCAGGGGAAGAGCATGTGCGCTGGAATGTCTTGCTTTGGTAGGGTTTGGTGGTGTTTTGTTGTTGGGTTTTTTGGTTGGTTTGTTGGTTTGGTTTGGTTTGGTTTTTTAAAGGATAGACATTTCTGGAAATTTTTATAAGTCAGAATGTAAATTTTAAAATGGCATGCTACACTTCTTTCTGCTCTACTTCTGGGGCTTCGTTTTAATGAGGTCTCCAGGGATGAGGGTAATCGCGTGGTGGTACTTCAAAACGCACAAAGACATGGTGACGGCCCCGTTTCAGAACTAGGAGGCCCCCCCACTGTCCCCAAAGCAGCCAGAAATGCTGGCACAGGTTGTGGCTTATAAATAAAATCGAGTTAAACGCGGCTCAGGACGTATAGTTGCTACCTGCCGTTACAAAAACTTTAAATCTCTGGATCATTCTGCCAAAACCAACCCAACTAGAGGAAAAAAAAATCATCTTTGTTGCCTAAATAACAACTTTTCGAGGGTATCATCTTGCTGCTTTTAGAGCTGAATGCGGCGTCTTTGCTGGTGGCTGGGGTTTTTCTTTCCCTCCCCCCCGAAAGGACGGGCTCTTGGCTGGAACTGTAAGTTCACTCTTCCATTGTTGCCTTGTCAGTTTGATCGCGGAGGCTATTGAAGCTGGGGCTTGTCGAACAGACCTGAAAGCACGGTGCACCTGCTTAATCATATAATTGCGATGGTCCTTGAGATGAAACTGTAGAATATGAATTTGGTTAAGGCGGCTTGGAGCGGAGTGCCTGTTCTAGCTTGACATCCCAGCCCTATTTAAAATAAGAAAAATAAAGCCTTTGTATCGCTCTGTGTTTGGGTAATTTTAACTATTTCTCTGTCTCATTCCCCAGACTTGGAGCAGTGATTTTGGTATTCTGAATGGTAGCTAGTCATCTTTAGGATTATGCTTAAGGTACCCAGTTCTTAAGACTAAACTGGCCTTAGATTACTAAATGCCGATTAAACAAATCGTGGAGGCTGTTTCTTTGTAGTAACAGTTTAAAAAAAAAAAAGTGCATGCAGGATTTCAGTAAAACTAGTGGCTTGCCTTGTAAAATGGTGTCCCTGCTCTCCTTTCTGCTGCTGTGTCTAGAAGGGCGTGCTTGATAATTCTTCTCTCTTTTCCAGTGAAGCTGTACCGTGATCTAAGCAGGCTTGGATTTGTAGTAGGTGATTGTTTTTAAGTGTCATCGCGACTATCTTACAATCCCAGCAAGCTTTTGGAAACGCATCTCACTGAGTGCACTCCCACGTGTTCAACATTTCTTAGCAGCAGCAGCCAATAACGTTAGCTTCGAGCATGGCTGCAAATCTTGCAAACCCTGTTAAAGTCTTAATATGTAGGATTAAGCAGAAGATGCCCCTGATGAGGCTCTGCATTGTTTCATTTGCCAGGGAAATACTACATTTAATCTTCATGTAAGTACGGCTTGCGTTTTGTCCTGGTTCTGGCATGAAAATCACATTTTTTTAAAAAAAAAAAAACAACAAACAAAACAACATAAAAAACAATCTTAAGAAAAGCTTATAAGCAAAGCCTTGAGGTTGCTGGACGCTTGCTTTGTTGATACCTGAGTGCAAAGCAGGAGGAGCTGCCCCATGTTGTGCTGCTGCCTTCCTCTCTTGAGCTCCTGGAAAGCAGAGGTGTGCTCTTTCAGAGTGTTTTCTTTGTTTTTAGAAGAACATGAATTAATCGCTCCTTCAACTCCGTGTTTAATTGATGTCTTACCTTGTGCCTACCTGTTGTACCTGGAGCAGGTTGAGCAGACTGTTAGTCTGGAAGCCGAGGGTGTAAATCCTGCAAGGTGCCGAGTGCCTCCTTTGGACAGTTGGGCGCACGCGGAGCTCGCACCTTGCCGCTGGATCACTCCGGGAGAAGGTGGTGGCAGCTCCATCCTTGGAGGTTCCAGGTTTGCCCCTTCCGCGCGAATGCTGGCAGTGAGGGGGAGATGCTTGAGGACAACGGGGGTTGCCTGAGGGCAGAGGTTGGCAATCCCGCCTCGCTCCCAAAGGGGCAACTCGCTGCACAGGCTTTTGCTTCTTGGGCAGGATCCCATTCTTGGACCCATCCACCCTTCTCTGTATCCTTTTTGCAAGTGAAAGTGAAGGAGTGCTTAAAACAAGAGTCCTGATAGACTTTTCTCCCCATTTTTTTTTCTTATTTTTTTTTCTTCAAGCAAGGTAAAGCAGCAGAAATAGGGCTGTTAGGAAGGGAAGGGTGCATCTGAAACCACCCCAGCATAGAGCAATTGCTGGTTGCAGTATAACTTAATGTTCTCGGCACCTGTTGGTACTTGGTGCCCTTCTTAAACCGTGATTTAATCGGAGTCATAACCAGGATAAACACATAACAGGTTGTTGTTAAGGCAGGAAAGTACCCACAGTTAAAGCGACAGGCTCCCGTATGGAGCGGGTTCCCAGCCAAATAGCTCTCCGTTTCACTGTCTGCTTAAATTAGAGGTGATGTGATGCTGAGAAAGAGGTGTCTGAATTTTCTGCTTTGTTCTCCTGCCGTTCTGGACATCATTCCAGCAGCAAAAATAAGAGATTGCCGAATAACATTTTTTTAATATTGAATGTGAATGATATATGTGGGTGTGCGTATAGGAGTTCAGTGTTTCATTGTGTGTCTTATTGTGTGCATTCAGCTTCCCTCCTTTCACTCCCTCCATTTCCCTGTGGATTTTGTCCATGTATTTCTGGAATAATGAACATAGAGCATTGCTCTTTGTTTTTCTTCACCAAAATAGAGCTCGCGTGACTGAAGAATCATACGACCTTGCCATCTCTAGTTTCTACTAGGTCATGCAGCCTGTGTGCCGGTGCCTGTCGATTCTAGCAGGGAGCTTGTGGATGAACTGCCCTCGCTGTTAGAAAACGCTCCGTGTGATGGATCTTTTACCACATCCCAGGGAAATGGTCTGAGTTAGTTTTATTGCTGGCAGAACCACGTGGTTCTCACTTTTTTGTTAAACCCCCACCCCCAATTTTTTTATTCCTTTTTTCCGCCTTCTTGGGAGGTTCGGAATTGTTTGTTCTTTGATGCTGATGGACTTTGAATATTGGTCAGCTGTTGCAGCGGAGTACAAGCTCTCACTCACTCATCACTAAAGCAATCCCTGCTTAGTCTTTGCCATGTTCTTCCCTCTCCCGTCCCCGCTCAGTCCCTTCGGCCTTATGACTGCTAACCTCTAAACGCTATCTCCTCATCTTCCGTCTCCATCTTCTTCCCGTTCCTCAGCCTTTCTGATAATGATCTGTCTGAGATTGAGGGTGGATTTAGTCTCTGGGAAAAAGGTGATTTCACTGCTGCTTGGGCTTGCGTAGCCATTAACGATTCTGCAAACCAGGGCTGGTACTGGATTCAGGACTAAGATACCATTTTTTATTTTTTTTTTGTTACTGTTTCAGCTTCCAAGAGCTGTCCTCTAGTCTTAAATCATTTGACTTATTCCCTGGAGCAAATTGATTCAGCCTTCCAAGAGAAGCCAAATCACTCACAGTCCATTTTCTTGGCATTAGGTGTTTCAAATCAGGTAGAGGGGTGGATCTGTGTGTAACGTTTTTAAACTGAGGTGGTGGTGGTCTGTTGACTCTAATCCCTTTTAAACTGCGAATTACAGAGGATGCCTGTATATTCTGCATGATCCACATACAGGAAAGTGCAGGAGGTGGTGTAGACTTCCAGATATTAGTGACTCAGTGCGAGGAAGGGATAGCCATTTTCGATCGTTCTCAGTGGGTCGAATGCTGCTTTCCAGAAATCATCGCGTTTTGCTGGTACAGGCTTTCCTTGGACTAAATGCCAGAAGAAAGAAGCACAAAATAGTTTCTTTGAGATTGTACAAATAGAGCGTCTGGGGGGATTTTCTGAAACGTTTTGCACTATTGGCTGTAGCTGGCTTTAATTTCTTTGTGATACTCCCTTAAAAATGAATGTTTTAAATTTGCATTAATGTTTATGTTAGGAAAAGTCTGCTGCCCTTTAGGGGAGCTTAACCCTGGAGGCGTTTGTCATCCCCCGTGAAAGGTTGAGGTTAAAAGCTGACAGTTGATTGTTAGATAAATTTTGCATTATTTCCAAATTCCAGTGGGCTTTTCACCTGGCCTTGAGCGCTTTCTCCTGTGAGGGTCAGGGGTGGTGGGGGACTTAACACGCAAATTAGAGATGTGCAAATCATCTCTGCCTTCCTGACTGCCTGGGTACTCACCGTGTTAAAAGCTGATTGTTTCTAGGCAGTCGGCTGTGGACTTTTGTAATGACTGTATTGGGACAGACTCTATCCAAATGGAGGTGAACAAGAGGGGATGAGGTGGTGGTATGCATAATGAATGAATGGTATTGAGAGAGGATGAATGGTGTCCAGTCCCGGCCCCTGAGCGAGGTATGACAGGGAAAGGTAAGCTTAAGCAGGTTTGCACTGGAAGAGACTCTGGCAGGCCCTAAAGTCTGAGATTTTGACTGAAACCTAACACGATTTAGGATAGGACCAGGTACTTACGCAGTTATCAAGCATAGCCCCTGACAAAGGTAAAAATCAGTGTGTGTACTAAAGCAGGCCTGCATGTCCCTGATTAACCTCTGGCGTGGTAGATTGATAGATGCAAAGTTGAAGACATTGATAAATTATTAACTTAAGCTCTTTGGCATTTCTTGGTGGACTGTGTTGCTCTGTTTTGGGTTGATGGTGGCAGGACCAGGCGTGCTCTGGAGCTGTGAAGTGACTGAGCAGGGGCAAATGCCTGATGAGACACCCCTTCTTTTGCAGCAGCAAAGCTGGATGAGAACATAAACCCAGGTTGTCTGCTGAGGTCGGACTGGAGCTCGAAAATCATTTTGTTCTTAAAGGTGTCTCTAGATCTAAATGCTATTTTAAACCTGTGCTGTGAAACTGCAGTTTAGTTTTTGATCACCATTGTGGACATGGTTGAAGAATTAAAACTCATCTGGGTTTCAGGGACAAATGAAGCTGCTCCTTTAAGTCTTGCTCAGTCAACTGTAAATGGTTTGAAGCCAGATGCTTTTTTTTTATTTTATTTTGAAAACAGCCAGGTTTGGTTTTTAAATGCATTTGGAGAGGGGGCCTGTTGGCTTTTCTTAAACCCAGTATCAGCCTTGGGAGATCTCCACTGAGAGGAACCTGGTGCTTTTGAAACCTGAAGGAAGAGAGCATGGCATGGAGTTGGTGATGGATGCAATCCCAGACTTGCCCTCGTGTCCTGGCTGTTCCAAAGCTGTTTTGTTTGGAGAAAGTCCTCTTCTTAGTCCTGCTCTTCCTAGAAAGGTTGGACTAGATGATCTCTGAGGTCCCCTCCAACCTGTGATTCTGTGATTCTTTTTTTTTTTTCTTCTTTTTTTTCCTCTTTAGGGATGGGGAGAGGTTTCTCCCTGGTGATACGCCTAATCAAAGTTGGTGGAAGCTAATGCTCTTATGCTCTCCTTTCTGCTGAAGGCAGATGAAACCGGTTATGTTTTCCTTCCTTCTAATACCACTAATTCAAACTCACTGACCTTCCCCCTCAGATCTTCAAAGCCAACACAGCTGAATATGAATGTGTGCAGAGTGCTGGTTTCACATAGCAGTAAGGCAAGTTTTAAACCTCACAATAACTGGGCTGCTTTCATGCTGAGCTCGTGTTCTGCGTGAGAGATGTGTCCGTGCCGGTGGTGCTTGGGAGCAGTCCTCCGCAGCGGTGCGTTGCAGTACTTGAAGGTATCTACTTCACGCTTGGCGGTGGCGTTTGCAGTTCGCTTGGACAAGAATGACGTATCGTGGACTGATATCTGCAAAAGTTTTGCTGCTGGCCTTGCTTTGTAATTCTTGAATTTGTATGGCAGGGTTGTAAAGTAAACAAGGCTGAAATAAAGAAACAACCCTTCTAGGAGTAAAGCACTTACCCTGGAAATGTCAACTCTAACTGCGAAGTGACTCAGCATGGTTATACCAACTTACTCCTCGGTGCTACCGAAGCCACCTCCTACTTCTTTTTTTTTTTTTTTTTTTTTTTTTTCTTTTAAAGCTTTCAACCTGCCACAGTGTCAGTTGTGAAATGAGGGAAGCAGTGAAAATAAGGAAGCTAAATGATCAGCGTTTTGTTTAACAAGCTTGGCATCGTAGGTAATTTAATACTCCCGGCCTAGGGGAGGAATCTGTGCATGGTTATTGGGGTAAGCTTAGATCCCAAGAGGAGAATGTGGCTTTGAGAGACTGGTGGGGACGACGCTTGGTTGAAAAGTTGAGATGTCAGAAATCAGATCCTTGTAACTCAGTACCAGAGTCTGTGTTCCTTGAAAGGGAAGGTATGCGAGGAGGTGTTAACTCACCCTTCTCGTGGCTGACAGGAGCGACTGTACCCTGCAAGTGAGCTTACGGCTAGTGCTGCTTCATGCCTTTTTAAAAAGTGTGGACACTATAATGAAGTCCTATGTTTTGTGTAGAGCTCCATGCTCTTGGATTTAAACAGAATCTGGCTTGCTTGCAAGCCTGATCTTAGCTTGATCTGTTATAAGTTAGTCATAATCCAGGCTTTTTTTATTTCTTCATGGTTTCTGCCATGTCGTCTTTTGTTTGATGTTGGCAGTGTGAGCAGAAGGTTGCCCTGAAAAGGTAAGTTTAAATACTTGCCTTGTTTGGATCAAGACAGCAGAGATTTTGCCAGTAAATAGCCATGCTCTGCTAACTTTGCAGAAGGGAAAAGCTGTGCATTTCACACGTGGAGAAGAGTCACAGCGCTAGCGGCTGGGGCAGGGGGCGAGATCTCGAAACACTAGTTGTGGTTAAGTGCAAGACTGAAGAAATACATCCCCGTGGTTTCAGCAAGTCATTTAAACTGCGAACCCTGTTTTAATTATTGGTTGCTGCTTGAATTTCCCCAGCATAATACTGAGACTTGCATCTTGCCAAATGAAACAAAAAATACTGTAGAATTGAAATTATTAGCAATAATGTACTCGTCATGTCAAGCCCTTGCATCCATGAGAAGGCACTGTTCTGCATTTAAAAGCGTGCCATAAATGTGCATATGCTCTGAAAGAAATAAGAAAATTTGCTGACCCACTGAAATCAACTTGATGTTCAGTCCTGCAAAGCTTATTGACCACTGGGCAATTAAACCGTCTGCCCATCCTTTACTGCTAAGCTCAGTTTTGCAGATTTAGAGTATAGATTGTTTAGGAGAGGGGTGTGTTTGATTCTCTGCATATGTTGAAGCCAGAGGATTAGATTCTTGGGTTAGGACTCGGAGCGATCAGGTGCCAGCGTGGGAGCCGCTCTCCCTGAGCGGCTTCACATCGGTTCCTGCAGACACATGTCGGTTCGTGCAGATCCTCAGGTGCAGTCCCTTGCCTCACCTTTACAGCGACTTCTACTTACTGAAAATCTGTCTCTTCACACTGGCCAGCTGTAGCTTTTTAAATGTCAGTTCTGCAGAAAGAGAAAAATATTTGTCACTTCAGTGTGATGCATCGGAAAAAGTTTCGGGGTTAAGCAAAGAAGATTTGCCTGTTACGCCTGTTTAGTCATAGCAAGGAATGTGTTTTGTGAGTTTATTGTCTGCCTGGAGATTCTAGCAAAGGTAATTTGAGGCTGTCATGCAAAGGTGCCTCGAGATTGAGATCCTCGAGGTGGATTGAGAACTGGCTGAACGGCAAAGCTCAGAGGATCATGATCAATGGGGCAGAGTCTAGTTGGAGGCATGCAACTAGTGGTGTTCCCCAGGGGTCTGTGCTGGGTCCAGTCCTGGTCAACACATTCATCAGTGACCTGGACGAAGGGACAGAGCGTCCCCTCAGCAAGTTCACTGATGATACCGAGCTGGGAGGAGCAGCTGATACACCAGTAGGCTGTGCTACCACCCAGCGAGACCTGGACAGGCTGGAGAGCGGGGCCCAGGGGAACCTCATGGGATTCAACAAGAGCCAGTGCCAGGTCCTGCCCCTAGGGAGGAACAACCCCCCGCACCAGCACAGGCTGGGGGTGACCTGCTGGAGAGCGGCTCTGCTGAGAGGCCCTGGGGGTGCTGGGGGGCAGCGAGGTGACCCTGAGCCAGCACCGGGCCCTTGGGGCCAAGGGGGCCAGCGGTGTCCTGGGGTGCATGGAAAGGAGTGTGGCCAGCAGGGCGAGGGAGGTTCTCCTCCCCCTCTGCTCTGCCCCAGTGAGGCCACACCTGGGGGGCTGCGTCCAGTTCTGGGCCCCCCAGTTCAAGAAGGACAGGGAACTGCTGGAGCAAGGCCAGCGCAGAGCTGCCAAGGGGATCAGGGGCTGGAGCATCTCCCTTGTGAGGAAAAGCTGAGAGACCTGGGCTTGTTCAGCCTGGAGAAGAGAAGGCTGAGGGGGGATCTCATCAGTGCTTATAAATACCTGAAGGGCAGGTGTCAGGAGGATGAGCCGGCCTCTTTTCAGTGGTGCCCAACGCCAGGCCAAGGGGCAACTCTCTCTCGCCAGTTTTCTGCAGACTTGGAAGGCACAAGAAGCGAGTGTAAAGATAGGTGAACTTTGTAATCCTCGGTAGGTTTTGTTTGATTTTATATAGCAGCTGGGATCTGTTGCTGAGCACTCAGGGAAAGGCTGCACAGTCAGGTGTGTGGTGTTATGATGTTGAAGGCTTTTACTCTCCTTCACAAGGCGCTTCAAACAGCAGAAAAGCCCTTTAAAGGAAAGAAGGTCCTGAGCTGGCAGGTTATGTGCTTCTGCTGATAAGCGTGCCTTGTCACTGGTGTTAGTTTTCTCCTGCTCGTTTTCCTTAATGCACAAAAATTGTGGTCAAGAGCATGTAAAACACCCGCTGCAGGAGGAGAATGTTCTCCTAATTCTTCAGCAAGATATAGGACGGATCAGAAGCTGACACCGCTTGGCTCAAAGCCGTTGTATATAGGTGTGAATCGATAACTACTTTTCACCATTTGGTTCTCCCGAAGTCACCCAAAATGCATCAGGACTTTGCAGCATGCACGTTCTTCTCTTAGGAACTGAATGGAGCTGCCCAGGCTGCCACATGCATCACAGAAACCCACAACAACTGTTTTTAGGTCATTACCAGACAGGACTAAATTTAGCATATGAGCCAGAAGTGTGAGGCTTTGTATCCAGCCTCCTGCCTGGTCCTTATTTCTGGGCTGTCTGCTTGGGCTGTGCCCTACAACCAGTTGTACATCTGGTGAAGATGAAGGATGAACCCCCTGCCTGCTTTTGCTTTTTAATCACACAGAGCAGGGACATCGCTGAGGTTTGTTTGCAAAGTTCCCAGATAACACCGTATGAAGTGGAGAGGGAGTTGTAGGGAAGAGCACAAGCAGTTTGCTGAGCTAGTGATAGGATATGGAGCTTCTCACCCCATGGATGACGGGCTTGAGTTCCCATCTGGGTTGACAGTGGTTCCAGGTGGCCAAGAGGAGAAGCCTGTCCAGTTTTTGGTTGCCTGTGTATTGGTTGGCTGCCTCCATAGCCCAAAAGCTGTGGATAGCTGAACTCTGGTTGCTGCCAAAGATCTGCACTGGTCCGGGGATGGGAACAGCTCACGCTTGGAGCAAAGGGGGAAGCGCTTTTCTCATTAACCCTAAAACACATCTCAAGGAGAGAATGTTCCCATGACTGTTCTTTTGAGCCCCACATCTCTGCTAAAATTCTCAGGATGGCAGAGATGAGTAAAGCTGGGGGGGAATAAGTCACCCTGACAGTATGAGGGAAAATTTTAAGGCTGCTGGGAGCAGCGTGCTGGTCCTGCAATTCCAAGATGTCCTTTATTTTAACTTCTTTGGTTGTTCTGGGATTCTGTTTATTTGCAGTAGCACACTGGTTAGTTGGGGGTTTTCTGTGGATTAGTAATATTGTCATCCAAAATGGCTTAAAGTGTGTCAAGTCTGCTTAATTCTGATTTATTAAAGAAGGCTGTGATAAATGTGTGTCTTTGAAACTCTCGCTGGGTCTGCCAGAGGTCACCTGTGATTCAGAGCATCTGGCGGAGGTCAGTGCTAGGCTTTTTGTTCTGTAGTGGTGTAAGCTTTGGGGATTTTTTCAGCTCATCTCTGAAGGAGGAGATACTTCAAACTCGGTGGCAAAATCCCACTTTTCAGGCAGCTGCACCCACTAACGACTAAACTGTGTTAATTAGTTTTTAGTGCAGTGGCAGTAGTGTTCCTTTGTCCCTTCTATAATAGCCAGCCAAACGGATGATGTCAAGGAATCTTCTGTTTCAGCTGAATTTAACTAATTATAAGAAAGCACTGCCTTCACCCTCCAAAGCTCGGTAACACAGTCTCAAAGCTGGGAATAGCAGTGGTCTAACAATAGCATTTATATTGATAGCGTGGCTTGTATTACGGCGATGTACGCAAAACTCGATTACAAAGTTCAGTTTTAAATTGACTGCTTTTTTTTTTTAAATCAGCATAACAAACTTCAGGTATTGTTATTCCTGCAGGAAACCTTGAGGCAAGTGTTCTTCCTGTGGCTATCAGGAATATGTGGACATAAATTGGGATGGCTAATTTGTAAAGCTCCCCTGGGCTCTGTCTTTAGATAACTGATGTGCCTCTCGTTAGGGAGTTGAGAGGGCAGGGGGATCATTAAGCCTGAGCAGATGTGCTAGAACCAGCTCTTGGACCAGAAGCAAAGGGCTGGGTGATGAGGAGCTCTGGACTCAAGTGCGTGCAGACTTGCTCCTCTGTCCTGGACCCCATCTCCAAGCGGATTTGGTGCTTCTGCTGGGTAGGAGGCTTGGCTTTGAAAAGCTTTGAAATGGCCAGCGGTGAGAGCACCTTCCAAACCCTTCTAGGGATGTTTCCCAGTCTCTTCCCAGCCTTTCCATCTGTACAGCTCAGCGGTCCTTTCAGAGGAAACTGCTTGGCCACAGCGACGAGGACTATGTATTCCTGTGTTTCAGTAACACCCTCTGCTGTTCTGCTGGTCACCCTATTAAAAAAACACTACCTTTTTCCCTTCCTCCAATTGTGGTGGTGTCATTTGTGCCAGAGCGGGTTTAATGAACCCCTGCCTTCCCTCGAGGTGTTCAGATCGGACGTTTGTGTGCAGGGGCTTAGTCACATCGCTGGAGAAAGCCACGGAGCTTGAGAAATAGCCTGGACGACTTGCTTGTGCTTCTGGTGCAGCTGCTGAGCAAAGGCCCAGTCTTCAAAGCCTGGAAACTTGTTTTAAAGAAAAAAAAAAAAAAAAAAGGTATTTGACATGACTGAATGCAGCGTAGCGGGTGTCCCGGGGTGAGGGCACCCTCCGTTCTGGGCACCGGTACCACCCCGGCTCTGCCTCGCCGCGGTTTTGTTGACGTCTGGCGAGCTGGGCCCTGCTGGTGCATTCACATCTACAAACAAAGCCCCGAACGCTTTGTTAGGCTCCTTCCTTGGCAACCTTTCCACCGCGTCCCTAAAGCTTGCCTTTCTGTTGCACAAGGAAGCTCGTGTGGGGATCATTGTTAGTCTCCAAGTATGGCTCTTTCTCGTCTTCCTCTCGAACACAATGTATCTTTATACCTGAAACTTCAGGAAAATCCTGTACAGTTAATCCTTTGGGAAAAGCCAAAACCGCCTCAGAAGCGCTCGAGAGTTTTAAAAATACTTGTTAGCAGGCGAGTGTTTAACTTCTTGGTGCAAAAGCCAATGGTAAGAACTGGATGCAAGAGGAATTGCTGAGACTAGCGGAAGCACCGGCCTTATTTCTTACATTTCCAGGGCTGATAAAGAAGTGAACTTTTTACAGATGGTTTGGTGATTAACTGACAAAGCTGTGCCATGTTTGCGGTTAGAGTTAGTGGCTTGATGGATGGGAAACGGCACGTATCAACCCTCTGCCTAACCTTGGAAATGTGTCTGTCAGTGTTTTCTCAAGGCTGATAGGGACAGCGGAAGCCGACCTGACTCGGAGTAGGTAGAAAGCTGAGTGATAGGCCCATCCTTATAAACTAAACCTTGCAATACAGGTGGCCAAATGGACTGAACAAAATAAAGCTGAGGCAAGACCACTTGCCTTGTGCATCTTGTCTGTTTACTGCCAGCACTGGGACGTTGGATCTGTTTATGGGATCTACTGAGGAAGCACGCGATAGGCTACAGTGCCCCATTGCTCTCATTACACAGTAAGAATAAAGGGGATAATTGATTTAACAGCGATGACAATGGCATATTGGATTGTTGTAGGTATTTGAGCACAAAACTGTGTCATGCAGGAAGCCCCTACAGCTTTTCTTTTAGCAAAACTCAGCTGCAGTTTCCTGGTATGTGGGACTGTTTGGTGTTTTCATTTTATACTGCAGGTGACCTAGAAAGAAGGAAAACTGCCAATAAGCTTCGGCTACTATGTGTAACCAAGGTCTGAAAGGTGCTTGTTCCTAAATCACTTTGTTTTTGTGCTTTGGTTTGAGAGAAGACAGTGTGTGTGTTGGAAACGGTGGCCGCTGTTGTCATAACTTTACCGGTTCTGTGATTCAGATGTGGAGGAAAGTCATCTCCTGCTCTGTTCTTCAGGTCGTTTGTTTGGGTTTAAAAAAAAAACCAAACAACATTGCGTGTAAAATCCTGTCTGAGCTGTTCCTTTACAACATCGCTTCTGAGATACCTTTTAAGAAAACCGAGGAGGGGAGAAGCAAACCTGACCCTTCCGGAAATTCTGGCAGGCTCTGTCAGGACTCCTTGGTGTAGTGCAAAGAGGACAAATCTGATCCTCATGGTTTTGCAAGCAGTCTATAAAAGGCATCCTGCCCTTAGGTTGCCATCACCGTTTTCAGATGTGCCCTTACAAGGTACGGGTGCTGCATCAACAGGCTTGTTAATGGACGTATCGGCGTAAGCCCCATTGCATAGGCAAGAGGTAGACAGCCTCACGGGCGATCTTCGTCCCGATGATTTTTTTTTTTTTTTTTTTTTTTTTTTTTTCCCACCTGCTAGCAAGGCAGTCTGTGCGTTGTCTGCTGAACCTGAGAATCGGCAGAGGAGCAGAATGTAGCTTGTTCTTCAAAAACCGTATTTCTATTAAAGTGATTTGAAAGGAACAGAAATCCGCAGGTGCCTCTGGGTATGACCCACCCTGAAAGGAACACCTGTATCTGGTAGTAAATCTATGTGTTACTTCAAATTGGGCTGTTACGGGTGGTGGGAAATGTGAATTGAAGCCTGACAGTGACTGTTCCCCCGTGTTACTTGAGGTGAAGGGAATTGTTCTAATCTCTAGCTTAATTTTCAAATTTAGTTTGCTTTTGTTTCCTACACCCGTGCTATAGAAATACCAGTGGTTTCTGAGATTTGCTTTGAAGTTTTTGTTTCTTTAAGGGCTGACAAGGTACAACCCTTCTCCAGGAAGGCCTTAGAAATGTTGGAGCTTCTGGCTCGAGTAGCAAAGTATTCTGTAACGAATAAATATCAGTTGTG
The DNA here is from genome assembly GCF_949628215.1 of Phalacrocorax aristotelis. NCBI lineage: Eukaryota > Metazoa > Chordata > Aves > Suliformes > Phalacrocoracidae > Phalacrocorax > Phalacrocorax aristotelis. The sequence continues at coordinate 217,563,332 of NC_134276.1, forward strand.
CCCTGTTCTTCAGATGGAGAAATAATTTCCAAAATGTCTTTGAGAGACCTCGTTGCCGTTCTGTTTGGTACAGAAAATACCCAGATGGGTGGCAGTTTGCTACGAGAATTTTTGGTATTAAGCACATAAGCCTTGGACATTAATTGTTGTTGAATGCTTAAAGTTGAAGAAGCTTTGTGACGACCACTGCTGCTTAGTTTTCACTGGCACTGTCCACTTCAATGCTCGCTCTGGGCTCTGAGTCTTATTTACAGTTTGAGTACAGCTTGCTCTAGCTGGCATTTCAAATAGTTGTTGCCGTCTCAGTTCTGAAGACAACAGTTTACAAAATCCTTTAAAAAAAACCAAAACAACCCTGTGCAGGTGTGACCTCAGTGAGCAAGAAATGCATCATTAAGTACTTCCACGTACGCATCTGCTGGCGTGGGGTTGGAAGGAACTCTGGAAAACAACGCTATGCTGTAGATAGCTCGGTATCCTTGGTGTAAGAGGTGCTTGCAGAGCAGCTCTGGCTTTTGTTTCTGCTCTGATGTTTCAGATACTCTGCTCCAGCTGTCAGCTCCATTAGGTTTATAGCAAAGGTCAGCAAAGCAAGCCTCTTCCATAGATCCGGTTTTAAAGCGAGCGGAGGCAATACATCTAAGTAGGTGCCCCACAGCTATCTTTCCAGTCACGTTGCCAAACCCTTTTGTACTTGTTAGAAAGGCAGCCCGAGCAACTAACCGTCTTGCTCTCGTCGCATATGCTTATCACATGGACCAGTTCTTGGTGTGGCGCCAAGGGTTTTGCGCTAAACCAGCACTTCCTGGTGAGTCTCACCTCTGTTGTGCCTGTACACACACGGGGGGGTGGGGGGGAAAGGAAGGAAAAATCCCACAGAATTACGTTCCTGGCAGGCTGTGGAGAGCTGTTGTGATATGTTATCCTGATTCCAAGGGAGCGGGATCCTAGACAGGACTTTAAATGTGTTTCCTCCCCCCTCAATGTTTTAATAGTTCGAGCTTGTGTGTGTTTGTGTGAAGCCTCTTTTAGAGAAGACTTCAGGATTTTTGTTGAAGAGAGATCCTGGTGTGAAGTGTTCGCTAAAACAATTCTCAGGATTCCCATATTTAACACTTTCTCAATTCAGTGTTGTGATGTAGCTCGAGCCGATGCAGCATATCAGTATCCCCTCGGTGAGTGTCTGGCCAAATTCAGCATCCCTTGCAGGCAAGAAAAGATCCTGGGAAAGGGCAGCAAAAGAGGGTGGGGACTCTGGTTCCGGAACTGGTAACTGCTCTGTGCCAAAGCATCTTAAAATTAAGCTTATGCTCAATAGAATATCTCTGAATTTACCAGAAAGAAGATGTTTACTTTGACACTTTCTCCTTCTCCCTCTCACTCTTTATCTTGTTTAAAATCAAGAACTTGAGATAATTCTAGATTTTTTCCTAAATAAAAACTCTTGCCAAAGCTCAGCTGCTGACGACCTCTGCATCTGTCTGCTTTGACTACAAACATGTCGTGTCCCAAGGGCTTTACAGCCTGAGGAGATGGTTGGTTGTGCATTTGGGGTTTTATGTCGCTGATGCTGAGGTGGCTCGATATGCTTGCAGTTTCTAAATGACTGTGTAGGTTTCTTGGAGTAAAAAAGCATTTCAGTAAAGTCTAAAACAAACTTCACTTGAGGGAAAAGGCCACATCTTAAAATAATACATGTCTTTGGGAAGTCTAAGTTAGTGAAGTATTCCAACTGCGCAAACACGTGAAAAGCATTTTGCTTGTAACAGACCTGGTATGTTCTTGTAAAATGTGTGGTCGGGCACAACCCCCAAAACCCAGTTAAATCTTCGGCTTGGTGTCGGGTCTAGCACACGTCTGGGGTCACGTTCTCAGTTCTGTGGTTTTACAACCACGGTTTCTCTTTCAGAAGTGTTTTTGGCACTTGAATCCTCACAAAGAGGAAATCAACTGTACCCAACCCAATTGAAAAAAAGAAATGATTGTATTTTCTCCTTCTGATATTTCACTTAAAATGCACTTGAAATTTCTCGCTTATTTGAGAAGTTTATTATTCGCACATTAAACGCTCCGTTCCCACCAGTATGTACAATCCCCATGGTAACAAACTTCTCTTGATGAAAGCTGTAGCAATGCAAATATTATATCTAGTGGTTTAGCTCAGGGACAAATGTACGGCCATATAAACTACTACTGCTGTCGTCTTTGATGCCTCTGGGTCTGACTCCGGTTTCCCCCATGACTGACTTTGAATGTCAGCGTAGGGAATTCTGTGGTTTCTGGCTTGGTGGCTGGCTGAGAGCGCAAGGTTCCCCATTTTTTCTGCCTTGTTCACACCAGGTGAGCAGCTTGTATTGAACTCTTCTGGGAGGCAGGAGCATCGGGTCAGAGGAGACCAGTGCAATCATATAGTGAGGACCTTTTTGCCTCTCTGGTTGTCCCAAAGAAGCCCAGGGCCTTCTGCTCCTGTGTCATGGCTCCGTACGTTGTCTTCCTTGCTAGTCCTTTCTGGTAGGATGCCTTTCTCAAACTGTGCAGTCATCTCCAGCTAGGATCCATTTAAGGAGTTCGCTAATTGACAGTTGCTTATCATTACAGACTAACTGGGCTTAAACTCTCTTGGTTACAAACTTGTCCTCTTTAACTGAGATTCAAAGAAACCTTGTGCTTGTGGAGGCAGTGCTGTGTTGCGTTATGGTCACTCACAGGAACATCAGTTAAGCTGTAGCGATCACAACTTCATTTTGACTCTGTTACATCTTCCACGTCTCTTCCTTTCATGTTCAAAAATCTTCTGTCCCAGCCTCTTATCAACCTGACTGATGCATCTCCCCGCCTTTCTCGAGGAGCACCTCGGCAACCCTTGCGTAGGTCACGGTTTAAAGTGGTTTCAAGCCATTCCCATCCAACGTGCTGCTCCTGGGACTGACCAGCACCACATGCAGCACCGAAACACAGCCATCTCGCAAGCAAAGCTCCGCTGCGATGCAAACCAGGTGTCACCCTGGACCTATACAGGTTCTCATCCTGAATTGCACTTGGCTAACGATACCTAGTATCAGGGCCTGATGCTTGTACGTGTTCTGTTCTTCCTTGTCTGTAAATGCAAATGAATTGCACAGTAATCAGCACTGCAAAACTGGAGTTTGGCTACGGCCCTCGTTATCTACTGTCAAAATTACCCTGATTGTGTTCCTGTCTAATCTGATTGTGAAGGAGCTCTCGGTGCCACCGCTGCAATTAAATGTTGACCCATCCAGTGGAAGCCTGAGAACACAGTTTTAAAGAAGGTCATTCCAATCTGTTTTCTTTATGGCAAAAAAAAAAAAAAAAGTATCTGTCTTCCATCTCTTCCTCTAAACAAGTTGCAACTTTTCAAGGGAGCAGCACAGAGCTGGGGAAGGCAATGAATTAATTTGTTCCCTGAAGGAAAAGGGGAGTATTATTCAATCCAGCATGGTATGAGGTGTACCTTGGTATCGTCTTATGGTGGTTACTTTCCTCTGGGGAGGGAAGACCCGGTTTGAAGCCTGGAGTATCCTCTCTGTAGGAAAAACGCTGATTTAGTTTATAATTTGTTCATAGCAGGCAGCTCGTATGTGGCGTGTCTTTCTGGGGAAAGCTGGCTTTTCCTTCTACCTTTTCCTTATTACTCCAGTTCTTGGCACAAAGTTTAGTGGAGAGTGCCCAGATGTAAATCATCAAGAGCTCCAAAGAAGGCGAGCCAGACCGGAGGGCTTGCTGGAGCAGCAGTTCCTTCTCCCCAAAACCCCGATCGCACTCGCAAGGTACCTTTCAGTACACGTGGCTGTGCTTGGAAAGTGCCTTTTGATGGGGTTGCTGGTGACTAGGATGTTTATCTTGGGGAAATTTGCCATCCTTGATGTGAAATTGTGAAGGGTGTGCGCAGAATAACTTAAGAATGCTCTTTCTTGTGTAATTTCTCATCTCGGTTGGTTAAAATCTGGTAGAGAAGCGGTGAGTAAGGGGGTATTTTTTTAAAGTAAAACTTCACTTCCAACAAGAAAACGCTTGTGCGCAATAAAATAAAAGCTCGGCAACCAAGTGCGGGTTGCTGTTCAGTTATTCATTTGCTATTCCCTCACTTCCAGAGCATTTTCAGCTGCAATCATAACCGGCCCTTGTCTTGCAACGAGTGAAACCACCTCTGTGTAATGCTGTTCCTGGTCCGCTTGTCCTAGCGGTAAGGAGGGTGAAGGGATGGGAAAGCTGGTTATCTTCAGAGCTTTCCATGACTGTCTGTGAGGGACTCGCTGTCCTCCTCCTTTACGCTGTAGGATTTCAGTGAGTTTTGGTCTTTCAAAGCTGTGCGATTCCTGGGCAAGCCCAGTTCAGATGCTGGAAGATTGAGATTTGCCCCAGGTACGTGAAGACAAACTGCAGATTGCCCCACTGGCGTCTTCCCTTCTTGGGGCTGGTGAGGACCATGGGGTCGTGAGTACTGACACCAGAAACTGCAACACGTCATCCTTGGCAAATAGGGAACCTATTTCTGGTGCTAGAAAACCCCTTTGCTTGAAGCTAGAGACTGTGAGCAGTGCCCTTTGGCAACAAGAATAACTAGCTTGGGGGAAGACCGGTGGATTTTAATAATCTAATGGGTTTAGCCAGGAGTTCTCGAGGTTTGCAACTAACAGGGTGACTAGAAAGTGCCGCCTCTTGCTGCTCAAAGAAATGACAAGAGCTTTTATTATTTGTAACCTTTTTCGCTTCTGACTACGTGTCCTTTTTTTCTGGTGTGGTGCAGGGATAGACAGAGAAGTGTGAAGAAAGTTAAATGTGAATAAAGGGCAGAGACTTTGACTTGGGGAAAATAAGAACAAATATTCCTGATGCTTAAAAGCATCAAAGTCCTGGTGCTGGCTGTGGTTTCACCTGTGCAACTGGCACCTCGGGTAACTCATATCAGATAAAGGCAGGGAGTTTAGAGGAGGCAAGGCAGCCTAAAGGGGCTTGGAGGCAGGGAGGCGTCTGGGCTGAACTTGCCCTTTTGTGGCCCACGCGTCGGCGTAACCGGTAACGCTGCTAAATCATAGGGCTCCTTACAGATAACTGCAGGTTGTGTAAGTGCTGCTTAGAGTGGAATTCGTTCACCTTTGTAAGAAAATAAACATGAATAACCATCAGGCCCAATATTAGAGGCTATTTATGTTACAAAATTCTGCTTGCAAAGATTGCAGAAGAACTCACACCTCTGACACCTCGAACAAGCAGAGCGGTGCTTTTTGCACCACAAGCAGCTGGAGCGGCTGCGCTTCCATCGCATGGGTGGCGTTGCGGCACTCGCTGCTTGCAAAGCTCTTCGCAAAGGAAAAGATCAACTGTATTAATCTCATTTTTAACACACCCTGTGTCACAAAATATGGTGAGTTTTTTTTCTCAAAGATGGGTTCTCAACTGCTGAGGTGGCAGACCACACACAGAGGTGTGGTCTTATGTTTTTTCCCTCAAATTCAGAATGTCTTCTCTGGTGTGGTTCTTCACCTGGAAGGACAGCTGTAGACAAGTCTCTAAGGGAGAGAGGACATGGCAGAGATCCTTAGAAAGCAGGGACTTGCTTTTCTGGTAATGACCATCGACCTATTTGCGACTTGTGTTGAGACGCACATAGATAAATATACAACTTTATTTTTCCCTGGGGCATTGCAGCTTTCTGCTTTGTCTGCCTCTTTGGGGCAGGCTGCTCATGGCCATTTGTGTCACTAGGCTTGCAAAAATATTTTCAGTGAAATATTTTTAGCTGGAAAACTGATTTGCCCAAGCTTATAACTTATGTTAATTTTAAAGAAACTTAATGAAGGGATTTTTTTTTTTTTAAGGCTAAGTGTTTGCCAGGAAAAAAAGAAAAAAAAACGCTCAGCCCTGCAAACAGAGCAGCCATCTGTTGGCCGTGATGTTCATCTGGGATTTCGGGAGATCTGGGTGTGAAGTTGAATCCTAACAAATTTTTTTTTTATTACTGTAGGGGAGATCCAGCCTTATGGTGGTGGGTGGCCCCGCACGAGGATGAGGGAAGGGGAACTTGACCCTGGAACAGGCAAATCCACAGCGGCCAGTCTATTTCTGACCGATGATTGGGCAGTCTGTTGCTCTCCAGATTTGAAAGGTTTTGTGTGGGTTTTGTCCCAATGCAGAATGGGTAAAATGCTTTAAATCACTTTTCATTCTGACCAAAGAAACAATTTCCTACGAGCTCAACCCTGAACAATAGAGCCTTGATCTTGATAGGGGGCTCTGGATGTTACTGTAATGCTAATACGTGGCGCGGTTGGCCTTTGCGCTTCTGGCGCATTTCAGGCACTATATAGGGAGTCTGTAATCAGCTGCTGAAAAATTCCCTTCTGTCTCTCTCCTAGCAACCCCTTCTGAATTGATATTTGAAAATAAGCTTGCTTTCTATATCATCATCTAAACATTTTCAATGCTTACTGTCATTAAAATTCTCATAATAGTTTGGGGACTAAGATAATTTATCATCAGATCCTCAGGACTCCCTTCTAGTTTCAGTGGTCTTAACGTAAAGCTTTTGAACTTCTTATCCGTCAGAAACCTGACTTGTATCCGGATTTTGCTCTCGTCTCTTGCCTTTTACACTGGCTATATTTAACACAAAGTCAAATTAATATACTGAGATGATAAGGAGATAAAAGCAGCAAGGCCATAAGTCACCTAGACTAGTAGGAGCAAGCTGAGAGTCTTGAAAGGGATTTGGTTGTAGTTTTGTTAAACATTTTAGCGCCTGTGATGTGTTACAGCCTGGGTTTGTAGCTCTGTAATCTTGACCCCTCATACACACGGTGTAGCTGCGTGCCCTGCTGTGGAAACAAGGCAGGCTGCTCGTACCAGTACGAACCGCTGGATTGCCACTGGAATCACGAGCACTGAAGTCTTTATCCGTTAACTGCTCGTTCTCTTTCTGCAAATCTGAATAATGAAAAGTGGGGTGAGAGAGAGTGTGGGCATAGAGGAGTTCGTCTGGACAGAGTAGACTAAAATAAGGTAAGGGATTTGTGGTCTTCCCCATAAATGCTGACTGCGTGTTTGGTGTCTCAAGTGCTTTCTGCACAGATCTATATCAGTAGCCGGTGAAAGAGGTGGATGGGAACCCTCGACATGAACATAGCTATCCTGGGAGATATGCGGGAGCTGCTGTGAACAGTCTGGTCACCTTAACTGCGGAAATCTTGCTCCAAATTCTTGATCCTCTTTTCCTGTGGCTTCCTGAAGCTGTACTCTTATCTTCTGGAGACCTGGAGCATTTCTCCTTCCTGGGAGCTATTTGAGCTTGCTGGAGGATTTGGCACCAGGCCCTGCCTAGCTCTGAATGCAGGAGAGGGGTTTGTTGTGCCCTAGGCGCAACGGGGTTCCTTAAGTCTTGTGGGTCTCCAAACCGGCGACTTTTTTTCGATCTGAGACAGATGATTAATTGCTGGCGTATTTGGAATGGGATTCATTTGGGATTTGGTTGTAAGACATTTGCCTTATGGAAAAAGTCTGTCTGAGCTGAGAAAATAGCTGGGTCAGAGCCTGCGTTCTTTACTTGGAGATACATCGCCCTCAGCCGTGGTGGAGCTTTCTTTGGGAACGTGGTCCAGAGGGACAGTCCTCCAAACGTGTCAAGTCCCTTCTGCTGCTCCGCTGTGCTTTTCTCTTGTGCTGTTAGAGCGTTCCCTGGTATGGCTTTTTGGGATGAAGAAAGTGTCCTGGTCTTCCTGGAGTCCTGGCTTGTGCAATACATGTTTCCTTTTTGAGGACCTGGAGGTGGAAAGAGCTCGTAGGGTATAAATGTTCTTGTTTTTGTAATTGCTCCGCGCACTTCTCCCACTAGTGCTGTCAATCGTTTTCTCAGTGGGATTTCAGGGTTTCAAATTCCTGGGCATCTCTACCTTTAGAGACAACTTGGCGGAGAAGGGAAAGGGTAGATGGTTCACCCCACTTGTGTTAGAGAGTGGGTGCTCATGTGGAATTCACTTTGTTCCCAGGAAAGAGGGCTTCCCCAGCTTCCTCAGTTCTGCTAATGCATTTCAAGAGATTTCCCTTGTGTTTATACAAGGGTTTTATTGCTGAAATTCACTTCGTGTTCAGTCTGTCCCCAAACTCGTGTATCGTGTTAATAAATGATGCGGTTGTTCCCAAATGCAGCATCTGCATCCCAACACATATCCCTTTCGTGAACCTAACTCACTTGCTGGGTTTTGGTAGGCATTTTAGGTCCTTGCCACAACAGGGAGAGTAACCAAATATGGCACCACATTGCTTACTAATATTTTTTTGGACTAGGGAACGCTAGGACTGAGTCTGAGTGCAGAAAGCTCTGCTTTAATTTATGGTCGGTATTAACTTGCGGAGCTGGAGAGCGTATAAGCTGCAGCTGCTCAGGAGCTCGCTCTGAAGATCAGACTGGGAGAGCTGTTTTTTATTAAGTGGTACTTGATTTAGTCCTAAGTAAAACCATTTGTATTTAACCCGATCTGCGAAGCTGCGTTAAGTGTTAACATACTTCAGTATTAAACGTTTCACTCTGGGGCATCATCGTACACGGCGGGTTTGTGTAAGAGCCCGTTTCAGACCTAAATAGTTACGCATTAGATGAGTATGTATATTTTTCAAAGCAACTTAAATATAGGCACGACTGAGTTTAAAACTTACTGTTGTGGTACTGGGGGATGTGAAAAGATCTGGTGAGAAGTGTCCCATAACATCAGGTCTGAAGGAAGCTGCAATACTTCGGGGCTGAGCTACTGTAGGGATGTAGCTTTTCCCAGAGACGCCCGTTGGCTTTTAGCAGAGGCATCACTTGCGCTTGGGGCAGTTAGGCATCGACCTGCCCTTTGTGAGCTGCTCTTGGGTGACTGCCAGGTGCGGCGAGCTACTTGCCATTTAACTGTAGGGCAGAGCAGCTTCTGCTGAACCAAGAAAACTCTTGAGCCAAAACAAACCACCATAAACTTTTCTCCCTCCCCATGAGAGTGAGGGGAAGAAGGTTATTGCGTCCAAACTCTTTTGGAGCTGGCACTGTGGGAAAACTCTGTCCAGTCGTGGAGTCATTGTACTTGAGGAACTGTAATAAATCCTGCCAGACCCCGCAGATGGGACTCGGATCTCCTGCGTACGAGTAGGCACGCAGACTGCCGGGATTGAATTGGCACTTCTGCGTACAGGAGCCTCTGCTCTTAAAGTAGTTTGTGACAAACCTTAAGCAGCTTCATGGATTGTAAAGTGAGATCAGGGGTAGATCTGAGCTGAGAATTATTTGTTCCTGGTGGTAGGTCCTAGGTCGTTACGTTCCTGGTGGGTCAGGAATATTTAAGTGAGCATGTACAGGTTGGGGGCTGCCCTACTGAAAGTGGCTCTGGGTGTGCCTGCTCAAGCAGGGGGGTTGGACGGGATGATCTCCAGAGGTCCCTTCCAACCCCCACCAGTCTGGGATTCTCTGTATGTGTGTGCCCAGGTATACAGCTGCCTGTTTGCTCAGTGCCATGAAGGTGCAAGGGGGTCTGTGTAATTGCTGCAAAGTGAAGAGCTTCCTGGGCAAATTTTGTGCCTTGAAAGAAGAAAACCTTTTCCATCAGAGTGAAAAACATTGGTTGTAAAAGGGAACCTGGCTTCAGTTCCTCTTAGCCTGAGTGCTTCTGCCAAGCTCGCTGCTGTGATGTTAAGGATCTTTTATCAGATATTCTGTGCTGTTGCTCCCTTCTGTCAAATGGGGGCAGCCTCTGTGGTGCAGAGCTGAAGAGTCTGAAGTTCAGGTGGGAATAAACCTTTGATTTTTCTCCTGCTCTGTTTTTTTTTTTTTTCTTTCCAATGCTTCCCTCATAATTCATATTAAGATTATTGATTAAAGGTAATTGCTGTAGGATATTATTCACAATTCATTAACCCTGATTTATAGCAGAATTCTTCAGCAAGCTTAGGTGCTGAAACATCACCATTAATTGTCTTAACTGAGCCTTACTTGAAATGAAGATTTCTTGCCTTTCCGTTTGTATTCCCTTCTTCCCAAAGCACTGGTGCTTCGGTTCTTTCCTCTAAATGTTGAGAAATACAGTTGTGCTTTTCAAAGTGTAACAGTGCCTCACAATCTCACCCTTCTGCTAGCTCTCCGAAGACGCAGAGATTTTTTTGGTCTTGCAAGTCAAATTAACATGAGATTGCCGTAATTTGCATCGTAGCGGTGGGAGGCCGTCTGACAGCGCCGAAGGCAGCCAAGGAGAATTGAATTCATCAGCTCTCACATTTGTCAGAGCAGGGACTGGGGCGAGTTCTGCTCCTCTGCTCTGGGCAGGAGAGTAAACGTTTAATGTGAGTGGTTGGCAAGGGTGACTTTCTGCTCTGTGGCTCATCTCTTGAGTGCCGGAAAGGAGTGAGGTCCCTCCGAGTCCTGGCCTCACCTCCGAGCCTTGCCCCTGGGGTTCACATCTGCGTGCGGTGAGGCTTTGGAGCTGTTTGCTGTTTCTAGATTTTTAGCTCCCCTCCACAAACCAAATATGTTTCCAAATACATAAGTACTCAGTGTTTTCTTAAATCTGAGCTTACGCTGTGCAGAAGTAGGTGGAAAGCACTAAGCAGCTCTTAAGGGAAGAGAGGCATCTCAAAACTGTCGAATGCAGGGGGGGGAGATTCTTCAGCATGTAAAACTGGCTTTTACTAACGTCATTGTGGTGGTGTGGTCACTTAGATGTGTCAAGACACTTAAATTGCATGTTGTAGAATATTTTGAATATTTGGTTTTAAACTATTTGGTTTGACAGGCTTCTAGCAAGTTACCCGTATCTGAGTAAATGGGATTTGTTTCCTGGACTAAATGTTTTCCTTTACTTGCTGTATCAGTATTGAGAGCAAACACGAAGTCACAATCTTAGGAGGACTCAATGAATTTGTTGTGAAGTTTTATGGACCACAAGGAAGTAAGTATATGACCCAGCCCTTCTCTAAAACCAAACTAATGGCTCATGGTGGGGAACAGTGAAATGACACGTTCTTCTGGAGTGGAAGAAGAGATGAGCAAATCTAAGTGGGGGTGAGAAATCAAAGGGTGTTTGAAGGCCGCTCTCTCAAGGGCAGGGAGAAATACAACTGTGAGCATTAACACAGATGAACCCACCTCCCTTGGAACTGAGCAGAGCTGGATACTGCCTTTGGACAACTAAGCCCTCTGCTATGGTCTTCAGCACCACTCTTGTTGAGCCTTAGCTTTTCTAGGCCTGGCTCATAAGTTTTGCATCAGTCATCTGAATTTTTGCGGAGTTTGGAATTAAGATGGCTTTTCTAGTGACTAGATCACAAGTCAGGTCTCCAGCGTGCCTTAATTTAGTAACACCGCTAAAGGTAAGTAGATTATTCCAAAGTGTCTGTTTTTAATAAGGTTCTTGTGTCTTTGTGCCAAGATCTGCAGTAGCCGGTAAAATCATGTATTTCTTGTCAGGCAGCACAGGAAAAAGGCTTTTACCGTAGGAGGTTTGATATGAAATCTTACCCCCTGATGGAGTTAAGTATTCTTCCAAAGACATGTTTTGCTTAATGCTGTAGTTCTATTTATTCTCTCCTGAGTTACGAAGTGTCTAATACCTGTGTTTCTTTCATTGCAGCACCATATGAAGGTGGAGTATGGAAAGTTAGAGTCGACCTTCCTGATAAATACCCTTTCAAATCCCCGTCTATAGGTAACCAATAATCACTTTCAGTCAAAATCGTGTTACTGTTTATGCAGGAGAGATGACACTGCTTGCAGCGTTGTTGTAGGTGAAGTTGCGCTAAGCCTCAGCACAATCATAAGATCTTTACTTCAACTCTGCAGAATGCTTTTACCGTAGACTTCCAGATATCACGTGCCAAGCAGAGAGGAAGTTTGGTCTTTTGGCTGAAGGGCTAGGAGCTGGAAATGTGATTCGGTCACATGTTTGTGTGTTGATGAGTTGAGTCTCTCTACCATGTGTTTTTTTAATAATATATCCATTTGTGGGTAAGGTGCAGGATACCACAGCGAGTGCTGGAGCCTGTTTATATAAAATGACTCATTTAGTATGGAGAGCAGAGACCACAGTGCTTGTTCATGGTCTTGGAGTGAGCCTAGCTTTTGGGCCCTCTTGTCCAAAAGTGGATGGAAGTGAAGGGCCGAGCTGAAGCGTCTGTCCTCATGGACTAGGTGACGCATATGCGGAAGAACGCAGAAGGAGGGACCTATCACCAGAAGAATTGCAGCTGGCTAGACTGGTCGGGCTTGTTTAACCTTCTAGAGGAAATAGGAATCTTGATAAGGAAATGTTCTTTAGACTGTATCCATTCTATCTTTGTCCTTGGGTAACGGTGAGCTATCTCGGATGTCTTCTGGTACCTCACTTTATTCCAGTCACTTAAGATATAAATAAAATAGCCAATATTGCTTGAAAAACTGGAGCAGATGCATGAAGTTCCAACATATCCATTCTGGCTTACGAAATAAATGCTGGTAGCTCAGTGACATGGCACTTCTCCGTCAGAAGGGCGGTGTGCTTGTGGCTCAAGCCACCAGAGGACTCTAAAGAATGGAGAAAACTGCCTAAGGAGAACTGATGTGGAAACTTGACTATATGGGTTGGACGAGATGGGTCCCTTCCAATATCAACATCCTGATTTGGAGTTGATAAGTATTGGCTGCTTTCTTAAAATAGACTCTTACGCTAAGAGTGCCTTCTATTTAAGATCACTCTCTCTCTCTCTCTCTCTCTGGTGTGAGAAATAATCTGTCTAGTTCCAAATATGAACCGTGCCTTTTGGGAAAGAGCGATGCTGGTTTTATGCTGTCCTTTACCTTTTTTTTTTTTTCCTGTTGAAACCTTAACCACAGAAATGTGCACGCAGCTGAGTAACAGCGCAGTATTGCTGCAGCTATGCAAACCCTTTTCTCCTTCCTCTTGAATCAGCTCTGAAACTTGCTATAAACCTCTGTTTACGAGATCCTCAATATGTTATTTGGTGCCAGTCATTTTTCCCTCTCCGCTTCTCAAGTGCCACAAACCGACAGATCAGAATACCGTCATGTTGGCAATCTTAAATGTGGGCTGGCTACAGATGACTCTCAGAAAGCACGTAAAACCCCATTTCCTTGTTGTTAATTGCTTTGGAGCTAGTCTACTCAAGATTTTTTTTTTTTCTCTCTCCTGATGCTCATCCTGTGTGTATCAGAAATCAAGGTTGCTGGCTTAAAGCAAACCCAGACTTTCTTTCCAGTAGCCTATGAAGGCAATGCAGCTAAACGTTGGCCAGGCTCTTGTATATTAATAGTGCTGATGATTTAGCTCCCGTTGGTTGCATGGAGGGCGGTAGGTTTGACCTTTTGGTGGTTTGGCTTGGGGGCTGTTTAGTGCTGGTTGGGATAGGTGAGAGTAAAAGGCAGCCCAGCTGTATCTTCAGAACTGACGCCACAAGGGTGGCCTCTCTCGTTGTGAACTTGGGGAGGGTGGTGGGTGGGTAGCTGTGGAGGGGGTTATTTTGTGCTCAAATTGCTTTGTCCCTTCTAATGTTGCTTTTGCTGCCTTCCTCTTACTACAGCAGCTTTCCATCCATCAGTTTGCTTATACCCGCTGTGTTGCGCCCGCCTTATTCCAGATTTGTTACACCTTCTAGGATGCTTCCCTGCTCTGCGAGTGTCTGTTTGAGAGGCTGAAAGACCATCTCTTCTCTCGCTGAGCTCCCCAAAAGGCTGGCTCTTGCTCTAGGGTCTGCCTTACTGTCTGGTGGGTGAGGGCTGCTAGAAGTGCAGGTTCCCTCCTGGGCGAAGCAGCGTGCAGCTGAGGTTTCAGTTTGAATAAAGAGCTGATGCTAGATGAGAGCTGGCTTAGCAAAGCAGGGCTCAGCTCTGCTGCAGGGAGGAAAGAGCTGCGGAGTGGAAGTGCCAAGAGGAGCGCTAGGACCTGGGGAAGCTCCCAACCAGCTGCAGGAAGAGGTTTGTTTTTCTTTGTCTGGTTCCCATTTCTGCTGCCCCAGCCCAGCTTATCTGGACAGCAAGGACTGAGTGACATCTCAGCCCCTTCCTCTGGGCCAGCCCGATCTCTGCACTGCTCCTCTCAGAGACAGACGGTGTGCGGTGCCTGATACCGGTGGTTTTGTTTGGCATTACAGATAGCTCCAGAGCAAGCCTTCGTCCCAGCTGAACTGGGAGCATTCTGAGGTGTGAAACAAGCTTGTGAATGAGACGGGAGCTGTTCTCTCCCTAGTCTGCCTGTTCCAGTGAGCACGGGTGTCCTAACCCAGCAGTCCTCAGCCAGCTGGAGCTCTGGATAACACAGGGATAGGAATTAGTAGGGAAGAAACTTCCCGTGGCAACCTCTGACCTGTAAAGAGGTGGAAGTGGAGGATTTCAGAGATGGTGGAGCCCATACCTGGACAGAAGATCATCTAGAGCACACATGTAGCTTGTTTGCAGCCCTTCTGTTCTCAGCACTGCATAGCTCCCACTGCAGTGGTAACATGCAGAGTTCAAATTGTCTGTGTAAGTCCCTGGCTTGTATAAAGTATAGAATCCAGCAGTTTCTTTTCCTTTAATAAATTACACTTTTATGCCGAAGCTTAAAGGCAAAATGCTGTTCTTGCAGCTTTCCTTGTTCCTCTAGTACTGTAGGCTAAAATTTTCTTTCCATCTTAGAAAAATCTTAATGTGGTCTTGAACATGACATGGGCTTTTTGCAGCAAATAACATGATGGCTTGAAGCATATCCATGCGTTCTAGAAAGCCGTTTCTGAAAAATGACTGTTAATAGTTGCTTTCTAATCTGTTCAAATTGCTTTTATCCCAGCATGGCTCTGAGTATAAGGTACATGAAAACTTGGTGCTCTCTTCAAAGTGCAACTGACAAACCTGAATAGAAAAGGTTTTTAAAGTGAGTTCCAGATTTATCATCTGGAAAGGTGCGGATCTTTTCTTAAACCCTAAAAGAGTGGTGGTCCTCTTCGCCGGTGGGGGTCTCTAGCAGGAGGCTTCGTTCGGTGTGGTGGCTCTTCTCCTGCCGAATCTTTGCTCCTTTGCCCTATCCACGGCTCCCTTATCAAATATGCATGGCATTTATTTCCTGCCCTTCTCAGGTTGGTAATTATTGCTGTAGTCTATTAAATGATGCCGCCCCAGGGACAGTGCTCTCCTGGTAATGCAGGTAATGTCTCTGCTTAAAGACCTAAACCGTCCTGGGATCTATGTGAAAAGAGCAGTTCCTGGGAGAGCTTCCAGTGTTTCACCATGTCCTGCAGTACCTTCCTGGGATTTCTGGCACCGCCTGTTCCTTGCTCGGTCTTTGCTGTGCGTTCGGACAGATGCCGTATTGGTGCAGGATGATTTTTCCTAACAAAAGCTATACAAAATACAGTAAAAAGGGAAATGTGCATCCTAGAAGAACACGAATCTAAACAGAGCCAGATGTAGGGCTGTCGTGTTGGCTCTGGGCTTGAGCGCTCCCATTGAGCTGAACTAATTCTGCTTGTGATCCCTAAATATCCAAATCTAACTTGAGCAGTTTGCTAGAACAAAACCAACTCCTGAAAAATACCCCATTGCGTTCTGAAGCTTGTGAATGCTGCTGCTCTTAATGCTTTTGTCAATTAATGTAAATATCCCTGCGTGCTTATGGGGACCCAAAGCACTCCCCTGCTAGATGTTTGTTTCCATTTTTGCGCTCTCCTAGACAATATGTTTTGAGCTGTTTATGATTTCAGTAACCCTGCTGGCACTGGTTCGCTGCTTTTTCCTTCCCTCTGGGATTTAATATCTTCAGGGGAACTTTCTGCCTAGTCTGTTCCTGCTTTTTCAAAGGGGAGCTGTGAAGTACTTGAAGTACTGTGTTGAGCTCCCAAGTCACGAGAACACTTTGTATAAATTTTGTATGTTTTTAATCAGTCCGTATGCCTGCCAAGAGCTGGAGATTAATGCTCTTTGATGCCATAAACACAGGAGGAAGTGCAGAGTGTGAACGTCCTGCCCTGCGTAGATGATAGGAGCAGTAGAAACATGTGAACCGGGGAGCCTGAGCTCTTACCTGGAAGACCCGTGGCATTTATTTTATTGCTAAAATCTGCAGAAATATTAGGCCAGCACTAAGTCACTCTGGTTTCTTTATAATCAAATGTCAAAGCTGCAAAGTTTGAGTACAATATGCTCAGAGCCCCAATTTCTCTAATAACTTCTGTGTATATATATATATATACAGTTCTCATTTTCCTTCCATCTCTGGCTGAGTTCTCTGCAGATATCTTGCATTTATATGTCACCTTTCTCCTAAGTGTTTTGCAAAACAAAATGCCTAGTATGTACACAAAACATATGGAAGTGTGTCTGTATGTAAGTAGATAAGGAGACATTGTGGCAGCCAGTACAAGAATGCTCCAGCCAGGATTTAACAGATCTCTCCTGGCCTGTACTTAATTTTTCTTTTTAACTGCAGCTGCTATTTTTACTTTCAGCTCCGCTCTGGATGGCGTTATATTTTGCTGCTTAGAATTTCGTGAGTCACTTACCGCCTGTGACCATTCTGAGCTGGCTCTTCCCTGTGCGTGTTGATCCTTATTCTGACCTACAAGCGATGTGAAAATGCTTGTTCTTTCAAATACGCTTAGCTTTGTCTAAGGGGAAAGACGAGACACCTAAAGGTAATATGTATCCCCGTCTCATCTCTGGTCTGACGCACAACTGGGCACCCTCTGCAGATTCACGGCTACAGTCAGAGAATAGGAACAGACGGACAAAATGGGGTAGGTGTTTTCAGCCTGACTTGGCGCTGATTCACTGCCTTCTGTGCCAGTCTCTGAAGCCTGGGCATCAGGTGATGGTGCACCTAAGCAAAGAGATGAGCTGATATTGGGCAATTGCTTTGTGCTAGTTCTGCATGTTTTTCCAGAGATTGCTGCTCTTAGCGCTGGTCTGTAAGCTTGTGGATACTGCTTTTCCGCTTCCAAGAAGGGCCGCTCGGCGATTTGCTCTGAGCACGAGGTCCAGGGTTTATAGCTCTGCCACTATCTTCCATCAGCTACTACAGACATATTTTTCTGTCCTGATCTTTCCCTCGTGAAGCTGCTGCGGAATTATTTATGGTATTGTTTTGAAAAGCTACTAGAATTTTAGTATGGTAATATAAACTGTTCTACTTCTGCTGTTAGCAAGCTGATGTTACACAGCACCTCACACCACTACCATGCAGTGGATGCCTCTGCGGCGAGTGCACAGTGTTGTATTTGACTCTGTAGAATGTTCTGAATGGGCTCCTAACCTCCAAATGTCATAAAAAATAAACCCTTGACTTTTCCAGTGAGAGCTTATTGACCTGAGAGTGCTGGACAAGGTACGTACCTCCGAGGTGGGCTGATCCTGTGCCCTTCAAATGGCCAACATCCACGCACTAAACCAGTTGTCCCAGTCTGCAGAGGGGAATAGGTACTAAGCTGAGGACTGAGGCAGAGGTCTTGCTCTCGTGACCTCTCTCCCATCTCCTACCATGCTTTCCCAGCCTGTGGTGCATGGCGGGCTCGTGACCAGTTGCACAAGAAGGTAGTCCTTGAAATGAGTGCAATGCGTGTGGGTTTTTTTTAAATAAAAAAATAAATGCATGTTCCCTTGCAGGCTTTTTTGAGTGTTTGCGGAGGGGGAGGTAATAAACATTAAGTTTAGACTAATTTTATCTGGCTGTTTGGCAACACTGCACGAGCACTTGGGAGATCTTTTTCCCTTGGATAGGTTGTTCAGTGGTTAAAAAAAGCAGAGGTAAAACACTGCTCTTGACCTCTCTGTACTGTACATAAGCTCTTTTGTGTGCCAATATCTGTGCATGTAGTTCTGCCCCGAGCCTTGGGTGGTCACCCAAGCCACGTTGATTTGGTGTGGTATTTAAAACTCACTGCATCCTGCTTCAGAGGGACTGTAACCACCTTCCCACCTCACCAGCCAAGCAGTCCGAACCGTCTCCTGACTTGGCCTTAATCTTTCCTTAAAAATAAAACTTGGAGGCTTGTCAGTGAAAAGTCAGGAGCGGTGACATACACTTGTCCTGTCGGCTGTTTGTTTGGCACCACGGGTACACAGATACGCATCTGCTGTCACAGTTGTTCAGGTGGAGAAGTGTCCGGCTGGCCTTAATTTATGAGCAAAGAGAGCCGACGCGTGGGCAAGCGGTGGCAAGTTTGGGATGGGTAAGTGGGTATAAACTAGCTTCACTCTGGCACGTTCCCCAGAGCCAGTGGGAAGCCCTCGTACAGTTATCGCCGGTGTGGTCGGGCTGTGCGGCTGACTCCCCGCCGAGCAAGAAAACACGCGGCTGGGATGTGGTGTGTTTGCTGGTACGCTGCTTTTCCTCCTTCCCGTGTGCTTCAGCAGGGCTAGCGGCACTAGCATTGCTTTCAAAAGTTGTGCTGCAGAAAAGAAGTCTCTTTTGGGGACCTCTCAACCAACCTACTGGCTAAGCTGGCTGTACTTTGAGCTCAGATAAGCAACAGGCCACCTTTTGAAGCACCACGTTTTGGACTGTGGCCGGTTCCTGACTTGGAGGAGGAGCACCAAGAGGTGCAGAAAGCTTTCTGCTGCTGCGGGCCAGCATTGTGCAGCTGGAGCTGCGTAAGAGTGAGGAGGCAGTCTCCAGCCCAGGTTTTGGATCCCTCTTATCTCCAAGTTTTGCATCTGTCCTGCCTGAGTAGTAGATGAGGCTGTACGGAGGTAGAGCCCCTTTCTAAATCTCAGTCCAGCCCTATAGGTGTAGTGATAGGGGAACAATGGATGTGGAACAACCTCTTGCAGGAGCTTTCTGCCTAATGGCTCTGCAGGACAACAAGAGGTGCCTTGGGGAGCCCTCAGCGTTCCCCAAGTTATCCAGGCATTTGGGCTCTGCCTCTTGGAGGAGAACTTGCTGGCAGAGCAGCTCACGAGAGCACGCTGCTTCTGGCACTGCCTTCTAGGCATTTCCTGGTAGCTTTAGTCTGCAGTTGTTTGAGAGAGATGTTGACATCAACCTAAGTCTGAAATTCCGATCCTCGGAGTGACTGCTTTGACCCAACTGTGAGTCGCTGCCCTTGGATGTTCATCCATGGTTGGTGCGTGAGCACCTTGAGAGAACTTGGTTTCATACTGGAATATGTCCAGCTGCTGGAGCTTTGTGAATGTTCCCGTGTTTGCAGCATCAAGGAAGATTGTCAGCCTTTCAGTTAGCTGATTTTTAATTTAAAAAGGCGCTTCTCTTCAAAGATTTTGTCGACCCAAGGAGTGATTACTCCAGGGCTATTGCTGAAATACCAGCGTTTTTGAAGGTCAGCATCTGCATATTGGTCTCAGCATCTTCCAGTATCAGAACAGATGTGTCCCTTTCTGTTGTGTAACTCCTTTGTGGATGTACAGGTTTTTTTTTTTCCTGTTATCACCCAAAGGCTTTTTGTCCATACAGATTTTATGCAGTCCTGCTTTACCTTCAAAGGCAATCCTGGATCTTGGATGTATGGGAAGGGTGACCTGCAGTCACTCTGCTGCTCAAATTCCTCCTGAGCGTTGGCTTTTCCAGGGCTCAGTATGAATATTGTTTTAAAAATGTTAAATTAAGTGTTTACGGCCAGTCCAACACACAGAATCACGCCTGCTCGGGCTATGACCTCAGCTTCATGCTCCAGGCCATGGTGAGAACCCAAAATCAAGAGCCTCTCCCTTGGCACTCCCCAGGGAGTGCTCACCTGGAGTTCTGCACAGTATAGCAATTGGGCTGTGCTGTGTTCAAGACTGTGGCACTAAACCTGCCCTGGTGTTTATGCTGGCTTGGGAGTGGTTTTTTTTTTTTTTTACTCCTGGCTTCCTCTTCAAATAGGAATTTCACTTCTACATGGATGTTTATGCTTACTTTGTCTTTTGTATTTGTAAAAACAAATAAAGAGCAGGTCAGTATTATTGGAGCAATATTAGTGCTTTATCACTGCAGGCAACTTTACATTTCAAATAAGCTCAAACTATTATCTCCTCCTTTATTTCTGGCTCAGGAGAAGGCATGATATGAACAGAGCTGCTCTTGGCCTGGACAGTTTGTGTCTGTAGGAGAACGAGACCGGGGGGACCTTGAATTGTTGCAAGAAGATGTGGCAACAACCTTGGAAATGAGAAGTGCGGGGAGAGGGTGTTTGTGTTCTTTCTTGAACAACTGTTTCATTTGCAAAGCTTGGGACCAAGGTTCCTGTGAAAGAAGGGATTGTTCCTTGCCTGGGTGAATGCAAAAATGACAGAGAAGAATTACAAATCTCTAGCACAGGAGCTGCTTGAGGAGAGAACCTAATCTCATCTCCCTAGATATCGAGTGCAGCGTAAATGTGTGAATGAAGGGTTGACCAAAACCTTACAGGTGGGTTTCCAGCACAGCCTTGTCCAACCAGCTGCAGGTGGCTGTGGTAGAAGGTACTAGGAAATAGAGGAGATGATCAGAAAACCAAAATGAGAGAAGGCAGAGGGGTGACTGTGTCTAGCTGGGTTAAACAGAGCCAGTCTCTGTCCCAGATACCAGAACAAAAAGCGTGTGATTCAGCAGGTCTACACATGACTGTCCTATTCTTGTTACCTGGTGTCTTCCCCCATCCTCTCTTCTATTCTGCTTTATCAGAAACTTAACTTTGCCTCAGCCTGACAGAGACAGGACTTAGAATCAGGATCGGTGCTTACTGTAGCTCTCCAGTGCCGGCATAATAGGTCTGTGACCTGATTTAAACCTGTGTGAGCTGCCATAATGTAAATATTTGATGGAATGTCGGCTTCCCTTTTAAAGTCTGCTTCAGTTTTTCAAGCTAAATCATGGCGAGGTATTCCTGAAAGACACTTGTTAGCGTGGAGTTGTTTATGCAGCTCTCGGTTCTCCTTTCGGAGATTGTTCTGGCTTCAGGCATCTTTTCAGCCTTGCGTTGTATTTATGCAAAATCCGAGCAGTGCAAGTAAACATGAAATTTTATTTGCGTCATAATGCGCGGAGAGAAAGGGAGCAAAATCCATACCCTGGATTGGAACCATGCTGTCACTCAGACCGCGACCACTCCTCGTCTGAGCAGAGGTGGTACGTCGGCGCTACCGCGGCGCCTCGCCTGGAGTGGCGGGGTGAAGGTAGGGAGTTTGCTGAACGGTAAACAGTGACTGCTCTGAAGAGAAAGCTTCTGTGCAATTTTTTTTTTGTGCTCGAAGGAGCTTTTTAAATGCATTGAGTCAATATCCCGGACCTAAATTTCTTGCCCATTTTTATAAACACGGACCTTTGTCAGAAGGAGTGGTTGCTATTAGCTGAAGGAGATCTCTGCTTACTGCAGACAGGCGCGATTCCCGCATGGGAGGTGTTTGCAGGGCTTCACAGGCTGCAGGATGGCGGTGCAACAGAGGAGAGGAGGTTTTATTTTAAGTTCTGAGCAAAAGCAAATGCTAAGATCTGGAAACAGCTTAACCTGGTACTGATCAAGGGTTGCAGCAGCCCTTCGGGGTAGAGCCCAAGTACAGGAACACTCGATCCGTTTGGCAGCGAAATAACTGGAGAACCCAGTTTTTTAGCCCCGCTCCATCTCCAGTTTGCTCTGGGGACGTGTCCCGCACACAGGTATTTGAGTTCCTCATACTGAAGGAAAGGGAAGAGTTTGGAAGCTGGATTCTGCATCCACTCCCAGCCATCGTCTGAAATACTTAATTTTGCTTTTGGGGTGGATGTGCTTTACTTCTACACAGGATATGGTGCCAAGTATGGTGTGTTTTAATTCCTTTAATGTCTTTGTTTTATAACCTCTGTTTGTGGGAGAAGAGGGGAGTGTGTTTGAGGTGCCATCTGTCTTGACCTTGAAGCTAAAGTAGGCAGCTGGAAAACACTGCTTACCTCTAATCAGATGCAGTTTTCAAAGTGTGAGGCATCTTCTGCCGTGATGTCATAAGTCTTGAAAACACAGGATTATTTTTAAAAACAACTTGCAAGTTGGAACAAAGAGAAAGCACTATCAAATCTAGAAGTCTGAAATGTGGACAGAGCCAAGATGAGCTTTGTCTTTCTAGAGCTTGCATCTGAGCTGTTTCTTTTCTAGGAGACCAGAGGTACCAACTGATGAGTTAACTGCTGCTTTGATGCAAAACTGGAAGTATTAGCGCTCTCAGCTCATACAGATCCGGATTAGATCACCAGTCTCTGCCCCTGAATGGCTTACAAATATAGACTAATTTTGTGACTTCAGGTTCATAGAAAATCTTTGTTGGGAGACATTAAAGAAAAAAAATCAATCTTAAAGCAAATGTTGGGCTTCAGTTTTGTGTTTAGCCTATGTTTGAAAGGTCCTTGCGGCTTTTAAAAACACGTCATCAGATGTGGGTGCTCGATCGTGCTGATGGGCAGTTCTTTTGAAGATAACACTGAACCACAAAACCTTTGCAGTGGGGTTGCACTGTAAGCAGAGGGTTTTGCTGAATTTCGAGGAAATGGACAAGGGCCCAAGGGTCAGAATGTTGCCTGCGTATTTTAAAGGTTACATAGCTATATATAGCTAAGGCTGGGTTTTCTTTGAAACTAGTCAGATGAACCCTTGTTCAGTAAATTCCAGACTTCTCTTGTAAAAAAGAAAAGAAAAGAAAAAAAACCACCAACTTTGTCTGTTTTCTGCTATTTACCAGTGTGTCTCTTTGCAGGATTCATGAATAAAATTTTCCATCCCAACATTGACGAAGCGTAAGTAAATCCCTAGTGGTTTTTCGAAGGAGTTTGTCTAATTGTAACTGTATTTTGGCTTCACAGTAATACACTGATGAGTTGAAGAATGCTTTCATCAGTCTAAAAGTCCAGAGTGTGGGGGAGCTGATAGAAGCAAATGTTTTCGCAAGTTAACTTTCAGGAATGGGTCATGGTGTGGGCAAGACTAGAGAGCTGCATGCTGCAGACTGTCTTGCAGATGCAGTCTTTGTCCTGCAGCACGCTGCATTTACAGAAAATTCAAGGTTGCTGGTCCCCCTCCTCATTGGCATCATGCCGGCCTTCGAGAAACAAGGAACAGTGTCGGCTAAGACATAGCTCCCTCTTTAGCTGAAGTTCACATCTATACTAAAATTCTTCAAAACGTAAGATGTTTTGCAGCATTTTTTTTCCAGTTAAGGTTTGTTAAGGGGAGCCACCTTTGCTTCAGTCTCTCCAGCAGAGCCTCAAACGATCCAACTAACTCAGTAATGGCTCCAATTTACTTTCTTTTGTGTAGAGTCTGAAGATTCGTGTAGCTAAAGGCTGCCCCTCTATTAACCACAAGACAGGAGTAAATCAGAGCTTATCTGAAACAGTGGGGCAGAGGCAGAGCAGGGGAAGGGAAGGGGTAGATTATATGAAATCCCCAGAGTATTTTAGAGTGTGACTGTGTTTAATTCCATCCTTTCCATATGTTTCAGGTCAGGAACTGTATGTCTAGATGTAATCAATCAAACTTGGACAGCTCTCTACGGTGAGTTTGGCATTTCCCTGAAAGCTGATCACATGAACATCCGTATTTGGTGTGTTATCACAACACAGCTTGCTGGAGACAGGTGATCTTAGGCCAACTTTTGGTTTGTTGGCTTGGGTGTGGTTTTTTTTTTTTTAATTTACTGAAATTTTAGGCTCCTCACTGGGCCAAGATCACGTGAAAAATAAAATTTTCATGTGAAAATACTTTTGTAACCTCTTCTTATACCAGAGAGATGAAAATAATTCCATAAACCTCACAAAGAATCACTCCATCCATTGCTTGGCATTGTCTGGCAACTGCACACCACCACTCTGCCATGATTCAGCACAGAAAGAGAGGAGTGACTGTGTCTGAAGTCAGTTCCAGCTACCCCATCCACGTTTTGTACGTACATTCGAGCTGGTATTCTTTGTGCACAAGGCCATGATGCCAATTCTATGGAAGATGACACCAGAAACTGTTCCTGTTGGCCACGGCTGCATTGTTTTGTTGCAGGCTAGGAGGTGGCGTTGCATCTAGTGACTGCCCTGCTTGCTGGGGAATGTTTTGGGTTTCCCATTAGGTCATTTCTGGTTATAACTCTCCTTTTTAGAGATAGAAAAAGATCAGCTGGTAGCTGAAGACCCGTTAAAATAGCATTTAGGGACAGCTGATATTGTTGAAAGGAATATAGCTGAGTATCTAGTCTAGACTGCCTACATTTTAAAAATGTGAACTTCTTCAGATGTTCCAATTGTGCCTCGTGGGAGAGTATTCAGGGGAATATGCGCATCAAATCCTTCACGTTCTTCCATGAAAAACTGATTTTACCTATGTAAGTTGAAGCTTTGAAGCAGTTGCTAGAGAGACAAGCTACTTCACCTTCCTCGCAAGCACAATCTGTTAGGAAATACCAGACTTGGTGAATCCTGGGTGGGAAATTGCTATAGCAACTTGTTGAACTTTACTCCTCATCAGAATGCCTGAAGTCCTCATGTGGTAGCCGCATGGCATACACTTCACATGGTTTTGTTGTGAGAGATCAGTTTAGCATTGACCCATCCGGTGTTGCTAATGGAGGAAGAGGATGCTTTTGTGTCCTGGGAGGATCTGATGTGAGGGGGAGGAATTAAAGCCGTGTTAGCAAACCAAGCCCTCTGCTGGGGATGAACCTGCATGGTTCAGTCGGCGGCAGAACCCGGTTCAGCGCTGTGTGTGCTGCTATTCCACAGCCTTAAATGCCGCCTGCGGATCGCGAGGATGGCCGGACAAAAGAAAACTGCTCCAGTGTAACTGTCGTGCTGGGTTTTGTGCTCTGGCAGTCTGGGTTCTGATTTGGAAGCCATGCATGGTTAGGCTCCCTGTGCTGCAGCACGCTCTTACAGACGGTCACAGTGGGGTTTCTGCACTATTTCCAAACAATTTCATAGGAGGGCTTTCTGCGAGAGGTTTCCTAATGAGCGCTGCTGTCTTTTTCTCATTGTTATTGCTCGTAAAGATAGAAGAAACAACTTTGGTGTTTGCTGTGCTTGCAGTGTATTAATATCAGCAAGCGTGCAAAACTCTCCATTTTTCCTTGTGATGTCAGTGATAGGTGTAAGGCAACTTGAAGGTATCAGGCGTGTGTTCTGTACAGAGCACCTGCCACAGAAACTGGTGAAGCTTGACCTTAGGAAGTACATCCCTTGACAGCCATCTTATTGCAAACTTCCCTTGCCTTGCTGCAGGGTGCCTTGAAGCTGCAGGGAGGATGCTGGGGTGACTGCATTCACTCTGCCCCTTCACTTGGAAGTCATCACCACTAGAGTACTGACATCACCTCTTCACTTCCAGGGCATTACCTCCTGGTCTGAAGTCAGAAGGCAGCCCGTTTCTGAACATGAAACGAAAAGGGGAAAATAATATTTCCCGGTGCCTCTCAGCACGGCTGTGTTGTTTGGAGCGTCACCTCTTTAAACCAGAGCGCTCCTGCGCTGGCACAGGAAATGGGTCAGATAATTCAAGGAGCAACTAAGGTGGAACAGACCCAGAATAGCTACCAGTAAATTCATGAGGACCTCGTGTTTAAATTCCCCCTCCTTCCCTAATGAAGCATCAAGTCCTGAGTGCTATGGCTGGGCTTCCTGCACGTGTTCAACTAGTTCCTGCTAAACCAATGCTGCTTTGGGGGATTTGAAAGAAGGGGGAAATTAATGAGGTCTCTTAAAGAAAAACAAATAAAGTAAAATCCCTGCAGTGTGTCCTGTGAGCCCTGGTGGCCTCCCAGGGCTCTGCTTGCTGAGCCTACATGAGACTTTAGTTGTCTAATGGCCACGCGGAGGTACTTGATCTAAGCCTGCTCTGTGGAGAGACTTGTCCCAAGACCAGGTTGTTTCACGAACTAAAGTCACCTTCTTGCTGGCAGCATCTACCCAATCCCCGGGAGGTTTAACTGGTTTACCAAGGGCAAGGCACTACCATGGCAGAAAATATTTTTATAGAGCATTCTCTCTGGGTTTTTTTGTGGTCCCTTTTTGGATTAGGATGCTTCTTCCGGTTGCTGTTATGCTTCATCCTAGAAGCAGCTGGTGGCACCTGACCACTCAGCGTGCCAGCCGTGGCAAACTTGGTCAAGGTACCACGTGTGCTGTGAAAAGCTTTGTCACTCTCCTCTGCCGGTATTGGAAGGGGCGACAGCTTCTAGAGTAAAAAGAGATTTCAGGGTAAAACCATGTAATTTCTTAGTTTTGTCCCTGTATAGCAGAGACCAGCCGATTGCTCTCCATAGCAGTTGAGGTCTTTACTTGTTGCAGTTAGGTGATGCAGTATCATCTGTAATGAACCCTGTGCTCCTGAGTATATAAAGCCATGGCCTCTCCTCCAGCTCAGCGGGGTTTATGTTGAATGGGTGGCCGAAGTAGTCGTAGCGCAGTGTCTGTACGTCCCGGACGCGTTGATGCAGGAGGGAAGAACTGACAAAACCTCAAGTCTCCTTTGATCCTCTTGAGCAAGATCTGAAAGCACATTTCGAAAGCATGCCCACGGGTAGATTTGCAGAGACGGTAACGTCAGGCGGTGGCGATGATCTGCCTGGACCTACTGCACAGCTTTTCTGAGGCTGTGTCTTTGCTGGCGATGGAGTTGGAGCCTGGTTTTCTCTGGCTGCAACCCAGAGCCAGAGTAACCGTTTGCACAGGGAGAGCACTTGGGGATCTCTCCCTCTACGTGCCCACCCATTTTGATGAATCTTTTAGAAAGTTAAGGGCTCTGAGGTAACCTGCCCTCTGTCACACCTGGTTGAATTTAGCAGCTCGAGGAGGCTCGGCGGTGGCTGGGCTCAGTAGTCACACAGCCTTGTTCCTTTAAGAGGCACGTTGAGATGCTTAACGTGGATCCTAGGGAGCGTTGGGGTTCCCTTCTGACAGCTCTGCTCTGATCCATGCTAGAGGGGACTGATGATGCTCCTCCACAGGCAGGATTTCTCCATCACCAAGAAAAAGACACTCTAATTAGGGAGGAAAGGGAAGTCCTGATAAAATATGTGTAGAATATTCACAAACAAAAGCCAACAGAAAACCCCACATAACGAATGCTGGTCTGCCTGTATCAGCAGCTCTCCAGTGGCTAAAGCAAAACCTGGCACATGGCCCTGCAGTGGGGGTTTAATCTCTGCTCTGCGTGGGTGTGCGTGGTCCTCCTGAAGCCCCCGAGGAGAAACGATGACGCAGGGCTTGTTTCTGAACACCCCCACTGCTGAAGTGTGGTACTTGTCGTCTTAGGGATGTGGGAAGAGGGTTTCGTGTATCCACAATTACTCATCGGCACCAGAAGTATGTTTCCTGTTGTGGATTATTTAGCGACAGATGCCAACTGGCACCAAGGTGTTAATGTGAGCTCTTCACATTCTGCGAATTGTTTTGAGTTGGAGGAGGGACTTGTTGGTTGCTCTTTCTATTAACACAATCATCTAAAGTGCTCTGGAAGATGCTTTGTGCTCGAGTTGGTTTATCAGTTTAGTCGTGGAACATAGGACATTTAAAGAAGGTAAGAGAAGGCAGAAGTAGGAGAAGGTTCAGTGAGGAGTGAAGGACAGTGCTGTTTGTTTTTCTTTTTTCCTTTTTTTAAGCCAGAGCTGAGCCCCAATGGGAAACAGGACAATTGTGACCTTCCTCTTCCTTGCTTAACCCACAGATACCTGTTTCCACGTTGCTGGGATGTCGAATAGTTTGTGCAGTTAGCTGAGGAGCTGCAGCGTGCCTCCAGCAGCAGCAGCTCTCTTATCAGCCCTGTTCGTGTTTTCCCCGATTCAGTTTCCTTTATTTTAAATTGTGCCCAGATTTTCAGTGCATTTGCCCGTGAAGCTTTGTGCTGCTGTTTTAGTGCCGGTGCTTGCCGGATAATTAATCGAACTGATCCTGGGTCTGTGGATGTGAACAACTCTGTCTTTCATTTGCAGATCTCACCAATATATTTGAATCGTTCCTGCCCCAGCTGCTGGCCTATCCTAACCCTATAGATCCTCTAAATGGTGACGCTGCAGCCATGTACCTCCACCGACCAGAAGAGTACAAACAGAAAATTAAAGGTAAGGGCGTAAATAACATATTGCAGACTGAGTGGTGTTACTGTGATTCCACCCTGGGGGAACGAGGACTGTCTTCGCTGCGTGTTTGTGTGTCAGTGCCCATTCCTCCCCATTACAGGGGCCCCGTCCATTTCAAACAGGGGTAGTGGGTAGTCTGAAGTAAGGGGTGGGTGAATTGCTGCTGCGGTGTTTTTAATCAATTAGCAGCCCTAGGCAGGGAAGGCTGTAAGCAAACTGGGTTAGGATTCAACACAATTTTGAGAGATAGGAGAAATGATTCGGAAGAAAACGTGTGCGACCGAAGAAGGGACAAGGAAAACTGCTAAACAGCAGCGGGAGCATCCAGTTGCACAACTACTGGATAGAAAGTGGCTTGTTAGCGGTTCTGTGGAAAGCGATCTCAGAGCAGCAATCAAGGAATCAGGGATGCTGTTGCAGAAAGCACTTTCGTACTGTGAGACGGCGGGAATTTTCAGTAAATGCCAAGTAATCCTTCCTTGCTACCTCGTAGTCCAGCCGAGGCTTACTAGTTCTGTGCCCAGTTCAGGGATTGCCATTTAGGAAAGCTGCAGACCAATTAGTAAAGTCTAGCAGTGTGTATCAAGGGCAGACGGTCTTGAAGATATGTCTTAAGAGGAGAGAGGTAAAGAATTGGAGTTTAATCTGGAGGATCGAAGGGGGTTATGAGCTTTGACATGTCAAAGGTGCCTTCAAAGAGGCAGGGAATGATTTATCCTGTGATGAGTGTGAGCAGGATGTGGTCACAGGCGTGTAACTCTGCTGGGGGAGCCCAGGCTAAACATTAACAGTGACTGGTGAGAGTAGGTGAGCTCTGGCAGAGACACTGAGAGTGCTGGTGTGTCTGCTCTTGGAAGGACATGTTAGATAAGGCTGAGGAATAGGGTCAGGACCTCCTTGGGATCAGGCAAGGCTCCCAGTAAGGAGACTCCAATATTTTGGATAAGTCTGGCCCTAGAAAGACTGTCCTGGCAAGCTGGTAAGTGAGACACAAATTGAATTAGTCTTGCAAAGGTAAGAAATAAGATAAAAATTAAGAATTGCGCTTTAAATTTGCGCTCTGCCTTCCCTAGAATCAGTTGCCTGCAGACAGGAGCAGGGCGCCATTTCCTGATGTGAGAAGCCTGTGGCAGAGCCGTGGACTTTATCTCTCGCTTGATCCAGTGAACACAATCAGCATTTAGTCCAGTGGTGGGAAATTTACAGCCTTTGGCCCAGATTTGGTCTTCAACTAAGTTTTTAAAAGACCACAACCGCCTGATTTTTTTCTTTTGGTTACTGAATAACCGTAAGTTTTGTTTGGCTGTGGGAGCCCTGCCAGAAAGGTTTGTAGGGCCTGTTCAGCAAGGAGGGCCTCCATGAGCAGCGCGATCTAATCACCTTGCCGGCGTGAGGTGGTGTAGCAGCTTTCCTGACGGAGCATTGTGAAAGCTCACTTTCCTTTGGAAAGTGCAAATATCCCAGAAAGACGTGGGATTTGGTGGTGGAATCTTTCCATCAGCTCTGCCACATCGCTCCGGAGTGGTAAAACCTCGAGTCACTTTGTTCTGATGCGAAATGACTCTTCATCAGCTGCAATTTTTGTTTGAGGGCGGAACTACAAACGAGGCCAAGCAAAGCCGTGATTAAATACTGAATTATTCAGCCCACTTTGCTTGACTCCTCTGACAGCTGCATGACAGGATTGTAGGAACTACCCTGCAGATCTGGCCAGCTCACTATCCTGAAGTCCACTGCCTTTTTTTCATATGACAAAGCTTCCAGGCAAAATGGTTTGTCAGATAAAATCTCCAGGGCTGACGCAGGGGACACTTTGGGTGTCCTTTATGCTTTAATGAAACAGAAATAAAAAAAGATACGCTCTGGAAAAAAGAAAAAAACCAAATGAACTGATGCTAGCCAACAGCAGGTGCTTCAAGGAAGATCTGAGGACATCCCTCAGGGAGGCTAAATGGGATAGTCTGCTTCCTCATTTCCATCCTGATGGCCAGGTACAGGCCACAAAGATGATCTGGAAGGAGTTTTTAAGTGCTTGCAACATGTCTCATGTTCTGTATACCCAAGAGTCCTGCTTCTGCTGTCTCTTCCCAGGCTTGCGTGACAAGTATAAGATAGAGCTAAACGCTCTCATTCCTCATATTGTGGCGTTTTTAAAAATAGCCGTGGACATGTTAAAATTGATGCAATGGACTGTAGCAGCTTCTCTGCTCTGGGAAACTCAGTAGTGCAAATATATAATTTATTGCTGCTTTTCTTCGTTTTTCGGTTGTGAGCACCCACAGTTGTTTGACATAGTGCTAGTGAAGGGATGGGCGTAGGCTTAGAGACGTGGCTCAAGATTTGTTGTTCCTGTGATTCTTGGTATAAGACCCAAACAAGTAAGGATTTATCGTGAAACTTGTAAAAGTCTTTAATATTACCAATATACAGCTGGAGACTCCGATTCTTAGCAGTAGAGCCGTCAGGTAGGTGAAGCAGTTCATGGATGCAGAGCCAAGAGCTCCTTTTTGTGTTCAAAAAATGTGTAGATGTGGCACTTCAGGGCATGGTTTAGGAGACATGGTAGTGTTGGGTTGATGGTTGAACTTGATGATCCCAGAGGTCTTTTCCAACCCTTAATGATTCTATGATTTAAGATCTCCCTGGCAGTCCTTGGTGCTATGGCCTGCCTGGTCACTGGTAGAGCACCAGAGGGTGGGCTTCAGACAGGCAAACATGGCTTAGCATTTGCTGGTGTTGAGCTGTTGGGAATGGCACTTAACTCCCGTGCAGGCTGCTTTTCTTTCTCTGTGGTAGATTTAATACAAAAACTTCTTTTGGGAGGGTGGCGGTGCTGAGTAACAGCACCTGAACGGTGCCAAGGGGCAGGTTGGGTGTTTGCTGGGAGCAGAGGACATCTCTGGGAGCAGTCTTCCCATCCCATGTGTTGGCTCTGAAGTTCCAGTAGAGTCCTTTGAAACACCAGTACGGCTCACAGGCATGTACCAGCCACGGGGCATAACCACAGCTTGTTCTTGTTGCTCCAGGGTTCCAAAACAGATGAATCAAAGTGGTGTTTCCGTTGTAGGAGTGGGTGCATCAAGGCTTTCCCTTCTTGAACAGGCTTCTGTGGAAGATGGTTTGTCAGTACGTAGATGTTGCAGGCTTTTTCCCGTAATAGTCTGAAAATCCAAGTTCAAGACATCATTCAGCACAGAAGCTCCCTGGAAGTTTGACCTTTCCCAGATTAAACCTTAAGAAAAACCCAGCCCAGGGGCTTGGTAGCTTTCCTAGGTAGGAGACAGCATTTTAAGTTTGAAGTGCTTCAAGTTGTGTTTTAGCTTAGGCTTAAGCGGGCCTTTTCCATCAGTAAGAAACAGTGGCTTCTGTGTCCAGTCTCCAGTGGCCCAGAGAGCACTTGAAGTAGTCAGTGAAGAAGCGCTGCTGGCCTCCTGTCCTGCCATGGTCACTGGCTTACGGCTACTGTGTTTGGGGACTCCCGAGGCAGCTACAGCAGTTGTTTAGGTGGGTTTTGGGGTAAGCGTAGAGGGAATGTATTTCTAAGGTGCCCAGGAAGGGGTTGTCTTTGTCATCCAAGGACACCCAAAGTCTTACAGCAAAGGAACTTGGGTTCCCTTTGCTGGATTGTGCCAGGAATAACAACTTATCTGGGTAAACACCCCTTTTCCAGAGGGAGATTAATTCTTGGAAGCGGTGGGAAGGGAGTAGCCGCTACAAGGATGTGTCATGTCAGCATCCCATCTCCCTAGCTCTGTTTGTCATCTACTGCCAACCCACCTTCCTGTGCAAGTTCTCTGAAGACACGCTGCTTTTTTGGGTCCCTCCTTCAGTTAGTCCCTCTCATCTTTAAACGGTTAGGTCCGAAACACCAGTTCTTCTCCCATTGCAGTGTCCATCTCTTTCGGCAGATGGTCCCTGCTGCAGGCTCTGTAACTCCTGTTCTCTGGTGCAGGCAGGAGACGCGATCGGGCAGGGCCTAGGCTCCATGGTGACATGGGCAAGCACCTTCCAAGAAGGGATTCTCAGTGGCCGGGACCTGTGCTCCATCGTCAAGGGTGCTTTTCTGTTGATACTACATGGACTAGAGCAGCCTGAGAGCAATCTGAGACCTTGAGCGCTCCATGCTTCCTGGTGTTTACATAGCTGCCTTCAGTACTTTATCAGTTCTTAACAGGTTCTTGTAAAACAGATTTGAACAGCTGCTTCTGTAGGCCGAGTCAGCAGGTTAATAATGTATATCAAACAGTTAGACTGGAGCTGCGTGCGTCATCGGGTGGAGAAGCTGAAGCTCACTGGGCTTAGAAGCACCTCCCAGCCAGCTCTCACAGCTTTTCCAGGGTGGAGCAGGTTTGCCAAGGCCACCAGCTGCTCCGTCCTGGGAACTCCTCCATGAAGTGTTGGCTTTGGGTTGCTCTGCCTGTACTATAGTGCTGAACCCAGCGCGCTGCGTTTGGGCTCAGCGTCTCTGCGTCAGCTCCAGAAATGCAGAAAAAACCAGGATGATGATGCAGATCTCTTGCAGAGTATTGTCCCTTCTGCTAGGCTGAAGGATGGAAGTGCAGAGGGAAAGAGGGACAGCTTTAAGAACAGCCAGGCTCTGCAAAGCACAGTCTTTAAAACCTGTGTTGTAGCACTTGGTTATCTGGCATTAGATCCATCCTCCCGCAGCTTTGTCAGTGTATCCACCTGCTGATACAGTGTGGAATAAAAAACAGTGTTCTGTGTTCCTGGAGGAGAGATGCCCCTTGTGGACCTCATTCCCTGGGAGGAATTAAAGAACACACAGTTGAGATGGCTGCTGGGCTGGGACTGGCACGTGACACTCACGTTTCCACATGGGGGCTCATCTTCGAGCACAAAGGGATGCCGGTATTCGCTCCTCCTTCAGTTTAATACTGCTGTTTGGAGGAGGCTTTGTTGTATTTTAGTACATCACTTCTTGAGCGGAGCCCTTCTCGCTCTCTGCAGCTGCCTGAGAGGGGCTGGAGTGAGGGGGGGGGTGGTCTCTGCTCCCAGGTCACCAGTGATGGGACGAGAGGGAACGGCCTCAAGCTGCGTCAGGGGAGGTTTAGGTTGGAGATGAGGGAAAATGCCTTCCCTGCCAGCGTGGTCAGGCCCTGGCACAGGCTGCCCAGAGAGGTGGGGGAGTCACCGTCCCTGGGGGGGTTCAAACACCGTGCAGACGTGGCCCTTGGGGACATGGTTTAGGAGGCCTGGGGGTGTTGGGTTGGCGGTTGGACTTGGTGTTCCTAGAGGTCTTTTTTAACCTTAATAATTCTATAATTCTTCATACAATGTAGCTACTTTCTCAGCGTGAGGTGGAAAAGAGGAGATAAATAGGAGGAAGACTCGAAGTTGAGGCTGAGCACCCCTTCTTTAGCCCAGCTTTGTGCCAAGCTTACACCCCTGCTCCATTCTGCACACTTGTGTATAAGGAAGGGGCTTTCTCTGCTCGAGGTAGCCTGCCTGCTGGGGGCACGATCCCTTCCTCGGATCTTGGAGGGGACGCTGCGGGAGCTTCCTGCAGGAAGGGGATCGTCAGACTGATCCAATCCACTTTGTGTTGTCTTTTTCCTCTGTCCCTCTGTGCGGAGGTGACTGTGGAAGCCACACAAGCCACGGCTGGCAGCCGTTACTTTACCTGCCTGCAGGAATCCCAGTAAACCAGTTTTCCTGCTTGCTGCCCAGCTTCCTGCTTGCTCCTGGCCGAAGTTCAGGGTGTCGATCTGGATGCCTAGAGCCAGTATGGTTTGGACCCTGCTGAGAGACACTGGGTCGGTGACCAGCAGCATGGAGGGCTCCCCGCAGGTCCTTCTCAGCTAATCCTGTGGCTGCAGCCTGATGTGAAGCAGGTTGCAAGAACTGTGATCTGAAAACAGAGCCTGGGGCAGGCTCTGTCAAGGCTGGGGAAGGGAGCTTTTGCTTTTTATTTAAAAAAAAAAAAAAAAAAAAGTAATAGTGCAGCTATTCCTGCAGTAGCCTTCTGATCTGCTTTCTCTGTCTATCCTTCCTTTAAACCCTGCTTATGCAGAGTTTAGTCTGGCCCTCAGTTCAGCTTCAGAGATGGTTGTTCTGTGCTATCTGGTTAAACCCTCAGATCTTCATTTCTTAAAGTCAGGCTATAGAGTGACATCTTGATGGCTTTTTAGGCTTGTTCTCTAGGTCACCACGGTAGCTCCTAGTTTAGCCTTAAACTGAATCCTGTCCTTTTAAGAGAGATACACCGTACCGGGGAGGACTTGGGTTGTTTCCAGCTACGAATTTGTGTGATGCTGACGTAGGAGCCTTGGGATCATACTTCTTTTCAAGGGTCTTGGACGTCTCTAAGGTGTCCATCGGCTGTTTTCACACGTTATTGGACAATGCTGCCTTTGGTCTGAGAAATACGGTAACCTATAGGAGTTGTCAAACATGATGTGACCCAACCAGCCGTTCGTGGTAGTTCGCCCATCCACTGACTGTTGAATATATGCTGCTGATATGTCTTTTCTTTTCTGTCACATACAGAATACATTCAGAAATATGCAACAGAAGAAGCACTAAAAGAGCAGGAAGAAGGCACTGGGGACAGCTCATCTGAGAGCTCCATGTCCGACTTCTCGGAAGATGAGGCTCAGGATATGGAGTTGTAGTAGAAGAGGCAACCTGCTTTTCAGAGAGACTCTAATTTCCTAACCATGAGAAGCAGACTATAATATTCATATTTAAACAAAGCAATTTTTTTTATTACTAAACAGGTTTTTATGAATAATAGCATTGATATATATATATATATATCACCCTTTAGATCTTGATTTTCTTGGTCATTTCTCGAACCCGAGGTGCATAGCATATTCCCACATTCCATTTTGGTAGCAATATGCAGCCCGAATGCATGCATTCAGATTCCATTTGGCCAAGTCAACTTGTGTGCTACTGAACTGTCAGCTAAAACAGCTGCCCTGGTAGGTAGGGAGTTAGCAAAAAGATGTTTGCTTTCTTATCGATGTTTCCAAAGACACCACCTTGGATGCTAAAGTGGAACAGCGTTTTCTCAAAGCATAAAATTTGGGGGATGATATACTAACCGTGTAGATCAGACAGTGGAATAAAAGGTGCTCCTTCAGGTCAACCTTGCTGATTGTATTTTACGTGGAGTCACATTTAAGAGAAAAAAAAACAAACAAACCGTAAAATAAAAACAAACAATACAAATGCATGGAGCTATTCAGAGCATTGAAGCTTAAAAGTTTTGACTTGGATTTTAAGTCCGTTTTTATATGTGGACTCCTGCCTGCCCTTCTGAACTGTAGGGACTGACAACCACTGGTCTCTTTGCTTTTGGGACTTTTGAAAGCCTTCACCTGGATGTTATTCACTTTCTTGGTCTGGATTACGAGCTGTTCCCTTTTCGGGAAGGAAAAAAAAAAAAAGAAAAAAAAAGAAAACAAAAAAAAAAACAACCCACAAACCACAACCGATGCTCTCTGAGCAGTGCTTTGATTTAGCTGGAGCACATGTGAAGTCAAACTCTTACTTTGTCATAGTTTTGAAACTGCTGCCCTTTAATGGCTTCAAGTTTGCTTTTTTTTTTTTTTTTAAATTTTCTCTTGCTTGAAGTATGGTTAAACACCTCGCAAATACTCTCCATCTCCCAAGAGGGTCCTCTGACCAGATGGATTAGCCTTGCTGAGAGCTTCAGATCCACGAAGATCGGCCCATTGGCTGTAGTCCACGAATCCATCGGCACCGATTTTATTTTCCTTCCCCCGCCCGCCCCGCTTCTGCACCGGCTTGGTTAGCCATCTGCTTGTGTGTGTACGACAGGATTAAAATTTCTTAACAAAGAATATGATCTAGAAAATTTTGAGATGAATAAAAAAAAAAAAAAAAGCCTAAAAGCACCAATTGAGGAAGCAAGTGAATCCGCTCTGTGTTGGTTTGGTTGGTTTTGGGGGTTTTTTGGGTTGTTGGTTTTTTTTTTTTATTTCTGTTCCAGGATGCTTCTGAATTGAAATGTTTGATTTCTCCTGGTGTCTTTCAGCAAGCGGAGCTTTTCGTTTGTTTGAACGCTATGAAATCTAATACAGTAAATGTCTGCCTGGGATGCCGGTATACTTGAATTTGGATAATTGTGCATTGGCGATTCAAACTAAGATGGATTCTTAAAGCTGAACGTTACCTGCTGTATTCCTTTGGGTTTTCGGAGGGGTTTGGGCAAGATGGTTTAGTTTGTGGTGCAAGCTACGGGACAGTGCATGGAAAAAAAAATGAACCCACCCTAAGCAACTCTCGAGGAGAGTTTTGAATGTCAGACTGGTACATTTGTCATTTTTCCCAGAATCGGGTGTTTTTCCTTTAGAAATGCCACCGAGTTTTGAGTTGTTGGGGTTGGAAGGTTACAATCCTATTCCTAATTCATAAAGCACAATCAATTTATTTCTTTTTTCTCTTTTTGGGGGGGGGGGGGGAACCACCCTCATAAAGTACCACTTTGCTTTAGCATGATTTTCCTTAATTAAAACACACAAAGAATTTCCTTTCTGTTAATTACGGGCATGAAGCAAAGGTTTTTCCTCTCCTTTTCCCTTTTTATTTTAAAGCAGTAATGTTAGGGCTGTGGCTAGTGACTGTGCTGAAGTTCTCTATCTAGCATTTGTGGCTTGTCGGAAGGGTAATATTAACTATTTAACATGTAATGGTGTACTTAACTCTTATCTAGCACGCTGTTTTTCTCATTACTTTGGGGAGGGAGGGGCCACGTTTTGCTGGCACTGTTTAACTTGCTTACCTGCTGACCTAGCAGTTTGCTTGTGCTATAACCTTTACTGTAGGTGCTACTTAGGAGTAGAGTAAGTGCTGGGTGGTGATATCAGTTTAAAAGATTAAAAAAAAAAAAAAAAAAAAACCAACAAAAAAATCACAATAAAAATTTGTATTTTTTCAATATTGTATAAAAATAGTGTTCTAATTACCTCATCCCCCTTCCTTTGCAGGTTTTTCTTCCCCATCACGCCCTCCCCTAACTCGGATTTAGCACATCAAACCACTCGCACGTGTGTGTCCCTGCTCCTTTCGTGAAACGTGTATTCTGCTAAACCGGCACACACGCACACACACACACCCCCCACACACCCCCCCAAAAAAAATAGTAGCGGTGAAGCCGCAGTTTGCCGGGGCCAGCTCCTGACTCAGGCGCGAGGACGCCCAGGCGGTGCCGGCTGGTGGCTCAACGGGTCTAGAGCACCAAAAACGCGTGTCCCCAGCTCTTCCCGACGCTCCCGAGCTGTGGCAAAACTCACCGCCCCGGCACGGAGGGTTACCCTGTGCCCGGCGGCGGAGGAAAACCCGGCTGCCAAAATGCTGCTTGTTACAAAAAAAAAAAAAAAAAAAAAAACCAAACCCGCCTGTCCTTGGATATAAGATGCTACTGGGGGCTGAGGCGGGCTGGGCTCCGCTCGGCGGGTCGGGAACGCCTGCTCCTGCCCGCCTTGCACCCCTCTGCTTCTTCCCCTCCATCATTTTTCACCTCTTTTTTTTTTTTTCCAAATTTCCTTCATTCTCCCAAAAGAAACTCCCCCCCCCCCCCCAAAAAAAAAAACCCAAAACAGTTTGTAAATAAAAACTACACCTACGTAGTCTGGAAGAAAAGGTGGAGCCATATCGAAGCAAGATAGCTTTTTTTTCTTTCCCTTCCTGTTATCTTGAGGGTTTTTTTTTTTTTTGTCTTCAGAAAACAGTGGTGTTGTCACCCTGAGCTGTCACGGTGACAGGAATTTCTCAGCCCGTGACGGACCCAGGGTCGAGTTTCCCGCTACCAAAACTTGCCACAGCCCCTTGGCGCTGTTTTGGAAACAACCTTTGGCTTCTATTCCTGTAATCTCTCCTTTTGCCGCCGCCGTCGAGGTTTTTGCATGACATGAAAAGCTTGAGTTGTCCTGTCCCTTGATGGTGGCACCTGGTGCCTCGGGGCCGGTCGGTGACCCTCCTCGCCGAGTTTTTTTCCTGGCCCGCAGGAGGGTTTGGCGGATGCGGAAGGGTGCCGGCGTGGGGCCGGGCCGGACCAGAGCTTTGCCGTCATCCCTGTATGGCCCAGGCTTGTCCTCCTGCCTCCACCGTGTCCGTGGTGGGACCCCAACCCATCTCTCTCCTCTTTACGTGTCCACCCGTCCCTTAACATGTGCCAGAGAGACGGGGCTCCCCTTCCCATCCCCGCCTGGCAGGTGTCGTCCATCGGCAGGGACCCTCCTCGCAGACCATGGGGAAGG
The DNA here is from genome assembly GCF_949628215.1 of Phalacrocorax aristotelis. Classification (NCBI taxonomy): domain Eukaryota; kingdom Metazoa; phylum Chordata; class Aves; order Suliformes; family Phalacrocoracidae; genus Phalacrocorax; species Phalacrocorax aristotelis. The sequence continues at coordinate 217,601,579 of NC_134276.1, forward strand.
CTGGGAGGTGTTTTGATTATTTTTCTCTTTTTTTGCTTTTTTTTTTTTTTGCTCGTCCGAGTTCTGCTGGCACTTTAGCAGGGGTGTTTGCAGCATGAGAAATGGCCATGATTTTACTGCCTGTGTTTGGTACCTATCGTGTGATACTTGAAGAGATCAGGAGTGTTTTGCCCTTTGTTTGAGTCGGCTCTTTGTTCTGGGGTTGTTTTTTTTTCTCCTCTTTTTCTTGCGTTGTTGATGTAGCGGGCACATCTACCACCCTGACAAAATGCCTCTTCTCTAAGAGTATAACCTCTCCAATAGTTGTGTATAATTAAAGAACTGTAAACTTTTTTTAAAATAAAATATGTATATACCTTGAAACTCGGCTGGTGCTTGATCGCCGACAGCTTGGTCTTGCAGGAAAGACCCCGGACCTTGCGGCGTTGACTCTGCATCCCACCGCGACTTCACCCATGGCCCATCTATGCCAGATCAAAGCCATCCCGGGACATCTTCTGCCTGGAGATGCTCTGCTGGAGGTGGAAGCAGAGGTTGTTGCGCACACCCAGCGCACTGGTGGTAGTGCTCGGGGTAGCCACCTCCTCCAGCTAATGCAAGCGGCTGGGTGATGTCCTTCCATGCCCAGCGACTGCGGCTGAGGCACCGAAGCTGATTTTTAAGGTGTTGGACTCAAAATGAGGGCTCAGGGCAGCCACGGGGCATCCGTCCCTCCCCATCCCTCCACCTGCGCAGCCTCGTAGGGTGGATTTTTTTCTGAGGTCTCTTCTTGCAGAAGGACAAGTCATGACAGGTAACGCTGCAGCCGTCGTGGGAGCTGTGTTTGGTGCCCTGGGCCGGTAATTATGACAGAGGTGGCTGTTTTCTGTATCATCATGCATAGTTTTAGCCTGATGTTACGTGGGGATTGGGATAATGTGCGCAGGGGCTGTGACCGGGAGTGGGAGCAGTTCAAGGACCCCTGAGTTGGTGTTTTGGGATGTGGGTGAGCCAGGGAAGGGGCCAACGGCCTGGCATGTGGCTTGTCCTCATCCTGGTTTAACTTGCTGCAGCTGCTGTCTCAGATCTGCTGGAGCTGAGCAAAACCTTCCTCTCCATCCTCCTCCTCCCCCAACCCGTCCCTTGCTCCAGCCAGGGCTGTTTGTCCCCCTAGGACCCAGTTTGGGGGACAGCGGGGCGGGTCCGTGTCATGCCAGTGCCACCTGCTGCCAGCACCCAGCCTGGCAGCCCGGAGCACCGTCGGGTGATGCTGGGGGGGTGGGGGGCACACCCCGTCCCAGTGCCATCTCTTGGGGCCCCCAGCCCTCTCGGCTCTGCCCCTTGCCCTGGGCAGGGAGCAGGGAAGGGGGGGACAGACCTATACCCCCCCTTTCCATGTCCCCCCTCTTTTAGGGGCGCTTTTAGGGCCAGCTGGGGGTGGCACTGTCCCTTCTGCCCAGCAGGTGGCCCCCGTGCCACACCAGTAGCCTCCCACTCTGCCCAGTACAAGGCAGAGCTGGCCCCGGTGCTGCGGTGCCACCCTGTCCCCTGGTTGTGGCCCCATCACTGCTCTGTCCCCTGGGTGCCAAGTGGCACCCACCGTCCTCCCTCGGGGTTTGGGGCTCCCGGGGGGCTCTCGGAGGTGGGTGCTGCTTGGGGGGGGGGGGTGGGGCTCAGTGCTGGCGTGACATGGGGGACAGGGACCCGTAGCTGGTGGTGGGTGCTGCTCAGCGCTCCCGGGAGCACCTGGAGGACTCGTCCTGCCCCATCTGTGTTGATGCCAAAGGGCAGCAAAGGGCAAAGCACTGAGCTTTGCACCACCCACCTCAGGCTCTGGGTGCCATCTTGCAGGGCTCTCCGTACCTTCCGCATAAGGAGTGACATCCCTGCGGCTCTGGGTGTCAACCCCACAGGTCCTTGGGTGCCATCCCCATGGGGCCTTGGGTGCCAACCCCACAGGACTTTGGGTGCCATCCCCATGAGGCTTTGGGTGCCATCCCCCTCAGGGTCTGGTTGCCATCACCATGGGGCCTTGGGTGCCATCCCCGTGGGGGTCCAGGTGCCATCCCCATGGCTATGTAGCCCCTGTGATAAAGGGGGACAAGCCAGCACTGGCAGGCGCTCAGGGCTTTGGTCCCGGGGTGAGCGGGATGTTCCCTCCCCTCCCAGCTTTGTACCTGCACCGGGTGCCAGGACCTTCCATCGTGGGAACTGCTCCCCATCTCCCTTTGGGACCCAAATGACCTTGGGGGCTGCCCTGGCTGAGGGGTGCTTCGCACCCGTCCAGAGGCAACCCCAAGGGATGCCAGTGCTGCAGCCTGGCCCAGGCCACCAACCCCAGGGGACGGTGCACCTCTAAGCCCCAAGCAGGCACTGAGCCGGGCCACTTGCGATGACCCCAAGGGCTACGGGGGACACCTGAGCCTGCTCCGCCTGCCCCACCGCCGGCTCCAGTTACGGCCCGAATTGTTCCTCCTGGCTGGAAGAAATGCCGTCAGCGCTGGCGGATCGGTGGCCATTACTAATGCATGATACTCCGGCGGGAGACGGCTGTGCCTGACCCCCTGCGATGGGGCTGGGGCCCCCCCCAAAGCACCTGCGCACCTCAGGAAGGGCAAGAGGGACAGAGCCGTTTGGGGAAGTGTCTCACTCCCTCCTCGCTTCATCCGGGCCCCAAACAGTGGCTCAGGCAAGTGCTGGACTTGCCTGGCCAATGCAGCAGGCCAGGGCCTGGTAAACACGTGTGCCTGGCTGGAGTGCGAGCACGGTGGGGCTGTGGTTGTGGCCACGCTACCAAATGGGTCTCGCCCAGGAAGGACCCCGGCACCCCACTACATCCCAGGTGACCAGGAGTGGTTCTGCAGAGGATGTTCACAGCTTGGTGCCGGTTTGCTGGCAAATATCTCTGCTTTCCCCATAACCAGCAATTCTGACCCATTTGCAGCCAGGGGATTCTTCCTCCCAGCTTTGCTCCTTCCCAGATTTTAGTTCTTTTTCCCAAACTCCTCTCCTTCACCCCCTGTTTTCCTCTCTCCAGCCGAGCACCACGATGCCAAACCCAGCAGCTTCACCCGCCACCCACCCCAGACCAGGATCCCCCTCAGAGCCAGGGTGGTCCAACCCACCAGGGTAGGATGCTCATCCCTGCACATCCCACCTCGGGGTGACACCCATCAGGATGAACGACAGCAACCACTGCCCCATCTCTGAGCTTCAACCCCATTTTTAAGCCAGGATCTCATGGTGGGGGATTTTGCTAGCACCAGCCTTACCGGTGCCGTAAAACATGTCAGGGAGGGCTCCCCGGCTAATGTACTTCGGTTGCGCTCCCTCATCCCTCTGCATCAATATTGCATTATCGTTTCCATCCCCATCTGAGCCCAAGCGAGGAGCCGTGGAAAGAAACCTGGCCCTGGCCGAGCCCCTGCACTGGGTGCTGCTGGGTCTCAGCGCTGGCAGGGCAGCTTTGCCCGACCCCCTCTGCCTTTCCAGAGGCTCTTCCAGGTCCATCCTCATTAAATATTTGGTGGAGGAACACAAGAAGACGATGTAAATTTTTAAACAGGGCCATTTGCTCCGCTCGGTTTACATGGGCTGAGGCTGTGACGAAATTTAGGCTGTACCTTTGTGGAGCCGAAATATTGATGGTGCTGGGGAGAGGGATGAGCCTGGCGCCAAGGGGCCCCATGCTGCACTTGGGTTGGTACCATGCAGGCCATCCATGGTGCCTTCCAGCTCTTGGGGACCATCTTGGGGTCTCAGACACTGTCCTTAGGCATGGGGACCATCCCAGGTGCCTCCTTGCTTCTGCACAGTTCTGGGGTCTTGGGGACCATTCAAGGTGCCTCCCTGCTTGGGTACGGTCCTGGGGTCTTGGGTACCATCCAAGGTGCTTCCCAGCTTGGGGACCACCCTCGGGTTTCAGGATCCGTCGCTGGGCATGGGGAACATCTGAAGTGCCTCCCTGCTTGGGGGGGTGGGGGGGTGAGGTGGGGTGGGTGGGTCATACTGGGGTCTCAGGGACCATCCATGGCGTGGGGACCACCCAAGGTGCTTCCCTGCTTGGCAATCATGCCAGGGACTTGGGCACCATCCTGGGTTCTGGGAACCATCTGGGGTGCTTCCCTGCTTGAGGGCTCTCCTGGAGTCTCAGGGGCCATTCCAGAGTCTCCAGGACTATCCTGGGCTCTTGGGGACCACCCTTGCATCTGAGGACAATCCAAGGTACCTCCCTGCTAGGACCATCCTGGGGCCTCAGGGACCATTTTTGGCTTTTGGGGACCATCCCAGGGTCTGGGAACCAGCCATGTGCTGCCCTGCCTGGGGACAACCCTGGGCTTTTGGGGAACATCCTGGGTTCCTGGGGAACATCTGGGGTGCCTCCCTGCTTGAGGACCATCCCGGGCTCTTGGGAACCATCCCAGGTCTTGGGGACCACCTGGGGTGCCTCCTTGCTTGGGGACCATCCTAGGCTGTTGGGAATCATCCCAGGGTTCAGGACCCATCCTGGGGGACCACCCAGCATCCCTCCTTTCTCCAGCAGCACCCTGGGGTGCTACAGACACCAGCATCCCCATCCCTGGCGTGAGGCCGAGCTCAGCCCCATCCTGGCTGGTCACCCCAAGATGCAGCACCCAATCCCAGCCCTCTCCTCCTTCCCTCGTCCCTCTCTCCCCGCTTCCCCCCATCTCTTCTTGTGGGGGCTGTTCCCCACCACCCCCCGCCTGTGTTCACAGCCCCAAAACGCCTCTTCACAGAGGGTTTGGCCCCCCAAAAAAAATCCGGAGGCACCAACCTGCTTCTCCCACCCTCCATCCCGGCGGCCTGCAGCAACCCGATCCCGGTCCCAGTGGGCAGCCTGGCCCCAAACTGGTCGGGCTGGTTTGCGGCACTGGCGTCCAGTGCTGCGCAGGCACTTTCGGGGGGGCGTGGGGGGGGAGCGCAGTGACATACCCCCCCCCCACAGCTATATAGAGTTTGCATGTGTAGTTGTGTGTGTCTGTGATGGGTGTGATTTGGGGACGGGATGCAAATAAGGGGAGCGTGATTTGGGGCGGCGGCGGGGGGGAATGTAATTTTAGGGGAGAAGGTATGTAAGGGGGGGGGGTGTTTGTGCACTGGGGCGGGCCATTCCCTTCGCCTCAGGGCTGGGGCGAGGGGGACCCCCTCCATCACCCCGCGGACAACCGGGGAACCGTGGCCCCCCCCGCCTCCCCCGGCCATCACACCAGCCGTACACCCCCCCCCCCCACCCCCCCCATCCACGCCCCCCGGAGCCCATCCCCGTCCCCTCGGGGCGGGCGGCGGCAGCTGCGGGCGCGGCGGCTCCTCTCGGGTTGCGGTCCAGGCTTGGGGGGGGGCGTGTGGGGGGGTGTCGGGATCGTTTTCCCTCTCCCCCCCCCCCAACCGGGGAAGGGGGGGGTGTTTAGGGAGCGGGAAACCGGATCGGCGGCGGCGATGGGGCGGCTCAGGTGCGCGGCCGCCGCCCGCCGGTGTCCGGTGTCCGACAGCCGGTGAGCGGCCCCGACGGCGGCCCCGGGGCGGGCCGGGCCCGGCTATAAAAATATCCCCCCCCCAAAAGGAGAAGGAACCGCCGGTTGAGGTTCAGCCTTGCCTGGGCTTTGCCCGCCCGTAGCTGCCGGGACGGAGCCGCCCGCCCCGGGGCCGCGGTGATGGGCGGGCGCCGCCTCCCACCCCATTAAGGAAAGCGAGGGCGGCGCGGGAGGGGGGGGGTCTTCTCCGCTCCTTTTAGGAGCTCCCCCCCCCGCGCTGACGGAGCACTGTGGGGGTCCCACAATCATCCCCCCCCCCGCCCCAGGATGGATGAAGGGGTAACGGAGGGGAGTTACGGTGCCGGTAACCCCGGCGGGGCGGCCCCGGGGGTGGGGTACGTGGGTGTTTGTGTGTTGGGGGGGGTGGCCCAAGGTGAGGCCGCCCCCCCACCCCCCCCGCCCCGGGCCCGGCTCCACCTTCCGGGGCACCTGGGCCAATTGGGAGCCGCAGGGGGGGTCCCCCCGGCCGGGCTAAGGCCGCCGCCGCCGCCGCTCCCCGCCACTTGGGCGAGCGCCGGGGCGGCGGGCGGCGGTGGGGACCCCCCCCGGGGGGAGGCGGGGTGGGGTGGCGGGGGGTCCCGTGTCCGTGTGTGTGTGTCCCCCGCGCCAGCCCCGGGGTGACACACCCCCCCCCCCCCGTCGGGTCCCGCTTTGGCCGCCCGGAGCCGAGGCAGCGCCAGGAGCAGAGGTAAGTGCGGCCGCCTCGGCCCCGGAGGGGGTCGGGTCCGGTCGGGCCCCCCCCCGGGGCACAGGGACATCCCCCCCTCCACTTTTGGCCACCCCTTTCCCTCCGGTTCCCTCACGTAGGATCCGGCCCCGAGGCGGCGTGTTCCCCTCTTTCCCTGCTTTTCCTCGACGTGGGGTTCCCCCACTCGGGCTGAGCCCCCCCCCCAACTTCTCAGCGCCCCCCGCCCTCCCGGGGTCCCCCTGAAACCTCTGCCGTCGGGGGGAGGGGGTGTCACAGCGATCGCATCCCACCGGGGCAAAGCAGGTGACAACGAAATGGGGGTCCAGCCCCATCGCCTGCAGCCGCAGCTGCCCCTCGGCCTGGGGGGGGTTATTTTGGGGTTCAGGGGTGTTCCCTCCCACCCTCCCGGTGCGGTGTGTCGCCGCTTTGCAGCGCCGGTGGCAGCTCTGGTGTCACCAAATAGTGACTGTAACGAAAGCCCGGCGGAGGGGGGCCCCCCAGCCGGGGAGGGGTGCTGCTTGGAGGGGGGTCTCCATGCACCTTAACCCCCGGGGTAAGTACCCTCCCCATCTGCCCCTCACCTCCACCACGGAGCTGCAGAGGGTGGAAGGACCCCCGGGGAGGGTCAGGCATGTGTCCCCAGCCCGGCTTGGGGACAGCAAAACCTCAGTCGGAGGGGGCAGGGTGGGGCTCTGCCCAGGCTGGGGGATGCTGTGGGCTGGGGGCTCCCCAAGGCCCTTGGGCAGCCGGTGGGGCAGTGGTGGGTGCCGCCAGCACTGCGGCACGAACCTACCCCGGTGCAGTCCTGGAACAGGGTTCCCTGCAGTCCCTGCTCCCGTCTCCATCCCTGTCCCCAGCCCAAGCCCCATCCTCATCCCCGCCTCTGTCCCTGACTGCATTCCCATCTCCATCCCCATTTCTATCCCCATTCCTGTCTCCATCCTCATCCCCTTTTTTATCCCTGTCCCCATCTCCATCTCCATTTTTATCCCTATTCCAATCCACCTCCATCCCCATTCCCCATTCCCACCTACATCCCTGTCCCCATCTCCAGCCCCATCCCTATCTCTGTCCCCGTCTCCATCCATGTCGCTGTCCCCATGCCCATCCCCATCCCTGTCCTTGTCCCCATCCCTGTCTCTGTCCCTGTCCCCATCTCCTTCCCCTCCTTGTCCTTGTCCTTGTCCCCATCCCAGTGCCAATCCCGGTCCCAATCCCATCCCCACCCCTCTCCCTCTCCCCAGCCGCCTGCTGGAGATGCCCACAGAGTGGGGACCAGCGGCCGTGCAAACTGGGGTGTTGAGCAGTGGTGGGTGCCCGCCCCCACCACACCCCATGGCGGGGGGGACACTGGCAGTGGCCATGGCCCTGAGCCACCGCGGTCCCTGTCCCTGGCAGCGGCCAACCACCAGCTCGGTGCTGTCCGTGCCACGAGCATCCCTGGTGGCCTTTGGGGTTGGGAATGGGTTTTTGGCCCTCTGGGCCCCTAAATGGTGCTCGGGGACCAGGGGAACCCCACACCCCTGCACCGAAGGTCTCAGGCCTTGCAGTCGAGCCTGTCAGAGCCCTTGGAGGGGGGCTGCTGGGAGTGGGGCCGGGGGGGGCCCCGGGGGGGGCAGCATCCGCAATGCGGCAGCTCCCAACGTCATGAGCCGGGGTGCGGCGGCTCTGCAGAGGGGCAGGCTCAGCCTCGTGGCCGGCTGGGCCCCGGGCGGCTGCAGTGGCCTTAGGTGGAGGGAGGCAGGGGGACAGGGACAAGGGGGGCACCCCCAAAGCTGCCACCCCCCAAGCCAGCTGGGATGCAGCACCCGGAGGCGTTGGGGCGCAGGGGGTCGGTGGGGAAGGGCCAGATCCTGCTTGGCGCGGTGCCGGGGCCACACGGGCTGGCTGACGGCAGGGATTAGGTGAAGCCATCGCTTTCAAAGTCACAGCAAGGATGGCGGAAGGCTCGGCCTCGCCCCAGGGACTGGTGTCCCCAAGCCACGGCGGTGCCAGGGTGGTGTCCCCCAGGTGAGGACAGCGCCGCGGCCTCGGGGGGCTTCCCTTTCGGGCTGCTTGGTTGAGTTCCACAGGGCTTTAGGGGGCTCCTCCAGGCTTTTGGGGTGCTTTGCTGTGGGACGAGGGCTTTGCTGATGGAGCCCAAAAGGCAGGTACAGATGGGGGGGACACATGTCTGTCCCCACCGATGTTAACCCCTCCTTGCTCAGCCCTCCCCAAATCAGGGGGATGGCTGCGCTAAGCGAGTGCCGCTGCTCGTCTTTGGCCCCAAATTCGAGGCCGGGCGGGGTGTGAGGGGTTGGTGGCTGAGTCCTCGAGGGGGGTCAGCTCCCGCCGCTGGATCCGAGGCACCCCGAGCTCATCCTGGGGCTGCTCGGCTCGTCGGGGGCCTCGGCTTCACCAACACAAAGGAGACTTTGTGCCTTCCACCGCCGCCGCCATGGCCGCTTGGCACAGCCGAGCGTGGCCCCGCAGAGACGGTGTCACGGCCGGCCGGGGGGGTCGCAGCCACCCGGGGTGGGGGCTTTGCAACCATCTGGGGAGTTCGCAGGCTTTTGGGGGCCAGGGGGTTTTGCAGCAGGTTTGCAGCCTTCTAGGGCGTTTGCGACCTTTTGGAGTGTCTGTAACCTTTTGGGGGGGGGGGTTGGAGCCATCTGGATGCTTTGCAACCACGCAGGGAGGTTGCAACCTTTTTTTTTTTGGGGGGGTGTGTGTGTGTCTGCAGCCTTCTAGGGGGTTCTGTAACCTTCCGGGGGTTTGCAGCCTTTTGGGGGGTTTGCAGGGAGCTGGATGCTTTGCAACCATGTGAGGGAGAAGGGGGGGGGGGGTGGTCACAGCCATCCTGGGGGGAGTTGCAACCTTTTGGAGGGTCTGCAACCATCCAGGCAGGTTGCAACATTTTTTGGGGGGGGGGAGGCTTGGCAACCTTTGCTGTACACCCAGGGCTTTGCAATATTTTGAGGGGTTTGCAACCAATTTCTCGGGACAGGTACGGTTTGCAACCTTTTGGGGGGCATTTGCAACTATCCAGGGATTTGTGACAATTTTAGGGGCTTGTAGCCATCTGGGGGGGGGGGCGGTTTGCAGCCATCCGGCAGCGTTTGCTCCCTGAAGACCTGGGGCCAAGATACCCACATAACCCTGCAAAGGTGGCGGCTGGGAAATGGCTTCCAACACCGGGCCCTGGCATCGCCTCAGCCCCATCCCGCTGCGGCGCATCCCCAAAACTCCCCGGTGCTCGACCAGCTGAGCTGGGGAACCGCACTTTCCCCGTCCTCCCCAGAGAAGCGACATCAGGGTGAGCATCTCCCTTTGCTTGGCGGTTTCTGAAACATTTTTGCCAGTCGATAATAATTTATTCCTGATTTTTCCAATTGACGTTTCAAGGCTGGAGACCAGGCTGGGGGTGTTTGGCTCCTGCTTAGGGAGGATTTTGGGGGAAATCAAGGGGGGAAAAAGGCAAAGGAGGTTGCGTGCTCGCTACTCCTGTTCTGTGTATGGCACTGGTAGAATTCACTGTGCAAACCCGCGGTCAGTGAATTACCATAGGGCCATAAACAGAGCAGAGACAGACCCGCGAGCCCCGCGAGGCCGTCGCCAACGTCGCCTGGCCCGTTTTGGCACTAGCACATTTTTGCTTTTATTTGTAGCTTTTGAGCAATTATGTGTAGTGCCAATATGGGAGAAGGTGGACAGAGCAGCGCTGGGGTGGCGGACGGATGAGCATTGGTGCTGGGGAGGTGGTTTCAGCGAGGAGGGATGCTGCTGGGATGGTGGAAACCACTCAAACGTGCTGGGGTGATGGAGGGATGTCCATCAGACCCCATCCATGGGTGACAGTGAGGGGGCAGCTGTCCCAACGGGGCAGGTCTCAGCCTGTGGAGGCATCTTGGTCAGACCATCACCCTGTGGTGGCCCTGATGAGCAGGATGGGGCCCCCTGCATGCCCCCCCCCCGTCCCCTCCTGGACCACAGTGGTAGCATCTCCTGGGGGTTGAGCCAAGCAGCCACACAGTGGGGGATCTGCCAGGGCTGCACGGGGGCTTTTCTGGCTGGCTGGGTGAAATTATATATATATATTTCCCTCCTCCCCCCCCATTTTTTGCAGCTTTCCGGGGCTGGCACTGCAGCCGCATGTCCCGTCCCCGTGCCAGGGCCCGGCTGCTGAGGCGGTGCTGGCGGTGCCGGCGGTGCCCGGCCCCAGGGCTGCCTTTGGCAATGGTAGAACTCACACTGGTGCGGTAGCAGGATCCGGTGGTTCTAGACTTGCCAACTACAGCCCCGGGGAACCGCTGCGGACACGGGCCCCTGGCACCCATGGGTGCAGCCAGGCACCCTGTGCATCCCCCCCACCCAGGGCTCTGCTGCTGGGCTGGGGGGGGTGCTCATGGGGTCCAGTATGGATCTGGGGGGACGCGGTGGGTGTCTGTGCACATGCGGTACAGGGGGACAGTGATGGTGAGACCCCCCCACTCCCCAAGGAGGGGGACCCAGTGTCCCAGGGCGTCTCCATCGGCGGAGGGACAGGGACCTGCTGGGTACTGGTCCTTGCGTGCCTCTGGGCATTAAGGGCTCATCTGGCCCCCCGATGTGGGCAGAGAAGCTGAGGGGGGGGAATTAGGTGGCCGGCTTCTGCCCCCCAGCCCTGGATTCAGCCCCGAACCAGCCCCCAGTTTTGGGGTGGGGGGGAACTGAGGCACCGGTGAAGCAGCTTGTGGTGGCAACAACCACATCCCCTGCCTGTCCCCGGCTGCAGGAGAGATGGTGACAGATTTTAGGGAGGACAGAAGATAGCATGGGAAGGGGCAGCTCTGGGCTGACATGTTGGGGGAGGGCGGGGGGTTTGTACACACCCCCGTCACCCCTCATCACCCGCGGGGCGGCTGGTCGGGATATGTAGGGCAGCGCTGGGTGATTACGGAGCTTTCAGTGTAAGCCCACGGAGATTGGATCACGCTGGATTAGGTTGCGTGCTCAAATCATCCTCCCTGTGCTGGGGCGGGGTGGGGGGGACGGACGGGGGTCCCCATTGCCCTCCTGGGGCAGGTGGGGGCGGTGGGAGGGGGTGCCTGTGTGTCTGTCTGCTCATTCAGCCGTCTGGTCATCCAGCTAGCAAACCTCTGTCCATTCATCCAGCCACCCATCCATTGTCTGTACAGCCATCCATCCGTCTGTCTGTCTCTGCAGCCACTGAACCATCTACCCATACAGCCACCCACCCATCCGTCTGCCCAGGCAGCCAGCCACTGCTTTATCTACCAGTCCATCCATCCACCAGTCTATCCATCTGTCTGTCCAGCCATTGATCCATCTACCAGGCTGTCTGTCTGTCCATCCATCCATCCCACACACACCCAATGCTGGGTTTCACCCCCCAATCAGCTCGGCAATGAGGCCCTGCCCTGAGTGGGGAACAGGGGCGGGGCATCCCTCCCAAGCCCCACCCTTCCCAAAAGGCCACACCCACACAAGAAGCTCCACCCTGCCCAAAAGGCTCCACCCCCAGCAGTCACCCAAAGGGGATTTGGTGCCCTGCCCAGGGCCACACCCACCCCCCGCCCCCCGGACCCTGAGACCATCATCCCCCTCCTGACCCTTCCCAGCTGTAGCAGCCAGACCCATCCTGAGCACCCGCCCATGCTTTTGGGGCCAAATTCTGCAATTTGGGGCCCGCCCTGGGCAGAGCAGCACAGGGATGGTCGGGGTGTTAAAGGCAGCAAACCCAGCAGGGCCACATGCGGGAGCCCACACTCCAGGACCCCTGATGCCTTGGGGACTCCCCACGCCGGAGCACCCAGGCTGGGGAGGGGAGCAGGATCTGGCCCCCCACCAGCCTCTCCCTGGCTGGGAACGACAAAGCGAAGGTTGCTGGTGGGCCGGGGCGAGCCGCCCCAGCGGGAGGCCCCGACCTGCTTATTAAAGACCGATTAACAAAGATTAAAGCCTCGTGGCAGCACCTACTGGCCCGAGCTCCCTTCCCCCGGGCCCCGCTGCGGGATTTGGGCCCCTTTGGGGCAGCCCAGCCCCACCACGGCATGTCCTGGGACACCCAGACCCCTGCGTCGCCCTCCCGGCAGATGCAGCATCGGTCATGTCTGGGGACGTTGAGCTCGGCCGGGGATCCGCTCCCAGCTCGGCCAGCGATACGCACGGGCATCCTCCTTTCCGTCCTGTCCGTCCTTCCAGCCTTCCTCTGCTCTTTTTCTTGCCCCAGGCTCCAAGAAAGCTGCAGGATTCGCCGTGCCGGAGCCAGGGCTGCGACGGTCCCGTGCCGGCGCTCAAATAAAGCTGCTGAAACCCATCGCTGCGCTTCCCTGCTCTTCCTTGGGTTTGCGCCCCCAGAAAACGCACCCCGGGTTGCTGGGGCTCCGTGGGTGACGGCCGCCGCAGGATGGGGTGGGGGCTGCTGCACCTGAACATGGAGGAATTCAACCCAAAGGCCAGCTCAGCCCCTGGGTGGGAGGATGGAGGGGGATGCTCAAGCACCCCCATGCTTTCCACCCAGTCACAGGTTGCTGCTGGAAGAGTAAAAAGGAATGAGAGAAATTGCACAAAGGAAGAATTAAGCCCCAAAACGATCCCGGCCGTGCCCAGCTCCAGCCCCAACGTCAGAGCAGGGCAGAGCGGAGCCGGCGTGGGGCGGGCAGGAGGGTGCGGGACCAAGCCCCAAAATACCCATGGGGTAGGGAGGGCTGGCAGGATACACCAACCCCCCCCCAAAATCCCCCAAAACAGGCGAGCCGGACGCAGGGGTAGACACATTTGTAACAATTTATTGAATGAGGCAATAATAGACACTGGGAAACAAGGGGGGGGGTCCATGCTCTGCTACTTGCCTGGTTTTTGTCTTTTTTGGGGGGGTGGGAGGGCAGGGGGAAACCTCTCGGACTAAAAGAACGTCATTTCATCGCCAAAGAAACACTGACTTGAAAGCCACCAACATCTTCACAACGACAATAAAAAAATAATATTTAAAAAAAGAAAAAAAACAAAAATTGGAGAACCAGGACTGTTTCTATGGAAAGATCTCCCTCCCCTCATAAAGTACAGAAGAAATGTATACAAAGAACATTTGATATTTTTTTTTCCCATATAAAACAAGTAAATACAAGAATCTGAAAACTTCCTCGAAGGCGGAGCGAGACTTGGAGAACTTCATTAATGGCCACTTGGAAATAATAATTAAAAAAAGAATTAAAAATTAAATACCATGCACAACTGCACGCGCGGCAGGGCTGTGGCTGACGGAGGGTTCGGCCGGGCGCTGCCGCTGGGACGCAAGGGTTTGGCCCACGGAAAAGTCACGTAAAACTTGTGTCCCCCCAAAACAAACACCCCCGAGGCTTTTCCACCCACCCCATCCCCCACCCCCCGGAGAGGTTTTTGGGTGATGGGGATTAAAAGTCCGCAGCAGCAGCAGAGCTGAGCTGGGAGATGCACGCAGGGCAGGACCGGGGGGTTGGGGGCGGCTTGGAGGGGTGCAGAGGGGTCCCCGAAGGGAAGAGTCACATCCCATCCCTCCCCCCGCTACCTTCAAACGTAGCTTTTCTTGCGGGAACCGGACTCTCCGGGGACGGGCAGGGGAGGATGTGGGGTCCTGGGGGATGGGGCGAGCCCGAGGTGGCTCTTTGGCAAAGGAAGTCCTGGGAAGGTGGGGGGAACAGGCAGCCAGAGCCCCTCTAGAGGCGTTTCCACTCCAGTCTAGAGCCACAGAAACGGGAAATAATAATAATAATAACAATAATAATAATAAAGAAAAAAAAAAAAAGATCTAAAATGGCAGGTACATTTCGAGAGCGGAGAAATAAGAACAGGTCTCCAGTGTGCACCAAGGGGAGCCGAGCGGAGCGCAGCTGCGACTCTCCGCGGCGGCGCTTACGGTCGTCAAAGGCAGAGGCGGCCTCGCTCGCCGGCGCGGGGAGGGCGGCAGCGGCGCGGGCTCCTGGAAGAGGGTCATCCCTTCAGGAGGCTGCCACCCCCCTGCAGTCACACATGCGTTTTGTTTTTCCCCAGGAGAGGAGCCTTTTTCCAAACTCTTTTCCTTCTTTTTTTTTTTCTTTTTTTCCTTTTTTGTGTGTGTGTGTGTGTGGTTTTGGTTTTGTTTTTAATACAAAAGTCCGCGTTAAAATCTTTGAAACCTAATTTGCCAAGTGCGGACGGCGGAGGGCCGTGCCCAGGAGCTGCCGTGGAGGAAGGTGCCGGCGCAGCCCGGGAGCGACGACGATGCTGCTGCAGCGGGTTCGGCCGAGGGCGTCCGTGCTCCCGCCGTGCCTCGATGGCCGCAGGCCTCGCTCTGCTCGATCCCGTGCGGGGGGAATGGGGGACAAGGGGTTGCTTTTTGCTGTTGTTGTTGTATTTTGTTTTCTTTTCAATCTCCTTGGAATGAAAGTCCCGTCAAAATTTGGCTTCTCACTCCTACAAGAGCAGAGTGGCGCTATAAAAATGCACTTAACACACATCCTCTGCTAGGTTTTTTTATCTATTTTTTCTTTTTTCTTTTTTTTTTTCCTTTAAAAAAAAAAAAAAAGGTTAACAAAACCTTTGCTTCCAAAGCTAGGAGACTCAATGCCACCTGACTGCATCTCTGGAGAGGCGTAAAAAAATTATTCGCATAAGAGACAAGGAAAATCACCATGATCCTGCTCTGGGCATCGTCACTGTTCCAAGGTCACCACTTCCACTGCCTGCCCGTCCATGGTGACGGCACTGTCCGCTATCCTCGTGGTAACGGGTGCCATCGCCACCTGAACGGGGCCGTTGCCTTGGGCCAGGCTGGTCACCACGGTCTGGTACATGCTGACGGGGATCTGGACGAGACCTGCGGAGACAAAACCAAACCGAAACAAATAGGAAGAGTGGGGTTGGGAGGGAAGGAGTGGAGTGAGAATGGCGTGAGGGACGCGGCTGGCAGGGCCACGTGCCGTGGTGCGGCCCCCAGCGGTTCGGGGGCTGCATTCGACATCGGGAGTGCTGCTCGAGGTGATCCTTTCGACCCCCCTGCAGCGCCGCCTCCAGCTCGGGGCTCCTCAGCACGGGACAGACACGGGGCTGTTGGAGCGGGGCCAGAGGGGGCACAGAAATGCTCCGAGGGCTGGAGCCCCTCTGCTGCGAGGCCGGGCTGGGAGAGCTGGGGTTGTTCAGCCTGGGGAAGAGAAGGCTGCGGGAAGACCTTATTGCGGCCTTTCAGGGCTTAAAGGGGGGCTGTGGGAAGGGTGGGGACAGACTTTTTAGCAGGGACTGCAGCAATAGGACAAGGGGGAATGGTTTTAAATGAAAAGAGGGGAGATTTAGGTTAGATATAAGAAATTTCTTACAACGAGGATGGTGAGACACTGGCCCAGGCTGCCCAGAGGGGTGGTCGATGCCCCATCCCTGGAAACATCCCAGGCCAGGCTGGACGGGGCTCTGAGCGACCTGATCTGGTTGAAGATGTCCCTGCCCATGGCAGGGGGTTCGACTAGATGGCCTCTGAAGGTCCCTCCCGACCCAAATCAGTCTGTGATTCTATGCACAGCAATCCAGGAAGACGCCTGCCTCCCACCCGGCAGTGTCCACGCTGGTGTAGTTATTCGTGGCTCCGTGGCCTCCCTGTGCCGGACTCACCCGCCACGGTGCCACGTGGGATGGGAGCCGGGGCGGGATGGGGTAGGGTTAGGTGGCAGCACGGCGAGTTCAGCCTGCACTGCGGGGCTGCCGGGAGGCAGGGAGAGAGAGTAAGGTTAAGGAGGAAAGAAATAAGACATTTTTGTAGGAGGAACCCAAAGAACACGCTGGGATGGTACAGCAGGTACCTGTACAGCCAACCCCATCAGGCCGCGATTTCGCTGGAGGCAGGGATTGCTCCCACGCGTTTGAGCGTGCCACCACGCAGCCCGGCAGCGGTCACCCACAGACGAGGAACACACTTGTGAAACGCCTTTTTCCACTTGATTTGACCAGAATTGGGAAGCCTGGGGCTGAGGAAGGGATAAACCAGGCTTCTTCCCCACTGCAAGACTTCCATCCCCTCTAACTCTATACACCGCTCAAACACCCTCCCACTTTCATGGCACACGAGAAGGATCCCACCGCTGCGCGATCATACCCGTCCTGCCACCGAGTCCTGCTACAGCCACCGGCCTCCCTCAGACACGATTCACTTCCTCCAGCTCACTCTCCATCCCAGCCGCGTCCTGCCTTCACACCGAGACGGGTGAAGGGCAGCGAGAGACCAGCGAGCCTTGGCCAAGCCACGCTGGCTCCAGGCACTGGCTACAGACACTCACACATGTATGTACATACACGACACATAACAGAGAGAAAGGAAAGCAAACCAAGTTTCTCCGCCCTTCCCCACTTATGGATGGGTCCAGCAAAGTAGGAAACATCTTTTTCCTAAGGGTCGCTCAGCTACAGAACAGGGTCAGATGCCCCCAGGGTGGAGCTGGCAAAATTTCAGGCACGTTTTTGGCCACGGAGGGAAGCACCGCTGTGCCAAACGCAGCGAGTCTCGGTTAGCTAGGTAACACCAAAAAGGGTGACAACAAAACAACGAAGCCCCTGAGGATACTGTGAATGATGAAAAGAGGTGGAAAAAATAGCAAGGCGCACAGGAGCTGCTCGATACAGCTAGGCGGGGAGGGGGAGTCTCAAATCCTGCAGGCCAGCAAGATAAACTTCATCCTTCTATTCCAATATTGTCTGCCTGTACCCGCCACTGCCTTTGACTTGGCAAAGCATGATTTAGACAAGCGAGCCTGTAAACGCTACCTTGTACATGACATTTCTGAAACCATCCGCACCTCTGTTGGGGAAAAAAGCAGCTTTTAGGGGTCAACAAATCCTTCCAGCCAGCAGCACAGGATGGCCAACCCCTAAAACAGCATTCAAACGGTTTAAGACAGCAGGTTCCTGACCCAGGCTTTCCCAAAAAAGCAGTTCAATCTCTTTTGATTCAGGTTTCTGTGGCAGAGAGCAGACCTCTGTCCTGCCAAGGGCACTTGTTTAATAACACGAGGCGGCAGAGCGCGGCTCGGTGTCCTCAGATAACTTACTGCACAGACAGGAAAGCTTACGAGTTAATCGTGCTGACCAGGTGGGTGACCCCGGCGGAGCGCAGCGTGCTTTACAGTCCTTCGACATCTCTCCTTTTAGGATCTCAAAGCGCTCTGTGGCTACGAAAGTTTCATGATCCCCCAGCCAAAGGGCTGCCCCACGCCAGAAGGGTTACGTCCACGTTCGTCTGGTTCACAGCCCAGCCGAGGGGTCGCTTTCCTGGTACGATGGTTCAGCACCAATGGCTAGGAATGGCATGGAGTCAGGAGAAGGTACAAAGGTCCCAGGGTGCTTTCTAATAGACGAGAGTTTTAGGCAACAAAACACTGAAATGAGAGCTCATGTTCAGCCCTCTTGAAGAAAACCTCCTGTCAGACCCTTCAAGGAAACGTCGCACGTCCCAGTTTAAGCAGATGCTGGCACAGACCTGGAGATCTGGCCTGGGATGCACCTAAAATCCCCGCTCCAGACCAACAACCCAACTAAGCCCTTTGGGTTACTTGGGTTGCTAAAGTGAAGGAGACTTCTGGAGCTCTCAAATGACAGTCTACTACCCATGGCCAACTGACCAGAGTCTCCCCTGCCCTCATGGACCACAGAGCACGCAACATTAAAGCCTGATCCCTCCGTGCTGTTCAAATGCGTGCGTTGGCCAGGGTAGGGCTGCTGCCAAAGACGGGTGCTATCAAAAGATGGTGAAACGTGAAAACCCAACCAGGGTCGTCTTTGGAAAGGGTGAGTTTGTGTCACCCAAGGTTTGGCCGCCTCTTGGAGCGCACGGAAGAGCAGGGAAGTCTCTGTGAGAGAAGGCGACACGCAGATCCCTTTCTGCATGGGATTAAACTAAATCGCCTCAGCATCTGACGTAGCGGCCTTCCTGCCAGGGGTGGTAACAAACCAAAGGAGGAGAGGGCTGGAAAGTCTGCTGTGCATTAAAGCAGAGATGATCGCCCTTGGGAGAGAGACGATTAAAATACTGAGATACTGTAATCAGGTCTAGGATTGGCCCTGCGCTGCATCTGCTCAGACCTGCACCCTGATTAGCCCTAATCTAGATGGCATATGTTAATCTAAAGCATGGATTTCAGACCCTTTCAATTGTATTAAAAACAGGAAATCCATTAGACAAAAAAAAATCCCCAAACTTCTTGAGTCTTTGAAAAATACATATCTGCAAAGAAAGTGGAGCCGTGCTGGGGTGCTCTGCAAGGAACGGGGCGCACAGGGAGGGCCCTGGCCGAGGGAGGGAAGAGGGATCCCGCTGGATCCCGCGCACAGCTCAGACCGGCTCCAGCCTGCGGAGGGACAACAGCAGGGGGGATGAATGAGGCACCAAGCAGCGCAGACCACAGCTGCGGGCTCCCAGCAAGCGGGAAGATGCAGCCGAGCTGTGCGCTTGCTTTCCCTTCTTGAAGCCACCCAAAAGGCCCCTCTGGAAGGGGTGGTGGGTGAGACACAAAGCCCAGCACCCCCGTTCCCCTGAAATTCACCCATTCCTGGCCACCAACCTCACCTACTTGCCAGCACCTCCTGTCGTCAGCAGGAATGAGCCAGCTCCAGCCAGCTGGGCGCAAGGACAGTATCTACGCAGGGAGCTGGGGCAGAGCCAGCACTGAGGTCCTGCCTCTTGCTCACCTGCAGCATGCCAGGGAAAGATTTATTATTTTTTTTTGGTGGAGGATCAGCTGGCTCTGCTAGGAAGGAGGCTATGGCATGGCCAGCATTGCCTGCCAGCCGGGGAGGGGAACGGGTCAGGACATGAGGGTGGCCAAGGGAGGAGAGCCGTGGCAGGCCTTAGGGGTTGAGATGGCCACCATGAATCAAAGGATTAGAGCCGACTGACTCTGAGACTGCCGCAGCTATGCTCTAATGCTGGGTCAGACGATATTAGCGGCTGCATTTTAGCTGGAGGACTGTGACGGGCCGTAGGAGATAACAAAAATCCTACTGTTTGAGCAGAGAAGAGGTTACACCTTGCAGAAAATTAAGAATAAGGGTTAGGTTCTACCTGCAACTGGAGAACCACAGGATTCAGAGGCCAAAAGTCACGCGATGGCTGCCAGACACCTTACCTAGCACCGAGGGCGGATCAGCAGCACTATAGGAACAACCATTTCGATCCTAAGTAGTGGGTGACTGCATTAAACCACCACAAAGCAGCAGCAGTGTGAGTTTTCAGCTGGATAGTCAGGTTCTGCAAGCCTCGAAACACACCCTGGAGTAGAAAGGTCTTCATCAACATCAAGACAGGAGTTGTCTCAACAACCTATATGGACAATATGGACATTCAATGTAACGCTTCTGAAAGCTTGATTGTCACGTTAAATGCCCACAGACACACAGAATGGCTGGGAGGAACTGAACAGTGTGTAATCTTGAGGGACCTCTTGGCTGCCAGTCACTCAGTGAGAGAGAGATGTCCTCTTCCCAGCTGAGATGGGCTCCTCCAGTGAATGTCTTGGCGTGGCCCTCTACACCATGGAAAGGCTGAACGGCAAGACCTCACACATAACGTTTTCTGCATGGAGCTCAAACAGGAACACAAGAGCAAAGTCCTGCAGGGTCGAGAGAGAGGAACCAGCCCCATTCTTGATGAGAGAACAGCAGCCACTGTCACTGTGTCGGACATCGAGTCAAGAAAGGAAACAATCTCCTCTTCTTTCCAAAAGTGCAAAATCCTCCTCTTTGGTAGCAACTACAAGAGATCTGACAAAGCAAACTCCTGTGGGAACAGCCTTCCGAAAGGGCGCGTTGTGAGCAAGCAAAAGGCAAATGAAGAAGCGTTACCATTTGGCTCCTGCATCAGGGAGCCAGGAGTTGGAGGCAATGCTCAGCCCTGCTCTGTGGTCCCGAGCCAGCCTCATCCCAGGAGGACTGGGAAGGGGAGATGGTGCAAACCTCTCAACACACCTTTGGGGAGGCTCGCGGAAGAATTTAAGAGGGATGCTGTTAAGAGAGTTGAGTTTATGGTTGTAAAAGCTAGGAAGCCACAAAAGGAACGTGGCCTCTTCTCCTAAGTTACTAGCGATAGGATGAGAGGAAACGGCCTCAAGTTGCATCAGAGGATGTTTAGATTGGACATCAGGAAAAATTTCTTTACTAAAAGAATGGTCAGGCCCTGGCACAGGCTGCTCAGAGAGGTGGGGGAGTCACCATCCCTGGGGGGGTTCAAAAACCATGTAGACGTGGCACTTGGGGACACGGTTTAGGAGGCCTGGGGGTGTTGGGTTGCCGGTTGGACCTGATGATCCTAGAGGTCTTTTCCAACATTAATAATTCTATGATTCTATGAAAAACCACTGCTCTGAGTGCTGACCGTGGAGGAGTAAGGTGCACGGGTCTAGAGTCATCAACTAGCAAGGAGTATTTGCTCTTGGGATTTTTTGTGGGGCAAAATAGAAAACGCACACTAACTTCAGCGATCACCTTGGAGCACCTGACAGAGCACAGGTCATCTTCTGGTTTTTAGTTGGCAACATAATCTTATGAAAAACCAGGACCCTGACTGAGAGCTGCATGTCCCCTTCCAAAAGGCATCCAAAGCCAACTTCAAACCACCAGAAGCCATAAGCCATACTCAGCCACAGTCGGTGCTGCTTTTGGAGGTCCACTGGCACCAGAAACACACGCAGTACCAAGGAGAGAGCGGATCCGACGCGATGGATGACAAAGTCGATACACCTTGCTCTGTTCTCTTGGACACCAAAGGGGATAAGTGCCAAAAGTTGCATGGTTTATCATTTGATTTTAATATCTGCACGCACTGCAGTCAGGAGACCACTGTGAGCGGCCTCGCAAGTCTCCCAGACCCCTTGTATTGCTCCAAAGGCCTTACGGTGCTCACGCCAACAATGGAGAAAGCTAGAAAGAGTGAAATTTTCCACTGGGCCTCCTTGGCCATTGACCTCCAACTCATTCAGAGGACTTTGCTTGCGTCAGTCTTCTCAGCTAGCACTGAGGGGAAGCTAGTGCAAACTCTGCAGCGTGATCCTGCTGTAGCATTTTGCAGTAGATATTCCCGCAACTTCTTTTTCCCCTCCTCCGGAGGCAGAGGGCTGAGCACTCCAACTGGAATTCCTGTGCTCAGGAATGCACTACAGGGCCCTAGCACACAGGTCAGCAGATACCATCTCATCGCTACGTTTCGTTCAGAGCCAAAGGTGGGTTTTGAAGACGTGATGGAAGAATTCCTGTAGACAATTCAAAATGACCATTGTGCAGATTTTAACGCGCAAAAACGGGAAGCGGGGAACGACATCACATGGGGACCTCTGAACAACGAAATGTTTGCCCTCGGTGGGCAGCACAATGAAAGGGCGCTGGGCGTGCTTTGATCTATATTCATAGGATAACCTGTAAATACATCAAGACTGATGCAGATAAGAAGAGAATAACCTGATCATCTTTTCGACAGTGGGACAGAATAAGATACAAGCTTGAAGTGCAGCATGGAAAGTTGCACTAGGTATTAGCGGAGGGAAGGGAACAGAAAACTGCCAAACATAAGGTTAGGGATGCTCTGGAGCAAAGTCTCCGTCACTGGAGGTCTTTTAGAGCCAGCTAAGACTGACGCTGGCTCAGGCCAGGGGCTGGTGTAAGCGATCGCGTGAACTCCATTCATCCTGGTACGTGAACAAGATTTTGCAGGCTCCATTTTATGTAAAGAAGCTTTGGACCACTGATGGTAGAGCCACCAACCAAGCAAATCCAAGACAGCAGTAGGACATCCTGGACAAATCAGTTGGCACTAGAAGTATTTCTTGACAGTAAACTTGGTTTGTACACAACCACGGCATATACCTCATTCTCCCAGCCATGTATAATTTCTTTTAGCAACGTGGCAAAACAGGAGGGACTCTGTTACGCTTCACTGCTACTGTTTTTAAAAAGGTCAGTCATACAAACAGGATATCGAGTCCGTGTGTTCTGGCAACATGGCAGGTGTCGTTGCCTGCCATAAAGGTAGCCCAACCACCAGTACTTAAGTAACTGCAGAGCAACTATGTCCTTCAGCTGAATCCTGGAGCAACCACCATTCGGATCCTCACCAAGACAGATAACTGCAGTGCTGGAGACTACCTGGTGTGTTACTGCTAACACAAAAGAGCACTGTTCAGCACACACATTAAATGCTCCCACAACAGATTTTTATTAAATCCACATTGCTTTGCATGGGAAACTGGCTTGCCAAGATTTCCAGAAATTATCATCTTGACCACCTCCCTTTTGGGAGACTAACTCGGGAGGCCTTCAAGAGGGGGGAAGGACAGGCAATGGGCATGAGCATGTGTCTTCAGAAAAAAACAAAACAGATCTCTGTAACAAGTTCAAATCACACCAGCTAGAACAAGTGCTCTCAAAGTCACGTTACTCTGAAAAATCCTCTGACTGTAGAGGAGAAACATCCGCAAACTAAACGTGCCCCTTAAGATACGAGGCGTTGACATGACACCGTGGATGGGATTTCACCCAGTGTCAACTGCAGAAATCAAGCATTTCAGGAATTCTACCACACTCAGTGGTGACAAAGGAAGCAGAAGACATCTCTTAACACAGGCACCTACTTTAAGATAAGACAAACTGTCTTCTGAAAGCATGCCCCTCCCTCCCCCAGCCCCAACTACTGCTAGAGCATCAATGACTAACTCAAATTAGATGTCTCTTAGGACAAGATGATATTGGGAAGAATTTCCACCATCAGAAATGGCTTACTGACAAATCACAGAAAACCCATAAGTGATGTAAGCCCTGTGAACTTTCTAGGCACACAACAGTCACAGCTCTTCCCTATACGTCCTCTCTGCCATTAGTTTTAAAACACAAAAATTGTTCCACCAAATTATAATTTCAAAAAAGTTGCAGTCCTTGTTCTGCTCGCTGACCATAAGCATACCTCAAGATCATCCATCACCTGTCTTTTCAAGAGCCATTCTGGTCAAAACCACAACAAAGAAATGTAACAAGGCACATGAAGTCATGATAGCGAAGTGAAGTCCTGGCAGCTCGCAGATGGAGCACTAAACCAAGCGTTGCAATCTAGTACGTTACATCATAGCCTTGACTTTCCCTTAGAACAGAAGATAAGCACAGGAGAGAAAACAGGATGCAACATTTCCATCAACTGCATGGGATGTAGGAAGGACAGTCCTGGAGCCGCTATTTCCTTCCCTGCATCCACCCCATCTTCATGACCACAACTCACTCTCTCAAGACGGCCCCTGGGTGTCACCTACCTGCTTAATATTGGCAGTGACTTGTTCATTCTTTAGCCTTGGCTCGTCTTGTGATCCCCATAGAGGGGATCTCCACAGAGCAAGGGCACAGGCTGCCCGGAGAGGCTGTGGGGTCCCTTCCCTGGAGACATTCACACCCCGCCTGGACACGGCCCTGTGCCCCTGCTCTGGGTGTGCCTGCTCAAGCAGGGGGTGGGACGGGGTGATCTCCAGAGGTCCCTGCCAACCCCCACCACTCTAGGATTCTGTTTCAATGAGCTTTCCTTCTCCGCTCATTCAAAGCAATGGAAGCTGCTGTCTCAGTGACCTATAATGCCTGGTTGATCTGGGACCTCCAGCCCTACACCATCAGAAAGGCATGGGCTAGGATGCAACACCACGCTTATGTGGCTCATTCTTCCTCCCACTCAATTAGCTTCAGCAGAGACTGCTGGATGCTTAGGATTTTGCGTCAAGGGGTTGTTTTAACACCCAAGTTTGGAAGTCTGTTTTTTATTTATCCTCAAGTCTCGGTTGGAGACAAACCTTCCTTCTCTAGCTGCAAGAGGACAGCTCATTGCACTAGCGTCTTTGGCACATTCCTATTTATTTCCTCTCTACGAGGAGGGAAGGGTCACAGCTTACCCAAGATCTGAAACACCTTTGGCTTAATCTCCCTTATTTCTTGGTCTATTACCTTTGCCTCTGTGGCAGAGGAAGTCAATCCATCCTCACAAAGGTACCACTCAGTTACCCGTGGCTCCTTTCAGCAGACCACAGCAGGGCAGGTGTGTCTGCACCTCCCACTTTGTTCAATATATAATCCAAGAGAATACACAGGCCCAGTCTTCATCCCAGAGGGATGACCTAGAGGACACCCCTCTTCCTTGTCAAATGACTAACAAGATCCCTGAAGATGATTCCAAAACTTTTGTGGGTTTTGAGTTGTTGGGGTTTGTTTTGGGTTGTTTTTTTTTTTTTTTTGAGTTCTTTTTAAATTGCAGTACTTTGAGACAAGACCACTGGGGCTGGGATTCCTGATAGACAGGAGTCTCTGTTGCTGGAGGGGGCAGCCCTATCAAGTGACATACAGACAGGGACTCAGCTACGCTCATTGAATTGTCTCCTCTGAAGCCCCAGCATTTCCATGGATAGAGGAAGACCCCAGTGAGCCAACCTGATACCCAGACCCCTCCCTGGCACAGCAAGGACCCATAGTCTTCAAGTAGTGGTGACAAACGTCTCCTTCACCGATGACACTTCACAACTGCCATGCACCTCTGTCTTTGCAGCCCTTTCCTGATATAACAGAAGTCTTCCATCTGCAATCATCTGCAGCGAGGATAGTAACATAAGGAAAAACCTGCAATTATTTTTAACACTGGAAATGATTAATCTGAAATCCTGGGTCTTCCATTTCACCCTCATTTTGATGTAGCTGAAAACTCCTGTGAAAGGGTGCTGGGGAAAGAAGGCAAAGCAGCAGTCTGGTAGCCTGACGGTGGATTAGCTTCATGCCTTCAGCCCTTGTGTCTTTCATAAGGCTACCCGTCCCTCCCTCTCCCCTTCGTGGGGTGTTGAGGGTGAATTTAGAGCTCGGTAACAGGTCCTGGACATTGGCTGAGGCAGAATAAAGCTGTGTCTGTTCAAGCTCTGTTCTTACCTAGACCTCACACACTAGCGCTGGGTCCCCAGGGTAAGTTACCTTAAAGCCAAGCCAACTTGGGGTGTAGGAGAGGCAACAAACACGCGAGGAGTGTATGTGTCTACCTGTGGAAAGCAAGCTTTTTTACCAGACTCCACAGATGAAAGCTTAGCGAATAACCCTTCTAAGCTTCCTTGATCGGCTGGCTTTGCTGTGGAGTGAAGGGCACACCTGATAAGATTAGCAGTCTATCATGGTCAGTCATCTCCATAGGAAACATAGTTAAAAATAGAGAAAGTACAGCAACCCCTAATGTCCGCTTAAATTGGGATTCGCTTTCCTTACAATCTGTTTCCTGTTAATAAAAAAGACGGAGCAGACAGGTGTTACCAATGCAGAACTTCTCAGAAAGGAGAAATAGGAAACACCTAAGAATGAATTAGAGTCTCCTCCTCTTATGAGAAAGCAGGTATCAAACCCGTGATCAGACAGGCGGGCAACATACCACATCAAAGTTTCAGGACAATCACCTAACAGGGATCCCTGTTGTATTTTGCCATAAGTACTTCACTGACCTGCCTGCTCTGCTATTAACATCCACAGGAGCTCATCCGGAGGAAGAATTGCGTATGGAGACTGATTCTTATCCTACCTTTAAAAACAGCCTTTTGGGTTCTGTATTTTCTATATGGGTTTATTAAAAGCTACTAGGGGAACGAAGGCAGGGTACCATCTAAAATTGATAAAATGTTATATTACTTGAATGACAGAAGTCCATTTTAGAATAAAGTCATTTGAATTGAATTATATATATATTTAAGCACTGAAATATCACATATTCTAATGAAGCAGATAATTATTTGGCAGAGTTTCTGC
This sequence comes from Phalacrocorax aristotelis, assembly GCF_949628215.1. Classification (NCBI taxonomy): domain Eukaryota; kingdom Metazoa; phylum Chordata; class Aves; order Suliformes; family Phalacrocoracidae; genus Phalacrocorax; species Phalacrocorax aristotelis. The sequence continues at coordinate 217,627,562 of NC_134276.1, forward strand.
AGGAACAATCCTCTGGGCATCCCTGCAAATCATAAATAGCGTGCACGGGGAATACAGCTGCGTATCAAAAGACAGGTGTCTGCAGTCCAAAACCTGGCGGACTTCAGCCAGCAGAGTGTCCAAGGTCGCACTTACACAAGCTCCTGTATCTAACCTCCTGTGCTGTGTGACACACGGGACAGCCTACTTCTTTACTTAGGTTTCTGCCACAATGTTCAGCCCATAGTTTCTCAAAGCCGATGGGTGCTGGAAGTATATTTGTTGGGTTTTCTCTCCCTTGCATTGCTGCTTTAACTCTGCATCATGTCTGTGACCTTTAAAAAGCCAAATTTTACAAACCCCAAAATCACATCATCCCCATCTATCACCACAGTACCGCTGCTTGAGTGTTATTAAAATACAGGCTCTGAGCCCAGCTCTGTCCCTCTCCTCACTAAATCTTTACTTACGGAACAATTACGGGAGAGCACAGCGTAAGGCTAACAGGATTGGGCCGTAAGATATTAGCACAGCCCAGAGGCACGCGCATCTCTACCCTGCAGCCCGACCAGCGTCCAGGCACAGAGCAGCAGCTGAGACAGCCATTACGGGATGCCTGGATGTAAATATATATCTGACATCGGATATCTTCCCCTTGAAAGTGTGAAAGGAGGCAGGAAAAAAAAAACCCAAAACCAAACAGATAGATTTAGCCCCTTTAACCCTAAGGAACACCACATAGTCAGGAACCTAAAAGAACAAGTGGCAATACCAGCTAAATCCCATTATTCCAAACTACCACCACAAAAATCCACTCACCTGATGAACACTCTGCTAGGGTCCATTTGCAACCTGAATAGTCTGCTGCTAGGAAGCCTGACAATAAAATGCAAGTGTAAAAGGCTGAACAAAGGCCAAATGCTACAGTTGGGCGTGGGGGTTAGGGGGGAAATAAGTGGGGTGATTAATGTATTCATAGGAAATACATCCTTCTGCTTTCTAGGTGAATTAAAAAAATTCGATGTCCACATATGAGTAACACCCCAACATTAGGTACAGTAACTTAAATATTCCTAACTCTACGTAGAACATTACGTGCATAAGTGGGAGGCAGAGTAAGTGGGAGGTAAGTATAAGATGCTTCCAGATATTTGCACTGTATTTTGCAAATATTTAGATGAATGGCTTAAGTGGACCAGCAAGGCCTGATGAGAAACGGCTGCACGGAAGTGAGAGTAGTAAAATCCATCTTGGAGGAACTACAGCCACCTCCAATAAAGCCCTCCACTATTCCCTGAGTAACGAGGGGTAAGAAATGAATAAGAAGCAGAAATGGCTGCCAAAGTGGCATTTCTATGTAACCCAAGAGCACGCGGCTAGAAAGGGCATGAAATGCAGGCACTTGGCCTCATCGGTCTCTGAAAGGAGCTCAGCGTATTTTTAAGGCTACGACAGACTCGGACCTCAGCGAGTTTCACAAGTTCGTAGGCTGCGTGATAGACCACATGTGAACACGGACATTAGCATATACTACAGAGCGTTTAGCACATGGAGATATAAAGCAGCTATTGTTCTGGCAGTAAGGTAATCCGTAACCAGATAGTCTCTGGCTTCATCTAAAAAACATTTTCCCAGCATTTTGCTGACTTGTTCAGCAGAAGCCCCTCTGCTACAACAGAGTGCACATTCATGGCCAACGAAGGGGTCCAAAGCGATGGGTTCTCTCCCCCAGTGCCCCACGCCCAGCCTCTGCACCTCTTCGCTGGGGCAAATCGTGCTCTTCACCCAAGAGAGGTGACACGAACCCACAGCCAAGAAAGGCACGTGGCTTTTGGAGGAGGACAATGCCTTGGGAAGGCGTTCAAAGCTTTACCTTGCAGATACGGAAAGCTGCAACTCTGGTGTCCCTGCTGGAGCCTTACCTTATGCTAGTTCCCACACTAGCTACAAGGAGGTAAGCACTCTTCTTTTTTCCTTGGGGGGAAAAAAGGGCTAGATATACACCTTAAGGGTCCTTTTTTTCCCTCTTCATCAAAGCATACCCTTCAAATCTAGCCATAAAAGCATCCTTGCTGCAAACCAGCACAGACCCTTGTGGCAACGGTGTTAAGTGTCACAGTGCTTCGGTGTCTGTCTGCAGCCTGTCTTCTTTAGAGGTCAAGAGACCCATTTGGCACAGATCCCCCCCTTCCCGTGTAGGACCTGGCCCATCCTCAGTAAGGTGAGCAATAAATCATGGCAAATACACGACTCAGACGTGGAAGGTATCGTGTAAAAAGCAAGTTTTTACAGTCCACATTCCTCCTTTTTTCGCACACCACTGTCTTCCACTGGCCGGGCTGTGCGGCAGGTGGGATGGGTTCCTACCTCTCTCTCCTGAGAGTACTTATTCTTGGTATGCTACTGCCTCTGGCAGATTCCTCCCTTTTAAACTCTGCACATCTGTTGATAAAAAAAAAAAGCTTGGACTCTGGCCTGGTGACTGAAGGCACAGAACATTTGTGCACCCGGGCAGAGCCTGGGCGGTAGGAAGCCTCTCCGAACGCCAAGAGAAGGCGACGATGGGTGCAGGGAGACAAACGATCATTCGTTTCGCAGAAGCCAGGGGTCTTCCAGGTGTTTTCTCCCTGTGGGTCTCACCCCCGGTGTGCAGGGGCCCACAAAGGGGAGACTTGCGGCACACGGACCCGCGTGGACAGAAACTGCAAGAATCAAGCAGCCGCTTGTGTATCGACCTGCCCTGTCGCTTCCCAGGGCAGGACGGAACAGGTCGGAACCTGCTTCCCAAGAGCAAATAGAGCTGCGGTGGCTGGAGAATCCCTTCTGCTTTGCATCTGTTGTGGATGATTCAGACCAGGGTCCTGCTCGCTGGCTGCTGTGGCTCCGACTGCAGGTCCATCCAGACCAGAAGTGAGAAAGCACATCTCTGACAGCAGCAAACAGGCAGAAAGGCAGAAAACGCAGCCAAGTCCAAGTCTTGTTAATTTGCCGCGGGACTTCAAACCCCTTAACACTTAACTCCTATTTGGAAGCATGACTCGGACCCCTTTTTCGCAAAGAAAATGCACGAGGAAGCTGTGAGAAGATTTGGCCAAAGACATCGTAAGGTATCCACAGGTTAGAGCAACAGGAAGCAACCGTGGGCCAAATTCACTGATGGCGTATAAATGAACACAAACACCCCCAGATGCTGATCCCTGTGACTTCAAAGGATTTGAACATACTATATTTATGCCAGCAATAAAACTTGGCTTCCATTAGCTATACGTTCACCATTTAAATGCAGTGGTCCTGTCGTGCACACACCAATTAGAGTTCCCTAATGCTTGGGAGTACAAAGCATTTTTTTTTTTTTTTTGATGGGAAGGGGTGGAAGGGAAGAGATCAGCCGGCTCAGGGGAATAGTAGAGAGCCTTTCACTGCGAGGTCTCACGTTCAAATCTGTCATAGGCCAGCGGTAACAGATGGCCACTTCTGAAGGCTGTTCTGTAGCTTACATGAAATGAGGGATTGTCTCGGGCCACTGGTGGACAACTTATTGAAGCCACAAACACACTGCTAGTGGTTTCTGGCAGAACTGGTAGGAAAACCGAGGGATTACACGGGTACGAAGCAACTGCTGCCTACCTGATCAAAGGCACCTCCCTTCTTGGAGGGAGCTGAGGCAAATTGCTGGCAGCTTACGGCTGCCGCTGCCTGTGTGGTGCAGGAACCTCTGGCTGCACAAGCCTGGATCTCGGTCTGAGACTGCCTGCTTTAGCTGTCATCAGCTCCTCTAGCTCGTCAGCACCAGCTCCCATTTACTGAATGCCCCTTCGGACATGCTTGGGGTTTTGAAGATTAAAATCACGGGGGAAAACAAAGGTGAGAAGTTCAGGGATGTGTGGCAACAAGGAGGCAAACCCACAGGGAGGGAAAGCTTGCTGCGATCTGTAAACTGCGTAGGGGAGTAACAAATAATACCATGATTAGTTTTAAACCAATTCCAAGCTAGCGCTCCCTCAGTCTTTCCCTTCTCAGAGTCTGTGTCTTCTCCAGAGCACACTTTAACTCACTGTGGGCAGATGGCAAAAAAATCCACCAGCGACTGAGTGCCCCTAGAGCAGAAGGGGAGCCATGCAAGCCATCAGAAAGTGGTACTCAGAAAGGAATTTGTACACATCAGGGAATAAATTAAGCCAACGGGTATGGGGGGTGGGAGGAACACGTCAAATTCAGGCTTAGAAATGCCACCTCTGGTTTTGGAAAAGATTAAAAGATTCAGAGGAAACCACTACAGGAGAAAATTGCTTTTTTCCTTCTTGGAACTTGTTTCGCGGCTTCACGTCGACTCACAGAAGCACGTGTATGCTCCTGACCTGGCGAGCATGCTTTGCAGCGGTGGCTGGTGTGGCTTCAAAAAATACCAACCTGCTGAAGGACTCATGCAGCCAAGGAGAGAGCAGCCTCTCGCAGCAGGCAGAAGCCATCGTCCCGCTCTCGCGTGCTGGCCTGCCAGGGTCTGCAGTGTGGGGAAAATAGGGCGATTCCCCTGCAATCTTCCTGCACAGCTGTTTACTAGCTGCGGATTACTGCTGTCACATGAGCTGCTTTACAGCAAAGCCAAGCTGTCTTCATGAGCTGAGAAGGTCACTGGGAGACAGGGGCCTCCAGGGACAAACACACCGCCCTCTACCGCGACTGTGATTTACTTCCCAGAGGGACGCAGGCAGCGAGAGAAGTGCCCCTGACTGGTCAGAGGGCAATGAAAAATGGTTTTACCTTCAAGCCCTCTGCCCAGCTATTGTTAGGGCTCACCCAGTGAAAGGGGAGAGGAGGGCTATCCCGGGGGGTTAGTCTCCCGCTGGCCATTTACCAGGCTGCAATCAAGGTGCTGGAAAGGCTGGAACAGTCCTTACAGTGACAAATTTACCTTCTCTTCCTTGTGAGCCCACAGGTGAGGGCATCCCACCAACCTTCCAGACCAGCCAAGGGATGCCAAGGTGGAGTTGCATCTCCTTAGGCTCTTGTGCAACCTGCTGATGTCTCAAAGCATAAATGAATCAATCCTATAGCAAGAAATGTTGTCATTTTCAAACCCAAAATCTAACCGCTGAACATCAGGGCCAATGAAGAGGAACGAGTTTCACTTGGAAAAAACAGAAGTCTGAAGATCTGGGTGGCCACTCGGGAAAATGAATTAAAACCTGCCAACTTCATCATTCTGCCATAGGCATGTCTGGTGGACAATGAAAACACTTCTGCAAGTGAGATCGCTCACAGGCTCAGTGGTTGCAGGACATGGCTCTTTACTATGCCCCAGAGGCACAAGACAGATGGGGTTGTGCTTTTAGGCTTTAAAATCAGTCCCTGCTACAGAGATCCAACGAAGAGGATAAATACAGCCACAGAATGATCCTCTAGACATGCTCAGAAAAAAGCAATAGAGGAACACAAGAGGTCTGACCCTGCGCTAAGAAAGCAGCTGAGGATGTTTTCAAAGAGGGGCAGAGGATTTCTTAAGGCAAAGCAAGCAAACAGCACCTTGAGCAGTTCGGAGATGTCTGCTCTGCATCATGCGCCTGGGAAGCGGGAACGAACAGTCTGAAGGGGAGCACAGAGTTGGGGAGGCTGCACTGAGAACAGAAAGTGCAAGTAATTCCGCAGGGAAGAAACTTTGGTCTCATACACAAGACTACGAGCTTCGTAAATAGAGAGACATGCAAACCACGTCTCGATGCACCGAAGAGCTGTACTTGGGGAAGCCCCACCTTGTGGCTTAGCTTACAGACCATTTCTCCTTCTAGTGGGGTGCCCGGTGGGAGGGAGAGTTCACAAACCCCATCTCGTTTCATAAGATGCCTCACACAGTAACAACAGCTTGCTGGGATTTCAGCCAGCTTCCCATTTGGATCAGGTTGCACCCTACGCCCACTGACAGCCATTAAGAGCCTGGAGCTCACAAACTGCCCTCGGGTCAGACGAGCCTCCATCCATTCAAAGCCCAGCAACATTTTCCACGCTCTCCAGTGTACAGCGGGAGAGGGTGGCCTGATCCAGCCCAGCTCACAGCCACAAGGGTACCTGCTAGGGGAGGCAAGAACCGTACCCTGCTGTCATGAAAGAGCAGATTGCAGCCCAGCTCTGCTGTGATATGAGGGTGCAGGGGGATTAGAAAGCCCCTCTTCATCTGCCCTGATTCAGTGTAATCGCAGGCTGCTCTTTCAATTCCCCAAGCCCTCGAACAGTGTACGGGGTAAAAGTGGCACAGCACAGGTAGTCAAACAGCAACGACATCCTCAGCTTTCTCTGTGGTCGCAGCACTCGCTCATCACTACATAGATGGGACATGGGGAAGCTACTTCTCCAAGCGGGAGGCCAGCCACCTTGCAAGCTAAAATCTGCACTGCAAGATGCTACAGCCGCTCCACGGGGGGACCATCGCCCATCCTTACCCCCAGGCAGCGAGGGGTCAATTGAGATCAGCTGCAGAAGAAACTATGCCCTACAACTCAATAAACAAGTCTTGCTCCGCTCCGGGAAGGGGATCACCACACCAGCGTGCAAGGAGCTGGGAGCTCTTGTTTGGGATTGCCCAGAGGAGCAGGAGAATGAGCAGAGATCATGCCAGCAGGGCAAAGCGAGGCAGCCATTGTTTGTCTCCTGCCTGCTGTTAAGCTGGAAGGTCTTCCAGAGACAGGCTACGATACGCAATGTCTCACAGGGCTCAAAAAGCCAAGAGGGGGCTGCCACATGCTCAGCATAGGTTTGAGTAAGTTGTTATTTCAGGCAGAACCCATCACACATGAACTTCATCCCGGGAGCACTGAGAAAGAAGCAGCAAAGCAGAGGCTGGTTTTGATCTCGGCTTAATCTACCATACATCCAGTTCAATATTTATGGGTTTGACTGCTCAGATCCACAACTGAGCTCTGCCAGCAAAAATGCGTCCAGCAGAAGTGGCAAAAAGCTGCCTTGCCCAGCCTGACATTGCCTGTGGTCCTTTCACGAGTACCACCACACGATTTGCGAAGGTGGCAGGAGCCCCATGAAGAAGCTGTGCTGGTGGAGCTCTGCCAGCCAAGCCTCTGATCCGGGTTAGGGTTAGGCATAGAGAAGGAGGCCTGGAAAAATGACTCACTGACATCTGCAATGGGTCAGGAGAGCGATGCAGAACTAGGCAGCTTCACAGAGCTGGTTTTCTGACTCCATCTGTGCCCTTTTCTTTAGGCCAAGAGCTATAAATAAAACACCACCGTGCTGAAGATGTGCAGCTTGTCAGGAGAGCACCTCCCTACCCCAACTTGGGGCCAAAGCACTGATCCCCAGATGGCAGCCCTAACAAGATCTGCTTGCAGACAGACTACACAAATTCTTCCATCCCTTCCCATCCCGATTCTTGGACTGGAAACAGTGGCAAGCAAGGAAATGTTTGTCTGTCTACCTAGTTCTGTGCTTCCAGACATATTTAGGGGAACATGCTAAGTGTACTGACTGCCATTCCTTTCCTGGCCATATTCAATCTCATCTCTTTTAAACAAAAGCTTGTCAAAGGATTAGGATACCCATCTCTTGCAGGCACTCCAAAGCCACTGCTGTAAACAAACAAACTGGTTTAGGTTCAAACTCCTTCCCAAATATCTAAGTCTTACAGTCAGGGTGCATATAAATCAGGGGGATTAAAAGCCCCTAAAATATTCCATCAAAAAAAACCCCAAACCCCTCTCTCGAACAAAATCCTACAGACTTCTCAATCATGCATTAGTTAAAATGAGGACTATTCCTCATTTCATATATTCCATAAAGATTGTATTCCATATTCCATAAAGATGACCAGGCCCCTTCCTTCTCCTGCTCAGCATTCATCTTGGCTGAGCAAGCGTGGAGTTGGGCAGAGCTGCCCATCCCCATCACCTTACGCAGCCATCAGGCAGAACGCACCTTCTCCATGAGCAAAGGTGATCTCCAACCATCCAGCGAGCCGAGAGCTCGCTGTCACCCCCAGATACCCATTTCAGGGCCATAAGCATGATGGGACCAGGAAAGCTCAGGACCTCAGCGACATGGCTCTCAAGGCCAAGTTGTTGGGGACTTTGTCACCATAAATTGGAACAACCGCCTGGAATGGGATGTGAGCATTGGCAACGGTAAAGTCAAATGTAAAGTCTCATTAAGAGATGAAGAAAAGCAAGATCCAGTGAATACAAATATATGCCACATATACCACTTCACCTGCCAAAAGGCTTGGCCTCTTTTCAGTAAGTGTCCTGCACTGAGCAGCTCCTTCTGAAGCCACGTGGATTATTGAGGGACTGTGAGATAAAGATGCAGAAGCCTGGACAGATACCTACAAACACACCGAATAAACAGGCTTCAAATTCAGCCTAGAAACACAAAATTTCTGGTCAAGCAGCACATTCATTCAGAGTCTCCCCAGCCAGATTGACTTATTACTCTTTCATGATGGAGGGTCACCATGGGAAGAAAGCTCAGTCTTGGGAAACCTGGGAAAGCAACAAGCCTACACAATGAGAACACAGGGTCATGCTGCAGGAAGAGATAAGCAGGAAAACCATGCCATGAAGGCCCTTGTTGAAACACATCTCTGTAAGGAAGGCTATGGAAGGCATCAACCCTGTCTGCTTCCTTACACCCATGTTCATCCCCAGCCCAAGCCCACGCTGCAGCTAGGCCAGGGCATGGTGAGAACAGCACCCCCCACACCCAACACGCTCATGTTTGCATCCTTCTATGCATGGAGCAACCACATCCCTTCGCCTTCGCAGCCCTGATGATCTCAGGCCAAACATTCCTTAAAATCCATCTGCTGCAATGAAGCTGAGCCTTTATGGAAAAAAAATAAAAATAAGAGAAAGCTTTCCTCCCGACTCCTGCCCCCCGCGACGGCTGCATTTTGCCACTAGAGCGGATGCACGTGTAAAATGATTGGGATCCCTCAAATATGAAGCTTCACAACACAACCGTTCAGAAGACAGATCGATGAACACAGCATCAGTAGATCTGAATTTTCCAAGAGGAATTCAAAACCAGCAGAAAGAACTTTCTGTTACGACTGCAAAGATGGGAACTGCCTTAGGTTGTATGACCAGAACTGCTTTAAAGTATTGCACCTGACATCAGGCACCTTCTCTTGAATTTATGGATAAAGAAGAAATCCTGCCCAGCCCGGAGTCGATACTAGTCCTCCTTCCCCTTCCAGACCAGAACAAAAGGGAACATATTGCAACTATGCTGAGAGAGGAGGGCTGCTGTCTATTTCTTTAAATGTAATGTTAATGCCTTGTAATCAGCTTTAATTTTTAAACAGACCCAGCCCTCCTGTCCATTTCCCCTAATTCAGGACACGTGGAAGGTAAATGGCCTATGCTTAAACTGGGACAGCATCAGCTGTGACAGCTGGAGAGCCTGTAAGTCTCAACTGCCTGATAACAGGAATGGATGTCAAAACTCACCAGGGGAGGGGAAACGGGGAGGGCAAGGGAGGTGCTGGAGATGCCATAAGGTCATCAAGAAGCTGGGAGATAAGGCCAGACGGGGCACGGCTCATTTAGTGGATGGAAACTCACTGAAACCAACAGGACTCAAAAAAATGCTAGAAGCGATGAAACAGCAAAGGACTTGGCAGTGACTCCCTACCCCTAATGAGGCTGGCTTCCCTTTCGGGGTATTGCTTACACCATCACAAACACGCTGAGGAGAAAAGGAGACAGCAACAGATCAAGCCGGGAACTGAGCAACCCCTGGTGCCTCCCTGGGATGCTGCCATCTCTCTTTGCGATCTCAAAGGCATGTTTCAGACATAAAAAGCAGCCTGTAGACTTGACGTGAGACTTGGACATAAAACGACTCGGTAAGCTCTCCTTGTGCTCCTCTGACTCTGCTGCCTTTGCAAAGGGGTGAGAGATCTGCGGTACATCACAAGTGCTCATCATATAAAAACATTTTCCCCCAAGGAAATAAAATGACAGACCCTGTGAGCCCTCCCTATCCCAAAAGCCAAACTGTACCCAGAAATAACCATTCTGCGTCTCCATCGAGGGACTTATCACGGTCACTCAACAAGCCAAGGGAAGGCCTAAAGCCAGCAGCACTCAAGTGCCTTGGCGTCCACCTCCAGGCTCCTGCTTTACTCAAACCACCCAGACAAACTGACTGTGCTGGGTTGTGCGAAGATGGCTCCACGTAACACAACTGCACGATGGCGTAGGTAGCGCCTGGTTAGTCGGACCGAAGGGAAAATCTGGCCATCCGTGCAGTACAAGAGGGACTTGTCTGAGCCACTATTTTTAGCCCCGGTTGGTGGGCAGACAAATCCTAATCGTCAGCGGCAGCCACCTCGTCACCAGTCCCAAGATGTCAAACCAAAGCCGCACAGTGCCCATGACAGCCCAGTGTCAGAAGGACAGCCTGAGCCGACCGCGCCGCCAGCGCTGCCCGAGATTAGTGCCCAAGAGTAACGTAGGACAGCAGCAAAAACCAGGAGATCCATCATGATGGGTTTAAAGTGGCAAGGTGAGGCCAGCTGTGCCAAAGCGAGCAGAAATAATCTGTGCTTGTAAAATTCAGGGCAAACGGAGCAGTGGTCTCAGGTCTTGGAAATACTTTGGCCCATCGTGCTGGGAAAAACCTAGTAGCACCATGCTGACTGTTCGCATCAAATCTGTGGCTGGTGTCCCCTGATTCCAACACTGCATATTCCTCACCACCCACATTGGGGCCCCCCCAGACAGCGAGATGCTGACGTGGAAAGGGTGCAAACGCAGAGGTGGCTCAGTTGCAGTCAAGTACCCCCTTCTCTACAGGGCACATGCAGGGAACTACATGTACTTGACACAGAATAAGCTCGTTTTAACTGAGGCTCATGCCAGCATATTTTACTCAGAGTGCATCACAGCCCCGTTGCCAACAATAATTCATTGGTACACAGTAATTCGTCCTCTAGGAAACACCTCTCCTGTTCCTGGACTTGCTCAGTGCATGTGCCCAGGAACTCACACTCAGCCATTTCACCTCTCCTTGCTGGCTGCCACCAGCCTCTCTTCCCCCATTATCTGAAACACATCTGCAAAAATTATTTTCCTCACTTTTCCTTCAGATTGGGTTTAAATCATACCTGTTTCAGGGCAATACTTCATTAAAAAAGTCTGTTCACACCGGGAAGACCCTACAAAAAGCTCGACTTTTTCCTTCCTGTCCGCTCGGATGCAAGCAAGCTGATCTGCACTTTCCCAAGTTGCCTGCGACTCATTTGGGTCCATCTTCCCTAAAAAGGGGATCCAAGAGGAAAAAAAGATTTCTTTTAAAGTCTGAGATTTGCAGCAGATCAACCTCCAAGCCTCCCCCCATCTTTTTTTTTTTAATTTTTTCTCATGCAAAAAAGCCACCAGTTACCAGCGGATCAGTGTGCCGCACCTCCCTGTCCCGAGGCATCCAAAAGCAAGAACAGGCAGTTCCCTTCACTGGGTTTGCCCGACATATCTCCCTCTGCTTTCACACTTTCTAAGAGACGCATAGACACCAGAAAACAGGATCTCGACTCCTGCCTTTCCCTCCTGGATGTGCTTTGAACTGTAAACAGCCTACCCAGAGCCCGACGGGACTAGCAACCGCCCTCCAGGGCTGGAGGTGTCTCTGCTGCCAAGAGGAGGGTTCCCCATCTCCCATCTGCGCGGCCGAGGGTGGAGACAGGTTTCCACCTGACACCTTACTGATTTTGTGCGGGAAGGTCGGCAGCCTCACCCAGAGCTGAAGGCTTTTCAGCATATTTTAAATGTTTCTGATAGAGAAATTGCCAACTGGAACCGCTCTCTGTGCGGTGAGTGCCCTGTCACCCTAAATGCTGCTATAGGCTTGTTCATGCTAACTTGCAAGATACGCTCCTGTTACTGACACCTTATTTCCTCTGTTTCCAAAAGCAGAGAGCTTGCTAATCCCCCTTTACCCACGTCAGAGTCCTAATGTTCTCCCCGGGCTCCCATCACAACTTGATAAACCTGGCTCACCCCCAGCCATAAGCACAGCTCCCTTTGGCTGTCTGCAGAATTAGGTTTGAATTTTTTTGATGACTGCGGGGATGGAGAAGGGCAAGGCTCTCTGTAGGCTCCTCTTAGCACCCACTCGTACGCTGCCACACCACCACCAGGCACATCAGTGCTCCGAGGAGCATCTCCCAGCAGCACAGGGAGGAGGTACATCAGTAAAAGGTGCTTTGGGGCCAAGCAAAAGAGCAGCAGTTGCTGCATGTGAGGACCAAGGTGCACAAGCAAGGTGCACAAGCATTAGGTCTCTGGCTGCACCTAGCTTGGGCCTGTTAAATCAATTCCCCGATCACAGCTTGATTTCACATCTTCCACTGCCACTTCTCTTCCCAACTCCAGCTCTTTCCATCGTGCCTCCTTCCATGCCCTGTTTTTGAACCCCAGCTGGAGTTTCAAGCACACCACCCTTCTCACCTTCAAACCAGCTCTTCAAAACGCCACACACTGTGCAATACTGCAATAACCCTAGGCTTGTGATGACACCAAGGCCATTAAACTGACCTTCCTTGGGCAGGGAGTCTGCTCTGTCCTTCACAGGCAGCACTGCATGCTGCTACAGCCCTGCGCAGGTACTGCTTAGGCAAAAGCTTCATCAATATTTAAAGATGAAGCCAGGAAGCCCATAGCTCAAGCAGCTTTCAAGCCCCCGATCAGATCAATGTCAAACAAAAGGCTGCAGTATGAGGATGCTCCAGCGAGCGAGGCCCAGACCGCAGGCTGGCACAGCCACCTCTCCTTCCCAACGCCGATCGAGTTTCTCTCCTCCAGCCACAGCGGGCTGGGACGGCTCCAGCAGCAGCCCATCACACGGAGCTGCCCGTAGGGCACACCGAAAGCAGCCCCAGAGCGCACAGTTCCCTCTCACCGGAGCATTTTCAGTTTCCAGCCAACTTCAGAAATCTGTGCTGCTGCAATCCCCTCCGCTTGCTTTGAATATTACTTTGCTTTAATGCCAGCCACTTAAGAACAAAACATCTGAGGCTCAAACCACGGGGTCATCGGTTCCAGCATCCCGACTCAGAGCAGATGCTCCAGAGTAGCAAGAAAACCATAATGCACTTAGCTAGTTTGACACTGCATGGGAGCAGGAGATCTTATTTCCCTTAGCTATAAATGTAACCGATCACAAGATTATCTGCGGCCCTTTTGCAGTTCAGCCACGCTGCTGGGCTCCCTGCTCCCTGGCAAGACCAATTCAGCCCTAGCTTCTGAGACAACCACGAACGTACAGAGGTTACCTCTTTTTAGCCATGTCTTGTACCACTTCATTATTATTTAGATGCCAGAGAATGGATGGGGAAAATACCATATCAAGATAGAAAGAAAAAACTTTAAAAAGAGAATAATTACATCTAATGGCTAAAATCAGGAATGAAACACCTTGCCTGACTTCAAGCAAATTTGTTAAACTACTGTCTCAGTTTCCCTATCAATAAGATGGGGGTAAATTTATGACCCTTCCCAAAAAAGTGGTATGGGTAAGGAATTGGAATCCCCCAGAAAGGACCTACAGAAGGGTAAGAGTGCTCCTAGAGAGAGGCGTTTATTGGAAATATCGGCAAATGAAGACTTTGCAAGCAATAGCGAGCAGGGGGAATTTGCTGCTTAATACCATTATGGCTCTGGCAGTCATTTTCCCCCCCTCCTTCCTGCAACCAATCGCACCAAATCACTCCCTGTTTCATCTCCCCCCGACAGAACGGCACGCAGAGCGGCGTGTCCCCACTGCATCAAATAACCGAGCACCGGTGTCCAGGAGGATGCTCACACTCACACCCTGGGCTTCAGGGTATGGAGAAGGCAGACAAATCCTCCACAACCGTGCCAATGCTGAAAATCCATCTGCTCTCCATCCCCAGACAGAGACAGCAGGAATGGATACCAACATCTCCTCCATCCCTAAGGGAGATATATTAGCTGGTTACGTAATAAAACTAATAGCATGGCGCTTCCAAGGACTACCGCGCCGACAAAGCCGTTCCCCTTAATACCACCGGAGATTAGAGCAAATCGAAGAAGAGTGGAAACAAGGCAAGGGGCTGCGGGCGAGGTTTTGCACAGAGGAAAATGCTGCAGTCTCTCCCCTTAATGCACTCTAAATCCCATCTGATTTCCAACTCTGCTGCTAAAAAAAAAAAAAGGGAAAAAGAAGAAAAAAAGCCCAGCCTGCATTAAAATTATATTAATGGTGGGTGAGTGAGGTAGAGTGACTCAGGAAGGCTGTGGAGGAGGAGAGTTGTTTAGGGGAAGCATCCAGAGGAATCCAGACCATGAAAGCCTTTTGGAAGCAGACCAAAAGGAGCCAGGGGTGCAGATCTGCTAAAGGACGCTAACGTGCTTTTACAAATCTGATTAGTTGCTGGTTTTGAGCATCCAGGGTCAGATCCTTCCTTCGATAAACACACATCTCACCCCCCTCATGCCAGGCTGCCGGCAAAGCGTAATACAACATGACCCTACTCTTCCCTCTCAATATCAGATGCATTCCCGGCTCTGAGGACGACAGGGTTTTCACTTTATTTCTGCTCCCTCTTCAGGCTGGCTGACTCCACAGCAAGAGATATCAAGTCGAACATCCTGAGTAAAATTACTCTTCCCTCCATTGCACCACTTCCACTGCAAGCTAAATATCGATGCTTTAAAACGAGCACATCCCCTGTGAGATGAGGATTTCGATGGAAGTCAAACTCGAGGTCTCCTCTAGTTGGATTTCTGCTTTACATGCAAAGTGACAAGGCAAGTAGTCATCGCTCTGCCAGCCAGCTGCACGTCCTTGTTCCGCCTTTGACAATTAGAGTCCAAATAGCCCCATCCTCAAGGCAACATTTCTTTACAACTTCACACTTTGCATCCTTTTTGAGCTTATTTTTACACACCTCCTTCCATTTCATGGAAATAATCTGAGTTTTGTCTCTGAACTGGGAAAGGATGGTAAAGGCTGGCAGTGGATGAGCACCAACTAGACACGTTTGCACGTTCAAGTATCGTCTCTTGAACTAATTTCTATGAACTTACTGTTCTATTCACTACCAGCTTAGTTTGCATAACTGCGAAAGTCACCATACTTGGCAGAAGAGACGTCCAGATAATAGGTGAGAAACGCTACAGAGAATCCCTAGAACCAAGCGATTGACTACGGTGGCAAGATGAAAATTGAGCAGGAGGCGAACAACCTGAGGCTGACTGCCGAGGGATGACTGGAAGGTGCCACCTTCCAAGCAGAAAAGCTACAGTTGCTCAAGAGCAGCCACCAAGCATACAAAAAAGTCTTGAGAAAGGAAGGAGATGAGCGGGTAATAGAACGTTGGTCATATTCCCTGCCACCTCACAATAAAGTGTTTTGGAGATGAGTTTATTATGGCATTGACTAGTAGTGTTAGTTGACCACGTCTGGTCCTCCCTGTGCTAGGCACTGTATAGATACAGGGTGGAGAGTGGGTTTCCTCCAAAAAACTAAGGCTAAATAACAAGCTGGCAGAAGGAGGAAAAGAGCAGAGCCACCAGCACTATGGAAGTAAACAAGAGGTTAGCGCTACCGTTTTGTTCTGAGATTTTCAGTCACAACCTAGTTAGCGACCATCTGCAGTGAGGGAGAACTCTTGTACTAGTGAAAAGTTGACATTTCAAGTAAAAGAGAGGAAAACCCCCTAGTTAAGAGCAAAGAAAAAAAAAACTTTCTGCAGCCTTACCATTGGCATCTTGGACTCCGGTAAGCGCTCCTACTGCTGCTGCAGTTTCACCAGATAGGACAATCTGTCCTCCTCCTTGAAGAGTGGCTTCAGCAAGCGTGGCTACTGCATGGGCAGCTGCTTCACTGCGGGCACAGGAAAGGAGAAAGGAGAATTAGGAAGACCAAACAAACAAATAACTCCACTCCAGTAGCGTGCATTTTAACCAGGCATCGTATGTCAAGAGAACAAATCCAGACCAGAGGGATTCTTACTGGGCCCAGATGAAGTTATCCAGAGCAGAAAGTCTACAGTGGAGAAGGAATACATGGGAAGAAGCTGCTTCCACTGGCTTTTTTCAGCTTGCAGATCTTTTAGTCAGAACATCCCTGCCTTCTGACCTTCACATCCTTTTGCTTGGGACTTTACTAAAAGCTTTCGGACAATCCAAGTAAGTTATACCACGTGGCTCCTCTCTGCCTCCGGTTTCTGGCACAAAACTCATTCTTTTGGCACTGTCACGTTCCGAGCCTGTACAGAGTCTAGAGCTTTACCCTTAATTACTGATTCAGCCAGTTCACCTTGCACTGAAACAGGCCCAGAGGTTTACCATTACCAGGATCACATCAGCAGCTCTGTATTTAGCTAAGATGGAGCACTTCTTCCCAGCCAAGCAGTTTAATAATTCTTTTTAATGAGTGATCGGTAGCTTAGCATGGAATTCTTAAACTTCTTCATATGAATGAGGTCAGACCGAAGGTCCTTCTTGTGCAGCAACCCTGCTGTGGGAACAGCCAGTATAAGATATTTAGGAAGGGGTGTGTATGATCCTTCCCTTCCTACACCCTCTCAGCTTCCAGCGGTCATCGTGTATTTATTTCCTAAATCAGAGACTCCATCTGGACCATCAGGTTTGATTTGTCTAAGCTCCTTTGAAACCCACTTATACTTTTTGCTTCTACAACTTCCTGTAACAATGAGTTCCACATTTAATTAGATGCTGTGTGAAGAAAAATTGCATTATGGTACTCTGAAAACTACTGCCTCAGTCTGGCTGGCCAGCCCTCAAGTCTGATACTGTGAGAAATAGAAAATAACTGTTCTTTTTTCATTTTCCTCATTATTTCATAGACTTCCAGTAATCTCTTTCCCAGGCTGATGAGCCATAGTCCACTTACTGCACAAGGACTCTTCCTGGCTTCTGATCGCTCTTGTCCTTTCCAGACTTTTTCTAAATATAACACATCTGTTTGAGGGGGGTGACCATTTCTCACACTATTCAAGACAGACACACCACGAGTTGGTCCAGGGGCCTAATCCTGGCTTGCTCTCTATGCTTTTCCCTATAATTCCCAATATTCAACTCACTCTTTTGGCAATATCTGCTCAGCAGTGATAAAACGTTCCTGATAGGACAGTTTCCTGAATGATAACTGGTAACGTGTAGTTCCTCACTGGGTATATACAGGAAGTATTTCTTCACGTGTGTATCGCTTGCATTTACTGACATATTTTATTTGCCATTTGGTGGCACAGTCAGAATGCAGTGAGCATCCTTCAGCAGCTGCCCAGATTTCCCCAGACCTTTTGGATGACTATTAGCTACTTCTGGTGACCTACCGCTAGTCACAAAATTATTCCAAAGCCACCTCCTCCTTGCTTCTGAATCTCCTACTATTTCTTACCTTAATGAACTAAAAAAAGTAGCTTTTTCTTTAGCCTCCCCTGGGATGCTCTTCCTTAACTGTCCCACTCGTTCTCTGGTAGACAAATAGACTGAAATATTTTCCCGGTACTTCCTACTCATTCTTTCTCTTTCCTAATTTCCTGCTTAGATGCTGTACGCTTTCCAACTGTATTCACGCAGGGTGTATTTTCATTTCTAAATAGCCCCTCTGCCTCTCAGAGTAGCTCTTAAACACTGTTAGCGAACCAGAATATTTTCTTGTTCTGCTTTCTTACTCCCTTTGACTAATCTCACTTCTAAACCTGCAGCTACGTGAAGGCAGTTACAAGCAGGAAGGCCAGCTACAACACAGCAAACCCGGGCGTAAGCACGGATTTACTGGTGTAACCCTGTTTCCCAGACTTCACATAGCACTTATTTGAATCCACTTTCAAGGGCAGCTGAACATTTTAATAATCTGTTACAGTTGCATCCCTGAAAATAATAACAATCTGCAGCATAAAAGCTTTTTTCCAGTTACAGCATGCTCCATAAACATTAATTGGTTCAAATCAATGAATTAGTTACCTACCTCCACTTTGTCCTCGTTTACTAGAAGGCCTAATACTTCCCACTCTCAAACCTGACAGAGGTTGCATCATCCACCATGTCACGCTGTTGGCAGATGTGCCGCTCTACACGGGACTATGAAAGACTCTGCACCCTGCCAGCAGCCATTGGAACAAGATTCAGAATGACAGAATGCCAGCATGGTGGGGGCTGGCAGGGCCCTCGGGAGCTCACCCCGTCCCACCCCCTGCTGGAGCAGGCACCCCCAGAGCAGGGGCACAGGACCGCGTCCAGGCGGGGGGTGAATGTCTCCAGGGAAGGGACCCCACAGCCTCTCTGGGCAGCCTGTGCCCCTGCTCTGGCACCCGCACAGCAAAAGGGTTTGTCCTCCTGTTCAGGTGGAACTTCCCATGTTCCAGCTTGTGCCTGTTGCCCCTTGGCCTGGCGTTGGGCACCACTGAAAAGAGCCCGGCCCCATCGTCCTGACACCCGCCCTTCAGGTATTTATAAGCACTGATGAGATCCCCCCTCAGCCTTCTCTTCTCCAGGCTGAACAAGCCCAGGTCTCTCAGCCTTTCCTCCCAAGGGAGATGCTCCAGCCCCTGATCCCCTTGGCAGCTCTGCGCTGGCCTTGCTCCAGCAGTTCCCTGCCCTTCTTGAGCTGGGGGGCCCAGAACTGGACGCAGCCCTGCAGGTGTGGCCTCACTGGGGCAGAGCAGAGGGGGAGGAGAACCTCCCTCGCCCTGCCGGCCACACTCCTTTCCATGCACCCCAGGACACCCTTGGCCTTCTTGGCCCCAAGGGCCCGGTGCTGGTTCACGGTCACCTCACTGCACCCCAGCACTGCCAGGGCCTTCTCAGCAGATGGTAGCTTTCAGCTAAATTAGGCATAAAGTTTCCAGAGCTGGGATGAGCCACCAGCTCTCAAGGACCAGAGCCTTGCTGAGATGTTCTACAGGCAGGGGAAAGACCACAGTCCCACAGCTGAAAGCTACAAGGAGCATTTTGTGGCAAAGGAAAAGTGACACCTCTTCCACATGGAAGGGTGTTGGAGAATAGCCACCTAGGAAGGTCTCCAGCACTACCATGGTCAGTAGACAAAGAGGGTGACAACAAGCCAGGAAATTAAACACAAAGCCCCTCATTCCTGCTGCAGTGCTGCTACAGCCTTTGCATCGCTCCTGAACTACAAGCGGTTTGAGCAGACTTATCACAAGTCTTGCCTGGGTATGAACAGAGCTGATCCTGTCACACTAGACACTCAATGACTTGTTGGAGGTTCTTCCATTCATATTTCTAGGAGAGTCTTTACTTCTAACATAATTTCCCTTTAATTGAAAATTCTGAATTTATTAAGCTAATACAGGAAAGGGAACTGCTCACTGCAACCTTAAGAGCTAAAACTAGTAGCGATGGGGTGAAATTAAATCAAAAGCACACCGGTGTTCTAGTCCAGAAAAACTTCTCAAAAAATATATAGGAAAATCTATCACCTGGAGATGTTCAGGATACAGATCCTGCAAGTCAGATTCCAGGAGACAGGGCTTTTTCCTGCAATTCCATGCCTATTTAGCTTAGCTGTTCTTCCTAAAGCATCCTAAAAAGATCGCTTGTTTTTCAAAGGCAATTTTACAGTGAACTGATTAGCAAAAAGCCTGCTTAATCAAGCCCGTATGGTAGCAGAAAGGAACATATCTGATGGACCCAGATCTGAACCTCAAAGAGAAGAAACAGTTCTAGGTGTGTTGGTGGTTCAGTTGCAACAGCAATTTGGAAGCAAGATGTTGAATGCCCCCAGGATCAAGGTGGCTGCTTTAGCAATTTGCATATATAACAAGGTCTTGGAGCTTTACTCCAACCATCAGCACTACAGACTTGTGCCTTGCCCTAAGCCACGGCTGCTCAGTCAACAGCCTCTAGACAAGAACTCTGATTTGGAATAGGAAAATATTTTGTCTGCGCTTCAGAAGTGTGAGGCCTCCCATGCTGCCAGGGCTGATGCCGTGTTTCCTACCGTCCACCTGCTCTCTCAGCTGCCATGTGCCACAGCCATTTCAAGTTTTTAAGAACAGCAGGCAAAGCTTAAGCAACTCATCAGAGTTGAGCACACATTGCTTCCTGCTGTGCGGACCTGCAGAGATCTACACCGCGGATCTTGGTAATCTGAGTATAACTGAAAACCTAACAAAAATCTTGTTACAAGATGAAGAGGCAGCATTACTACTGCAGCTCATTCGGCTTCTACTTCAGAACCACCTTCGTGAGAAACCCCCAAAACACTGGCTTTTGGAAAAGATTCTGATTTCTGAAGAGAGACCACACTGCCACACAACAGGGAAATTCAGCCTCAGCCTTTTAGCAAGAACCATTAGTAATATCGAGGGAGACCCTGACCAGCATACTTAAAAGGTGCTGTTAGCCCATAACTACTCTTGCTTGCTTAGCAAGCTCAATTCTGTAACTGGAACTTTAATGCACAAATAAGATCGTTCAGAGGGTACAGTTACTACCCATCTTTTCCTCTTTCAGGAAATTTCCACATCAGTGCTGTTCTATTGTGACAGTGGAAATCAGGAGCTGTCCTGCAGACACCCAGACAAATTTGCTAAGGAAACACCGCGACTGGGACTGTACACAGTGGTCTTTGCACCGTTAGAGTGAAAACCTAGAAGGAAACGTCATGCACGCATGCTTCAAGCCTTCGTCTCTCACCCGTACCTGTTAAGTGCCATGGTGACAGTTGCTCCTTGTTGCATCTCCTGAGATGCTGCCACTGCTGCTTCTGCTAATGACGCCACCGCCTGCGTGGCCTCTGATGCCTGCGTCGTCTGGATAGTCATCTCACCCCCCTGTAGCGTTGCCCAGTTCTGCTCCACCTATGGGGAAAGACAAAAAGAAAGGCCCTAGGATTGGACATCGCCCCATGAACAGATGGCTGTTTCCTAAAATGAAAGGGCCAGGTAGTTTTGAGAACAGAATCCTGCACATGCTTTGACTCTCTCCGAGAGACAGAGGAAAAAAAGAGCACCAGGGGAGGAAGCTGAGGATGCACCTGAGAACACTGCTGGACTCTACAACCCTCTATCAGCCATGAGTGAGTTTCTGTTGTCCGCCCATGATTTTAGTTGCTGTCCTCCATACGTTCAAACTTCAGACAAAAACTCGAGTCTCCTCATGCACGTGGAAAACACACCCCATAAAAGTCTATGAAGCCCCTCAACCTCCCACAAATCCCTCTTGTCCAGCCACGTCCCCAACGAAACAGGACAGTGTTGATCTTTGCTGTACTCGGATCGCTGCCTGCCAGCCCGGGCATTTCTGGGGTGCTGGAACCCCAGCGTCTATCACATCCCCCAAGGAAACGGGCTGCGCTTGCCTCACTGTTTCAATTTGTCTGCACCTATCCGCTGTCATTTTGGGGAACAGTCCGTGTTCCCATTCAGGATTTATTTGTACGGCACTTGTGAACTAGGACAGGTTTGAGCCAACTGGAATTTCTTCGTACTGCGGCAACATACTTAACAAAAGAAGATGGCAGATGGAAAGTACTCTGTTCATATATTTCAGGTACTTTCAATTCCCTAACTTCAGACCTTTACATAGATAGGTTTCGTATTACTTAAAGTTCACCCAGTCTCAGTTGCTCATTTTCCACCTAGCCCACATTTCTCTGTTTGGGACTCCACCGCTCATGACATAATGAGTGTATGGCCACAAAATCCACCAAGGTGTGAACTAGAAATATGTACTGGACCAAAAAATACCACTAAAGAAGTGGAGGATGAAGGCCCATCAGCTGACAAATCCTACTGGCTGCTCTGCAGGATGAAGATCTTCCCCCACCCTCCCATCAAGGTTCTCATCCCCATAAACATTTCGGGCCACTCACCATCTTGCCGAGACTCAAACAAGAATGCCGTAGAAGGTGATGATAAAAAAAACCCTCAATTTGTTAAGATGGAGAAAGCTAAAAAGTCCATAGAAGCAGAGCTGGCGCAAGGCTCCCCACAAAAGGACAAGTAAATTTTGCTGCCTTTGGGTAAGAAAAGGGTTAGTCCCATCACAGGCTGGAGAGGGAGAGAGAAGCTGTCGTGCTCTCACTCACATCTGCTATCACACACTCCTCAGCAGCTGTGGTTTTCCAGCACTTGGGCACAGGCAAAGCTGGCGCACGTCGTAGCTCTTTAGCCATCCCCAGCCGTCTGACGTTCAAGGCAACTGCTTCGTTCTCCTGTGCCCAGAGCTGACCGTGGGCGGAAGGATCCAAAGCAGGGAGGAAGCAGTGAGATAGTGCATTGCGAAAAGGAGAAGGGAAGTTGATTTTAGAGAAGGCAACGTCTTTTAGGAAAGACGCAACCAAGTTTCAGTGCCCAGAGAGGAAGAAGTTGCAGATGGTAGAGATCTTGAGAGAGTTGGATCGAGTTTATGGTACTCATTAGCCATGCCGAAACCAAACCAAAGCAAGCCTGAGCTGGGAAAGACACCCTTCCCACCACCATGCAGAAGAGGAACAGACATAAATGTTTTCAAATACGTGGCAACACACATTTGAGTGATAAGGCAGGTCTCCACTGTGACATACAGTGCCCTGCAAAGATGCCTAAGCTGTTTCAGAACAGGGACAGAGTAAGGCCTGGAAAAGAAGGGGGGACTGTCCAGGCCCTTCTCCACACTAACAAAGTCTGTGCTGCTGAGATACTAGCGGGCATCCCCGCTCCACGCTGCTCGGCGCCCTATAAACCCATCGATTTACCCTGAGCTAACTCAGATCTTCACACAGCAAGAGATAGCAGGACACAAACAACCCTAGAGAGGCTGTGGACCTATCTGTGCAGAGATATAGCACCCATCCCCAAAGCAAGGTTACTTCTCTATCTTTATTTTGTCCAAGATATTGCTTAGACGTTCTAGTCACGTTGGGAACTAGACGCCTGCGTCCCCCTGACTTCTATTTCTGCCATTGAAATACTTCTTTCAGATCTGAAGAGATAAAACTGGTTCTTGAAAACCCTCAAAGCAGCTGCAAAGTACTTCAAGGTCACAGCCCCAGAGTCAGGCTGTTTCACTATGGGTCTGAGATGGAAACAGGGTCTGGTGCAGAGCAAAGCTGTTCTGTGCTGCCACCTGTCGCCGTGAAAGCCCCATCCTCGCAGAGCGGACCAGACCTCGCCGCTCCTGCGCACAGACTGCCCGGCCAGAAATTCTGGCGTGCAGCAGAGGGGCAGAAAGCAACCTGCAGCCTGGTTTAAAGATGGGTTTGGCGGTGAAGAGGGTTAAAAATTTTTTAAAAAAAAAAAATCTGCATAATCTTAAGGGAATGTTCCTTAAACACACACAAAAATCTTCCCTACTCGATTAAAAAAAGTGGAAAAATAAATGCATGCAAATTTGAGTGTTCAGATTTTGGGGTTGAAATGGTCTGATCAAGTCCTCAATAGAAGCAACTTTGACAAGTTGTAAAGCAGCAGAAGAAACTTTCACAGTAAACAGACCAGTAACTCCGCAGGATCTCCTGTTGTCTCTATGCTACTGTGCATCCACACAGCGCGCTCTGGGATTTACTTGCAAGCCTCCCTAAATGCTGCAGCAAAGGAACAAGTCCCATTTTGTCCAGAGATCAGTGACCAAAGAACCACAGGGTTTGGCCACAGCCATGCAATATCCTTCACTAACCACGTGCTCAAAACATCCCAGGCATCGCTCCCAACCCTGAACTGCCAAACCAGCACCCAGGATCTACAGCACACATCAAACAGTTGCTCAATACGAATACACAAACGTGTATTTTTGTAGGTCATTAAGTCTTTATCTGCTACGGCAGATCTCGTGAAATCAATAATCTATAGGTAATAACAAAAAATGTATGGAATTCAGAACTGAGGCTTCCACCATAATTGCATTCGGACAGTCCTGAGTCAAAATGACAACAGTTCAACATTTTCTATATAAAATTTTATAGAGTCTCGTGTTCACATGTATGTTAACCCTTAATGCTGCAGGGTGGGAAAGCAAGGCTTGCTGTTTTCTGTGACCACCTAATTCTAGAAAATATTTAACTTCAATAAAGTCCAGATAGGACAATTCTGGTTTGTGCACCATGAACATGACCCAGGTCCTTACCTCTCCGTCAGCCACTGCGGAATAATTGACTTGTGCGACGGTAACTGTGGTAGGCAACTCTGAGGCATCGGCCAGCGTCGCAACTGTAGCACCAGTGCCGACCTATGGAAGTCGACAAAATGCAGCTGAACACATTTGTTATTGCAGGAAAATGTCCACATAATTCAGGCAAAGGGACACTCAAATGCTCTCGGATTAAAAAGCATCATCACACCCGCAGAGAATAATAGTAATTGCAGAGCTCAAGGAATATACAGAGCTGTCTCAAAGGGCTGGGGGAGGAAATCACACGCTACAGCCACATTAATCTGTGGCAGCTTCCAGGATGGATATGGCCCAGAAGCAAGTTTTGCACAGCCCTCGTGCTGTGTCCTATGTTCATGTAGGAGACGGAGTCCTTGCAATTCTCCCAGCCTCGCAAGGAGCAGCTGTGGGACACTGCTGCCATTCCCAGGTGTGAGCGTGGTGCAGGTGGAGCCAGCGAGCTTCTCCCACAGGGAGAAACCACTTAAAAAACCACCAAGTAGTCCTGGATCAGAACACGCTATGCATCAGCCCTCATTTATAATGCTCCTTGCTTACCATTCAGTGGGTCTCTCATCTCTAGGCACCTGGCAAACTTTAGTTCATCCTCAATACCCCATTGCCTTTGGAAATTACCTTTTCCCCATTTAACAGCTGGGAAAAGACAAAGGCAGGGAGATGTGCAGCTTTGTTTCTAAGGAGAATTAAACCTATAAGTGCTGGAAAGTGAATGGGATCTCAGGTGCCCGGCACCTAAAAGAACACTAGTCAAAGGGAAAATGTACGTTAGCAGGTGAGCAAATAGAACCAGCTTGGCAAGTCTGCCGGGCCATGGCGGGGGGGACAAGAAAGCTGTAACAATCGCTGAAGAGCTTTATTTGAAAAAACCCCAAACAAAACAACCAAACCAAACCCAAAAGAAACCCCCACACCATGTTTTTATCTTCATGAGATGAGAAGCGCCAACAGAAAACGGCGTTTGAGACTTCACTAAAAACGTGATGCTCAAGAGGGACAAACCGCTGGGCCAGTTTGGTACAAGAGGGCAGTGGTGGTCTGGAGGCAGGGGCACAGGGGAAACAGAGGTTCAGAGCCCACATCCACGAGGAGCTCTTGGGAAGTTGAGAGAGCACATAAATTGTCCACGTCCTGCACGGTCAGAACCTGCCTCCCCACTCGGGGGACACAGCAGCACCACCGAGCCACTGCCTGAACGCAGCCCCTGCTGCCCTGAATCCCCCTCTGTAAAATGGTGTAGGAGGCATCCCTACCGCAGGGGCTATCATGAGGATAAATACATATCTGGGGTGTGTCATATATATATTACACTTAGGGTGTAAGATGAAGAACGGGGGCACAAAAATACCTAATTAGGGTACGTTTCGTGCCATTAAAGAAAGGCAGTCCTACCACCTCTCCTCCCATCGCTCTGTCCCATTGCCACCACAGGCATCGTGTGGCCACACGATGAACTGTATTTGCTCGTAAAAGGGTTTGTTAAATCCAGGTCAGATCCCTGAATCACTTGACCAAACAGCTGCAGAAATGCTTGTACTGCCATAGGAGGAGAACAAGGGATGGGAGTGGGGAAGAGAGAGGATGAGACTGCTTTTTTGGGTGGGAGCATTGGGTTAACAAGCCTGCAGGCTAAGACATACAGATAAAGACAAAATTCTTGAAGGACAAGTTAAGCTACCAAACGGAGTTTGTTCTAAACCACCTCCCTGATGCAGGCAACTTGATACCGAGTCAGCCACGCTTGGAAATGGAAAAGCCCGGGGGTTTCATTCACCTGGATGAGGGACACGGTGCCATCAGGGTTACTGAAGGTTTGTACCACTGTCTGTGACGGCACCAGGTGCGCTATACTATGTGTGGTTGTAGTCTGCTGCTGTGTCTGCTGATCCTCAAACGCGTAGAGCAGGTCTTCACGCCCGTGCTGCTTGTAGCAGTTCTTCACGATAGTCCGCAGCGCTTGGGTCCATGACACCTACCAGCGGAATGAAAAAGAGTGAAAAGTCAGCGTAAAAAAGTTTTCTGAGCCACTGCAGTGCTGCTACTGCTGTGATTTGCATGCTTGTCTTTACTAGGGTTTATTGGGTGGTTTTCAACCAATTCTCAAACAAATAGAAGGCCCCAATACCTAATGCCTCTCTCCTCATCCCCTCCATTCCCCAAGACTCAGAAATCACCCTGGAGAGCTACTGCATTGCTGTGTACTGATACAGAATGAGCACATCTGGCCAAGGGGAAGGGAAGCTTCTCAATGAGATCTGTTTCACCAGCTTTCAAGGAATTCTAACTAAGGGATTGGGGCCAACAAGTAGAAAACCATCCTCACCTAGGAAAGCACCAACTGCCACAGCACCATTTCCAGCCTCCCTAAGCATCCCTCCCCATCCAACCAGACCTACATCAGCCTGCACAAGTCCTGCCCCTTGCACACCCTGGTAGCTTTCTTTATCTCCTTACGACAGGTTAGTAGAAACATCACCTGCACACAGGATCCATGGCCATAACTAATATCCAAGACCTTTTCACTCAGTTTTCTCACTCTTTTTTTTTTTCCTGGCTCCACTGCACATCCTTGACTACATCCCTTTAAATACAAAGGTCCCTGCAGCTTGGGACGGGACAGTAACCCTTCAAAGGCTTGAAGAGGCCATGATACAGACTCTACAGTAATGAACTGCGTACTTAGAGAGTAGACCTGTCTTAGGCCAGATAGGCCGCTTCATAAGGCCAGACGAGCAGGCTCTGCAGCTAGCAAAAAGGACACCCGCTGCAGAAAGAGATGTGGCTTAAATACCTGCTTGTCACACAACCCCAGCAGGGACAGAGCAGGCTGAAGGTTACGCTTCTCTCATCTCATTGCTCTCCCAGGCTGAACGTCTGACACCAAGTCAAGGAACGGCCAGTGTCATAGTTTCTTCTGTCACTTGAGGGGAAAACTACTCCCACAAAAACTGGTTGCAAGCCCCAATTTGAAAGCAGACAGACATGGGATACACACCCGCTGCTTCTGTTCCTCTGTGCGGACATCGCTGCGAACATTGGCCCACGGAATGTCCTCAGGCCACCAGATGGGCTTACAGCTTTCCTTGCCCCAGCCTGGTTTCCCGCGACCCGTGGAATACTTCAGCATCTCAGGGATGAAAGCTCGCAGCTGTGCCTGGAACAAACCACAGGAGAGGGTTGAGAGTTTTTTTAGGAACTCATAGTTCTGGTAGAGTTACGACATTTAACTTCCATCCTGTTGGAACCATCAACTAACTGGAAGCGGCCTGAACGCCTAAGGAAGATGGACAAATATTTTATCATCTTCTCCTGAGACTCAGCTGAGAACATCTTAGTAGCATGGGGAAGAGCAGGAACAAAATTAAGTCAGCCAGTTACAACAATAATGCACAAATATGCACCGTATTAACAGACTTCATGGTTCAACACTACCATGAAGAGAGCTAACCAACCTCAGAGGGAGAAAAAAAAAAGAATCAGAATAAAGCAGAAAAAACCCACACTTGATGTCCCCACAGCCACTGGAACTCAGATGCGAGCTGATATGCATTTTACAGAGATGCTGCAAAGAGGATGGAACTTCAGTGAGCCGCCTCAATGTAAGAAAAACCCATTCTCACACATATACGTCTCCACCCCTGCAGAACTGGAGTAATTTTCTGAATCTATTCTTAACTTTTGGCAGTGTGGGGACACCTTTCAACCTGATTTTACTTCTCTTTAGCACCCACAAAAACTGGTCAACTAGTGAACTGCTTTTACCAGGTGACAATACCTTAAAAATAGACCTGCAAAGCAAATCGAGCAGATATGTCACCAAGAGGAAGTAATATTCCTAGCGTTATCAAAAAGAATACAAAACTCACACAGGGTTTCGTGACACGTTTGGTTTTCGTACCGGGGACTGCCTGAAGCCTCAAGAAAAGGCTGGTTCAGTTGCAGAAACAGAGCAGGAAGAGAAGCAGTGCTCACAACCACATGCGCCAGAGAAAACCACGTTAACTTAAAGCTAAATAGCTGCATCTAAGAACACCTCCCTGCATCCTTTCATAGCCTTAATAGCAAGTTATTTGAGCTTGTGACAGTGCCGCTGGGAGTGCTCGGGCCACCTTACAGCCCCAAGACACCTGCATGTTCAGGGCTCCAGGGTACAGCCATGGAAGAGCGCGACGGGTCCAGCATCGATTGGTGTCCCAGCCACAACGCAGTCCCAGCTAGCAGAGGCACGGGGCAGCTCCCGCAGCACTTCTGGCCCAACCCTGATGATCTGCCACAACAATGCCCGCTCCTCCAAGCCACGATCCGGCTTGAATGACATCCTGGTTCCAAGTCTGGATATTGTATCCATTGGCTCCAAGCTGTAAATGAACTCATTTACAAGCTGCCTTTTCCACATTAGCATAGGGAGTATGTACCAAAGTCCCCTCTAACATCTGTCAGAGGAATGGAGGAATGCTTCAGACAAACGGGAGTCTGCAGATTGTCTCTGTGGTCTCTGCAAAAAGCCTAAAGCCCCTAAGCTCACTGCTAAATGCACTGGGATCTGCAGTGGCTCTTTCAGACACAGGACTGCTCTTCAAAGCCAGAGCCCAGCTGGAAGATGTAACGTGGGCCCTAACTTGCACAGTGAAATAGAAAAATTAAGTGTGTTTGGGTAAAAAGAAACAATTTCTTTGTAAGCATGGTTTACTACATTGCAAGCAGTTTGCAGCAGTGGCTAGGGAATTTAAAGGCAATAAAAACCCATCATACTTGTGGGTCCTTATACAGCGTATTTGTGGCACACTGCAGAAAAACCACCCCTGCTCAGAGGAGCAGCTGCATTTCAGTTCCTCCACTTCATGGACATCCCGAACCATCTCAGAGAAGCCATACCAAAACCCTGAATTATAAACAGAGGCACAAAAAAGCCACCAGCTCGCCCATGCTCACACAAGTGTCAACCACTTTGATGCCCCTTTTTTCCAGCCCAGGCCAAGCCTGCCTGTGAGGCAGCTTCCCCATCTGTACCGTAGGGCCAACAGTCACCCTGACACGCATCAGGATCCCCAGTCAAGGCCCCATGTATTCAGTCAAATAAACCTGCTAACGGCATCAAGTTCCCTGGCACAAAAATAGTTAAAAGCTCCTTCCCAGAATTGCTATCTGCAAGCAATGGTCCTTTTACCAGATGGATTAATTACTGGTCCTAGGGAGTTTGGCGGCTCAAGCTACTCAAGGCACTTGTTAAGGAGGGTTTGCCTTTAATCCGCCAGGGAGACAATCAGCAGCGGCATTACAACCTGCTCCGGCACAAGAACTTCTCTAATTAGTGCCATAACAAGACCTCACCCTGGCAGCTCGCAGGGCCCCAACACAGGCTGCGGCACCGAGACAAAGACGCTGCATCTCTCAGGGCGCAGCTGGGAGGAACCGCTGCAACCGCTTCGTCTGCAGGAGCCACGCGTTCTGCTGGCTCCATCCACAAACTACCTGGAATTCAAATCTCTGCTGAAAAAAAGACAGCAGCTCACTCCGGTGCGCATGGTTGTCAGCTCTGGGAAGAGCTCAAATAATCTCCAGTATGAAGAGTTTGAGTGAAACTATAAGAAATGTTTCTTTGACACCCTGTGGTACACAGACCAAGTGTCTTCTAGGTTTTAACATTAAGCTCAAGTGTTAGCAATAGTGAGCTAATCCTTATTCTACCATCTGCAACATCCCCAAGCAGAGACAACTGCGCTCCAGCGCTGGAAACAAGTTGTCCTGCATGCAGAGCACCAAGCAATGCTCCGGTCTTAAGGTTCACGCCCCGCTAAGGAAAGTGGTTTCTAGAAGGGAGCAGAACCTGTGGCTGGGAATTTTCTACCTGTCCTCTCAGCCTAGCCTCAGGATCTCCAAAAAGCAGCACCTGGGAAAAGTGAAGTCAGGTCCACACAGGACCTTGGCTGCAGCTGGAAGTGGGCAAAGCAGCAATCGCAGCAAAGCACCCAGGTGTTTTGCTCACTGGCCCTTCTTTTTGCAACAGCCAGTTTTAGGCTAAATGTTCTTTGAGTTTAAAAGTTCCAGTTAATGTTTAAACACTCAGAGTAAAAACCCAGGCATCTGTCAAGGCGTCAACCAAGCTGTCATCATGAGTTTCCTGCTATGAAAACCCGCGTGGCCCTGACCAAACTCTGCGAGGTCTCACTGCCCAGGAGCTTTCTGGCAGGCACGGTGAGAGCGGCCTTGCTGCTGTCATAAATTCATCACGGCAAAGATGAGGCAGAGGGTCAGCCTGGGTGTCCTCAACAAGAAGCAACAGCACTCAGCACCCAGGAGATACAGCAGTTTATGCCTGGCCACAGGAATCCAACCCAAAATTAACAACCTGGTCATCACTCCAAAAAGCAGGAGGTACTGTGGGTCTCCCCCACAGAAGCGTCTGCTCACGGACTTAATCTTTACACAAATCTTTCTTCTCTTCCACCCTGAAACCGTGGTCAAGTCATAAGAGTGAGTGACTAGTTCTAATGTTTCAAAGGGGCATGCGTGGGGACCAGGCTGTCCCTCTCGGGTTCATCACCTCCTAGCAGAGTTTGGAGCCCTGAGCACTGGACACGACTGCTTGTTCTTGCTGGAAATGAGGCACGGTGCAGGCTCTGAGCTTAAGTGCTGTAAAAGCAGGCAGCTGCCTGCATGGCAGTTAGAAGTATACACTCATCCTTGTATCCAGTACATCACAGGACTCGCTACCCTTCCCACTCTGCTGCAACAACCATCCAGTCCTAGAGCTCAGCTGCGTGGGGGACCCGATTCCTAACTCTGGGGTGCCCTCACTGCAGAACAAAGATGATCCCTCTGCCACGTGGCGACTGACCTGCTGGGAGAGCAGAAACACAGGCTGTCCCCATATCACACCACTGATATGGACCAGAAGGGAGCACCAGCAAGCCTCGGACCTGGGTGATGGGGTCCAGCACTGCAGGATCATCCCTGCCCCTCCATGGAGGAGGATCCGACAGCTGCAAACTGAGTTTAGTTACCGTCTTTCAGTGCTTGGCTTCTCCTACACACAAACTGACACAAACATTAAGATACCCGCTGTTTCTGCAGAAGCTTTTTGCAGGGCAGTATGCAAACAGGCGTTAAGATGATTTTTGATAGGCCCAGACAAACTTTCTTGGCTTGTATAAGCAGACTGCAAATCATAGCAGCGTATTAAATTTTAGAAAAGTCAGATAAAAGGAGAAATCACCAGTTCAGAAAAGCATAAACAAATTCTAGTGACCTTGGTGAGAGCTGACTGAAGCGTCGACCTCACTATTACCCAGTCTTACTCCTTAATCATATCAGCAAGCAACTGAGAACAAGTTTAAGGGCAAACTCGGGTCTGACATACAGTGTTGACGTAGCCAAAGTCCACAGAGCAATGAGATTTCTCTTTGTAGCAGCTGCAGGGTAAAAGCCCCACTGCAATACATTTTTTTCCTGCACAGCCAAGGTGGGTGATGCTCTCCATTCACAAGTTTATAGAAGCATCTTTGCTCAGGCCAGTAAAGGCTTTATTTCCCTCAAGACCACGAGGGAAGCAGAGCAATTAAAAGGAGAGTTATTTTCACCTCTTTGTTGAGGACCTAACGCCTCTACCACCTGCCTGCTGACACCTGCAGCTGCTGAAAGCAGAGGCCTCGTGTTTCCACTCCCTGTGACACACCTCTTAATTGCACTGCCCAATTTATATTTACAAATATATCCCGGTTTTCCATAGGGCTTTGTGCAACTTGGTTAAAAAAGCTCATTTCTTGTTAGCAAGAACAAAGAACTATATTGGCAGCTCCGGGAACCAAGGTTCCTACAAAAAACCAATGGCAATTCTGGCTGCACAAAGGTTGCAGCAATGTAGGAGTCAGTTATCATCCATTCTCTCAAGCGAATGTATTTCATATTGCAATTGTGACCTGGAAAAGGCAGCAGTGGCCTCATCATGTTCAGCATACCTGTGTTTTGTTTCTATTTCCAGTTTGCCCCCAAGTCTGGCAAAAACTATATAGCAGCTGGATGCTTTCAGCAACAAAATCATCTCGTGAGCACCACATGCCCCATCTTACTCGCGAAAATTTTACAAGGCAGACAGACAAAATCCACCCAGCAGTCTGCAGTCCGGTCCGCTAATTCTAGTGCTCTGCCCTCAAGTGGCCTGCAGCTGTTCAAGGATCTCAGAATATCTTTTTTAAGACATTCACAAAACATCATCCCTACGCGATCTGTGGGGAAACTGAGGCAGCGCGGCGCTGGGCGCCCACACCACAGCGGCTGGGCTAACCGGGACAGCAACGGTTGGCCAAACGGGGCACAAAGAGCGTGCAGCTGTCCACAGCTCAGGAGAAACCTTCCTCACAAAGCTGTTTTGAGTTATCCCGTTGCACTAAAAAGACGAGGGCTAACTCCTAAGAAGATACTGCTTTTACCATAATGCAGCATGAGAGGACTTGAAGTAAGAGGCTCTACGTTGCTACGCTACTGCATCGGCAGTTTGCACGCTTGCTGGCCGAAGGCGCTGCGGAACATGGAGAAGAAGAACTGTTTCTCATGTAACAGAGCCACAAGAAGCCTGGGAACACAGGAGCGTTGGCACGTGGAGGGGGAAAAAAAGCGCCCTGCCAGCAACTGGTGTCTTGGACTGGAGAGCTGAGTCACACGTGGAAACGCAAAACAATCAAGCCCCAGGGGCAACCTGGCTTGGCCAAAGCTGTGCAATGTTTCCAGAAGACCGAGGCCGTGTCACGTTTGGGAGAAAAAGAAAGTCTCTCAACTTATTTTTAGCTTAACATGAAAAGTATTAGTATTTTATCCACAGAATTCCATTGATATTAGTATTTTATCCACAGAATAGAAGCAGGAAACACTTCAGCAACCTTTGATGTTAAAATATTTTATTTCCAACTCTATCGCAAAACCCAAATAATACGCATTATAAATCCAGCTGAAGGTTTCTCTGAAGTGAGAGCTTATCACTTTTATTGCTGCTTTGATGGCACGTGCAGCATTAACAGCCAAACAGTTGACAGATCTTTTTCCTGGCCCTTTTATACGTGCACATATTCTGCGCACACAAGCCAGAAAAGTTTCTCAGACTGGACTGCAACAACCTCACCTCCTGATCTCATTCACCCACTCCCGTTTCTCTCTCTTTCTCATTTCTTTCCACCACCCCACCAGCAACAGCTCAATTGCTCTGTTCCCTCCTCAGAGCCCACGTGCCGTGGGTACGCGCACCTCCAGCTTCACTGCTTGCACCACGCTGGGATGGCCTCCCTCTGCCTCGTCAAACCTCCACAGAGATGTCTCCTTCTCCTTGCTTTAAGTCCCAGACACTTCTCTTGCTGTTACTCAGCTTAATTACTACAATGACGAGGCCATAAAGTCAGGCAAACACAAGCATTTTGTTTGCCAATACAAATTAACTCAGAGTTACATACCTGCGATCTTTTGCTGGTCTTTCATTTTACTTTAAAAGTAAAACATTTCCATTTTTTACTTTCTGTTTTCACGGGAAACTGTTAATGATACA
Source organism: Phalacrocorax aristotelis (assembly GCF_949628215.1). NCBI lineage: Eukaryota > Metazoa > Chordata > Aves > Suliformes > Phalacrocoracidae > Phalacrocorax > Phalacrocorax aristotelis. Next base: position 217,661,177 of record NC_134276.1, read on the forward strand.
GAACAAAAGCTGGCTGTGAACAGCTCTTGCAGATACCACCTTTCACAGTGGCTTAAAAATCCAGAAACTAAGTTTTGTCTTATGTTGTCATGGATTAAGAACATGATCTGTTATCAGCCAAGGCACAGTAGATTTCTTTGTAAAATGTTACTAGAAGTGTGATCTTGTCTGATTCCACTCAAGTAATGGAAATAGTGTTTTGACCAGAATGTGATCTTTCTGCAGAGCACTGAGGAAATCTGCACATTTCTGCTCTACAACACCACCTCTTTGTACGTTGCCCAAAGCCTCTGACCCTTCCATCTTGCTACTCCCTCTGAAGAAAGTGGCTTTCAGCATTTAAAATTTGTTGTGGTGCATCAGACCGAGCATATCCAGAGCCTCCTGCAAAACACACTGACCTGCATTCAGGTCCTGCACCCCAGGGGAAGGAGATTTCCCTACAGATGATCCCTCCCACACCAAGGAAGCTTCCCTGGGGGGGGGTCCCTCCACTTTCTCCTAGCAATAACGAAGTCAGCAAAGGGCTGGACCGGGAGAGAACAGGAGTCGCTCACATCCCTAGGGCAGATGATTCCCTGGCACCATCAGAACTATCTCGCTCAGGCTCTGACCTGGAGTTAAACCACCAGCAAGCTCTCCTCTGCTCCAATCTACAGCAGACAGAGGAGGGAATGAACTAGAGACACAATAAATGTTGAAGGAGGATAAGCCAAAAAGGTACTCTGCAAGTGACCTTCCTGACCTCAGTGCCTAAAAACCACTGCGAAGTGCGGAACAAGTTATCTTCTCTGTTCATAGTTTATGGGAGGTGGCAAACACAGCTCAAAGAGGAACACGCCCAGCAGCCTGAGCTCTGGTCCCTACCAGCATCTCTACTGTTTCATGTAGAAAATAAGCACCAATAACAAAGCTTCACATCTAACTACTATCTGAGCTGTTACAGGCCCATGGGAAAGAAGGGATCAAATGCATCCCCAGGAGGCGTAGATGTAAGCTCCGCTGCAAAAGAACAGGATGTGACTGCAAGACGCCAAATCTGGTTCTGGCGTATCCTGCCGCTTACCTGGGTCATCTTGTCCACTGAGACAGGAATGCCATCGATGGTGAGGGGTGGCAACTCTGAGTTAACCTCCTGAGGTGCAGGAGCATGCTCTGCCAGTGCGGACTCCAGGTCTTCCAGGATCATGCTCTTGTACTTGCGTACCTGTGGGGAATCGTTAAGCTCAAGTAAACAAGGTGAGGAGCACCAGGAGAGGCAAGGGCAAGGACGCAGGACCAGCCACCTTCCCCAAGGTGCTGCAGAACACAAGGAGCAAACAACACCACAGCTGGCAAAGAAAAATACCCACTGGCCCCAAAGACTTGGCCGCATCGAAGAGCTGATGATGAAACATCAAGTAACACTGGCAAGTGGAAGTATTTACAGGATTAAAAGAAAAAGTTCTGAAGCAAGGCTTATCACGGTCAGCATCTGCTCTATTTACTGTCTGGTCTGCAATAAGGTGCAAGCGCTGACAGCCGAGCTGAGTTCAAACATGTCACTACTACCTGCTCCCTCTGATTTTTAATCCAGGATATGCAACCCTGGTGAGACATGCTAGGCAACCCTTCATGCAGCGCATGTCAGTGCTACCCTCACATCCATACACTCTCAACTCCTGTTTCCAGGGTTTTAAACATGACCATCAGATCACAACCAGGCTTGCAAAGCTGCCTTGAGCAGAATGAAACCTGCAGAGAAGGTGAGCAATTTATCACGTAGCTTTTCCTACAGACACCTACCACGTTCTCCAAGGGTGCAGCACCGAATACTTTAAAGACAGGATTGGGTTTGGAGGGTGAGATGCACAGGACGATGGCCTGCTGCCCTACTCTGGTGGTGTACTCATCCAGCGTGGCTCGGAGCTTCCTGAAACAGAGATATAAACCAGTGAACAGGTATCAGCTGAAAGTCCTGTAGAAACACAACCCTTTGCATTGTAAACTGCCGTTCTTAGAGCTACCCATCCACAAACCAGGTGAGAAACAGAGCCCCAGCTCGTCAGATTAGCCACATGTACTGCTTATTCCTCCGCTCCCGCAGGCCTGCTGTATTCCCTGCAGTCACCCAGCAGCTCAAATATCAATTTTTCTCCCTTCTCTCCTTTTTCCATTGATGTAAGAAGTAAAGAGAAATCACCAGAGCAGCAAAGCTCGGACAGCGTCTGCACATCCACCCTGTCACCATCTAAGTGTATTAGCAATACAAAACTTGTAAAGAACTTGAATGATTCAACAACAGAAGAGTGCAAACACAGGCTGTTTTACCTCCAGCCTCATAGCAGCGCAGTGCAATTCTCTAGTACCAAAGGCCTGCTCAAACCAGAACTGTAGCATTCAACCAACAGCTACACCACAGGCAAGAACCAGAAATATTGCAACAGCTCAGCACAGGAAAACCAGGTGTTCAGACACCTGCCACATCAGCAAGTCCCTTTGGAATGATCTCTCTGTAGGAAGAAAATGTTCCATCATACACTTTCCGCCTCTAACTCACTTTTAAAGCGATGCAAGAGGATGTGTCAGAAATGTCAGCAGAAACTCATGAAGCAAGAGAGGACTAGCAGTTATCTCCAGATAACCTGAGCGCTCCGTAAGGTGACGGTTTAGTATCTGCCCTGGTCATTTCAGAACCTGCTGTTAAATGCAGACACGTTGCCAAAAAGCACCAACACCACCACCAGCTATGCAGAGATCCTAGAATCAGAAACTCTAACTTCCCACTCAATTCACAGTGGCTTAAATATCAAGCACAAACATGTCGAACTGATCAGAGCGCAGAAAACCGATGCATTTTGTCAGTAACTTGCATGTAGGAAAATGAAGTAGTTGCATGATGGGAGAAGAAATAACTCCTTTAAATAGGAGTTTCTTTAAAAAGATATTGTTCACATTTCAAGAGAGAAAAGAATTTGCTCCTCAGAAACGTTGCAGTAAACATGGCTGGGTCGTCAGAGTTGGGGGAAGGAGGGGAAAAACAGAATGGAGCTGTAAAAAAAAAATGACACACACGTATTATTTAACACTAACCCTACACCATTTTGTTCCAGTTTGATCATGCGCAAACGTTGTTGTGGGAATCAGCAGATGAGTAAGCAGAATATAAGGAAACCAACTTAATTCCTCACCAACTTTAGAAGAGTTAGAACAGGAGAGAAGGAGAAAAGGCAAAACTCTGGCCGTCGCTGTTTCAGTGCATTAAGTGTGCACGCAGGAGGAAGCCAGCAAGAAACGGGGTGACAAATACCCCAGCTCTTGCAAGGTAACCCTATTAAATCCAAAACAATTTAAAAAGCAAAAATTGCTTTGTTCCAAAACCTAGTAAATAGTACTAGCCAATATTTACGAATGCTTCCTGAAGACGGAGCTGCAGGTGATCTCTCCAGGCTTGCGGAAAGCCTGTGCAGTCACTTCAGCACCAGTGCTCCTAGGTGGCCATCAGGCGGGCAGACAGCCTCAGAGCACCTGTAATGCAACACCTGAAGGGCTATGGAAGTTTGGTGCCTACAGAGCAAGTTTCTAAAGCCAAAGAAAGTGTTTCAGCTCTGGCAGGCGTCTCCCCTCGACTATTCTCCCCCAACACTGTGCACTACAGGCTGGGTCACTCTTCAGCATGGAGCTCACACAACGGGGTCTGCTGGCAAAGGAAATTCAGGTACATACACACACTAAACCTATTCACATGATCACTTCATAATGCAGAAAAGACTTTTTTCGTTAGGTAGATAAGTCCTTTGTGCCATTGCAGAGCTGGGCTCTGGATTCTCAGGCCAGCTACTGTTAAAGCCACTACAAATACCTTGCAAGGCAGTGTTACCATGCCAGATTTAACTTGTGACTAGCTGGGGCTAAAACAGAACGGTGGATCCCACCAGAACAGTCATCTCAGTCATGGTGATCATAATATCATCTTAAAGATGAGCAGAGATGCAATTTAACCCATTTCTGCAAACTCAAACACAGCTCTTGGGTTCAACGACATCCGAAAAGAAACCAGCCATCCCCAAGCTGGGCAACTTCTGGACAGGACATGGTCTCACCACGCACAGCACTGGAGGCAGATCGAGGATGCGGACCGAGGTGTCAGAGTGCAGCAGGCAGAGGGACTTACCGTAGCAAACGCGTCTGCTGCCTTTTGCGGATTGATGGGTTGGATTCAAAAACGTGTGGTCGCTTTCGTTTTTTACCCGTTGCCACGGCAGCAGCTGCTGCCATCCCCACAGGGCCTGGAAATCAAACCAAAAAGGGTGAATCAGCGCACACAGTTCAGGAACTGGCCCGAAAGGACATGGCCATTGCCCCCCTGCCAGGGGTGGGTCCCAAGGGCTCAGCTCAAGGGCCTCCCCACCAGATTGGGGTGACCCGAATTCCCTGCTGAGCTCCCCAGCAGCCAGGATCTCTCCTCTCCGGCATCAGAAAGGTGAATCAAAAGACTCCGTTCCCCAAACTGGCGAGTGCCACCTCTGTCCCAGGTGAAAGCCACACATTTCAGTCCAGAGTTTTCCGTGCAATCACATAATTATGCATTTTCTCTTCCAAACACACTGAAAAACTCTCAAGTATGCCAAGACTTTAAATAACTGACTGTAATTGAGGAGATGCCGGTGGCAGGGGAGAAGAGACAGGGTACAACACCATGAGTCCTGCTTGGACACCTCAAGTACAGCATCAGCAGTCCAAGGCTTTCCCCAGGGATTAAAGGATCAGCTTTGATGTGAAAGAAATTGTAAAACAGAGCCAATGGCAGCGTCCTGCAACAGCCGCATGAAGAACAGCGGGGATCATGGCAGGGCAGTGCTATTGCTTTCGTGATCAAACTCTAGACACAGAATCTATGTAAGGGGAAGTTTCATGAAGTTAATTGGAAGTAAACCAAGTAACATGCAGGAAGTAAACCAAGTAACGTGCTTGTCTCGGTGATGTCCAGAAATGAGCGCAGGGTCAGAGTCAAAAAGCCCTGGTCTCCAATGCAGGCTCAAGACTTGCCTTGACTCCTTAGCAGACTTCAGTTGCCCTGTGTGTAGTTTCTCCATATGTCAGAGATGAAAGATCACATCAGGGGTCATAAAAGCACTATATCTTGTGTTTAACAAAGATGCAACTACTGGATCAGGAAGTCTTAAGCTACCAATCCATGGAAGCTGGTAGGTGATAACAAAAGCAGTGTCTGATTATACATTTTCTCTAGGCAGCTTCTCCGGGAGATGGGACACTGCAATCACAAAGCTCTGGGCCAACACCATAGAGCCAGGTTTTGTTAATCAGTAACAAAGTGGGCATAGCAAGCACCGCTGCATAGTGCTCCAACGATCCTGCGCTTGTGAAAAACAGAATAAAAATGTTGCCTTTTGGGGGACTGGAAAAATATTTGCTCCGGAGAAGCAAGGAAAGGCCGTGCTGGGCTCTTGGGCAAGCTTTGGGCTGGATGTGCCAGACCATGCCGCAAACTGAGCACCCAGGTTCGGGAAAATCTTGTGTGCTAGAAGGAAAGGAGGAAAGAAAACATCCTGCAGCAGCTGAGGCTGGAAAATTAATAAGTGAAGGGCATGGGATGCTCAGTGGGGTGGTGGAACTTCACAGGTTTGGTCAAGCACATCAAGTGCTTCATTCATCAGATAAAGTCTGAAACGGAGTCAGACCAGTCTCTGAGCGCTTACTTATCACTGCATTTTTCTGTTAATGAGATAGATCCACTACAAGGCAAGTCTGGAGGACAATTGGCTGGTGCTTCACTGGAAGGAATTTGTGATTCTGAAATACTTTGCCGGTCCAGATATGCCAGGACCCTTTGTGGCATCTCCTTGGGACAGGCCTAGCATGCGAGCTCCCTGGCTAAGCAGGGTTGCATAGCACTCCTGCATTATTTTTGCTGTTGTTTATGTGGGCCTGAAATAAGCTTGCTCTTTGACACAATCAGTATTTTAGTTTTGTTTTTTGAGGCAGCATTTACCAGGGACACTTTTTACTGCACAAACCCGTCTCTTACTCCCAGTACCTCTATACTACAAACAAAGTGAGGCAAGATTCAAGCAGCCAGCAGACCTTACAAGGAAGCGTTATTAAAGCCAGGGAAATAAGGAAGCATTCAGAGCGTGCCAAGGGGTGACAAGATCACCCACCGCCCTCAAGCACCGTTTGCGCCCTCTGCACAAACGCTACGTTAGACGAACAAGGCCGAGCATCCCGCTGACTTTACCTGCTGCAGCCAGGTGGGCGGTGACCTCGTCGGCAGCTGTGGAGTTGAGGATGTCAGAGTCATCGTAGGATGTGTCCTCTGGCGAAGACGGCGAGTCTTCGTCCGCGCTCAGCATGCTGTGCTCTGTGTAGGTGGCCACATGGACCTGCTGCACCTGCTGGGCCACTGCGTGGGCCTCGATGGTGGCCATGTGCTCTGTTTGGGTCACCCCGTGTTCTTCCATCAATAGCTACTGTCAGAGACAAAAATCAGAGGAAGGAGTTACTGACACTGATGCACCACAAGGGAGGGCAGCCAAAGGTTTCTGAGCCAGCTAGGTGAGCAGGCCGCGACCAAGAGGGAACAAGAGATTACCTCCCCCAGCAGCAGTGGTCTTCTACGAGAGGGAAATAATGACTGTACCAGGAGCCAGAAGAGGAACTTGAAGTTTAAGAGTTTTGAAAAATCCATACTTCCGAACAAGATGGCATAGCACCCAGACGCAGACACCTTTGCTGGAAGAAAGGTCTTTAAGGATCTTGTAGCCCCGAGATTACTTGCCCCGCACACGCTACATATTAAGAGCTCTGATCAAAGCTGGAACTTATATTTGCCACTTCAAGGTGAGCTTTTAGAGAAGATGCTCAAGGGCGATGCACAGTCTCCCTCCTCCAACCTCAATAGCTCAGGACACAAACGAGGATGCCAGTACAGAAGTTTCCTGGCAGCAAGTTGCATCCTACAGACCACTTTTATTGCATTACTTGTTTAGAGTCCGGAAGCAGGCAAAATCATCACAACCCAAGCACAAACATTACATAAAGCATATTTATTTAATGCATCTAGTGGTAAACCACTGAGCAAAGTAGCAACTTACATAGTCAGCAGGGCACTGGACCACACGCCATGAACATAAATCTGCACAGAAGGAACAAGACAGGAGGTACGTAGATATTTTCAGTGTGAGTCTACCATACATTTGTAGGAACAACAGCACATCCTTAAGATATTTTCAAACTACATTAGAAGAATTAGGACATCAACACTCAAAACAGATTCCCCAAAATCCTTAGGTCAAACAGCAGAGGAGATGACCAGCTGTAGGGAACAATAAAACACATGCAGCAAATTCTGACCCTGTAAGTATAGCCGTTGAATGTAAAGCTCTTGACAGACACCTTCTTCATCGTCCCATAAATACATGACACTTTGCAAATGACCAACGTGACAAAAGCCTCGGCCTGGCAAAATAAAGACCAGACTTCTACTGACCATAAAAAAACCCCATCACATCCTGATGACCAAACCATGGACTGGCAGGACTGACGAGGCACTGGGACCCAGACCAGGAGAAAACACCTTGCCAGGAAGGTTATTTTGACCAAACTAGCCAATAGTCATCCACAAAGAAGGAGCAATGAATTGAGACTTGGTAAGAGAGACTATTACAAAGGTGGGATCCATGGAAGAAATGGAGAAGAGAGGACACCTCAGCCGAAGCTGCTAACGTGGGCAAAGAGGATTAGGTGGGAGGCAGAAGGGGGTTAAAGGAGATGACCAGAGTCTTGCTCTGGGTTCAGGAGACAATACGAAGGGACAAGGCATGACCAAAGCTGTGGATGAGGAAGTATTTTCTGCAGCCACATTTTAAGCGGCAGAAGCTCAGAACCAAGGGAGCAGTTGCTACAGTCCAGACAACAAATGGAAGAAAGGGTAGGGTGGGGAGTGACTTGTATTTAGATGTATTTATTTCTGCCTCAAATCTATTGACCAAAGAGCTGAAATAGGACTTTTTTTTTTTCCCCCATCACCAGCTGGTTTCTAAAGGCTTGTTTCCACAGGCCTCAAAACTCCTGCAATTCAGTGAACTGAACATTAGGGGTGTTTATAAAACAGCTCTTCCAAAGGCAGGTCCAACTTAAAGATACCAAAAATATAATGCAATTATTTTAGAGAGTCCTGTCCTCAAAACACGACCCATTTTCCACATTTTACTTAAGCGCATCTGCTTTTACAGGAAACAAAAGCTGCATCTCAAACGCAGGGAAAATATTCCCCAGACAGCACTAAGAGAAAGCTTCCGTTCAAATGCCAGAGGCAAGTAAGTTGTTGAACAGGGGATGAGATAAAGTCTCTGATGTAGCAGCAGGACAAAGATATTGAAAGGAGACTTGGAATGAGACAAAGTCGTCTGTTGTGTACTAAGCCAAAGCACCCATTACCATGAGAACAACGCTGCCTACATTACAACAACCAAACTATGCTGGTCTTGCCCTACTTCGGTCACACAGAGGGTGGTTGCAATCTATCACCTCATCTGGACTTGCCCGACTAGCCAAGACTTTTGCAAATGTTGTGTTTTCCCTGAATTGGCTGTGGGCAGTCAGACAGCCACCCTCTTGCTCAACAGATCAAGTTTCCCAACCACCATATCCTAGGGTTTACGACGAGTCAGCTCCATGGATTCACTGGCAAAATGAATTCATTCCTGCTGCAGCCACCATAGTGGCCTTTGTCTTCCTGAAAAGCAAATCTGACCTAGCCATTTCGGCACAGTTTCTCATTTATTAATACAAAGAAATCCAGCCGGATCTTTCCAAAGCCTTACTGAACTTTCCAAAATGCCAAAACCAATCTCCAAAGCATTTTGCCCTGCTCAACTCTGTCCGATTAACCAACAATTCAGACCTTAAAGGCCAAGCTCCTCGGGAAGTACCTGCCTCCCTCCACTGACCAGAAAGGGAGGCCACAGCAACCTGCCTTCTAACGCAGACATCGTGGCTTCATAGTTAAAACCCAGAAAAGAGTACAGGTTACAGAATCCCTTTGTTTTCCCTGTCTGTCTACAGCTGGTTTCTCTTCAATGCTACACACACTTCTAATAACAAGAATCACATAAAATGAACGGTTTCTACTAAAATACCACTATTTCCATACATAACACCAACTTCATTGTGGAGCATCAAGCTAACTCCGTTAATTTTGGCATCTTCATGGGGGATAGAAGTAGAAGGGAACTGTATGTATTTAGGCAGTGGATTTTCATCCACGAGATGCCAACAGTGCTCTAACGCACAGCTAGATTGTAAGTGTTAGGGTGATACTGGTTTAATATTGGTTTGGGTTTCCCAGTTTGGACGAGTCAGTCTGGTTAAAACCAGGGACCCATACTCCTAAGTGAGATGTGAGGAAGAACTTGGTCACGTATTTAATTATGCAGCCAGCTGGCATGTGACGGAGGGAAGCATGGTCTTGTGGCTAAAACAAAGAAACAAATATCAGGATACAGGTCCAATACTGGAAGCTGCCCAGATACCATGGCACTAGAATCACCCTCAGTACTGGGAAGGCTGAGGAAGGGGCACATCTCCTATATTTACACTTCCACAAACATTACTGTCCCAAGAAAGTGAGTTTCTTGCCCATGAATCACACAGAATCCCAGAATCCCAGGTTGGAAGGGACCTCAGGGATCATCTAGTCCAACCTCTCTAGGTAAGAGCCCAGTCTAGACAAGATGGCCCAGCACCCTGTCCAGACGACTCTTGAAGGTGTCCAACGTGGCCAAGTCAACCCCTTCCCTGGGGAGATTATTCCAATGGTGACTGTCCTCACTGAAAAATTTCCCTCTGGTGTCCAATCGGAATCTCCCCAAGAGCAACTTGTGTCCATCCCCCTTGTCCTCTCCATGGGACTCCGTGGAAAAAGGGAGTCTCCATCTTCTTTGTAGCTCCCCTTAAGTACTGGTACATGGGGATGAGATCCCCTCTGAGCCTCCTTTTCTCAAGGCTGAACAAACCCAGCTCTCCCAGCCTATCCTTGTATGGCAGCTTCCCAGTCCTTTGATCATCTTGGTGGCCCTTCTCTGGACCCCTTCCAGCCTGTCCACATCCTTTTTGTACAGCGGGGACCAGAACTGCACAAAGCGCTCCAGGTGTGGCCTGACAAGCGCTGAGTAGAGCGGGATGATGACTTCTTTCTCTCTGCTGGCGATGCCCTTTTTGATGCAACCCAGCACCCTGTTGGCCTTCTTGGCCGCAGCAGCCACTGTTCGCTCATGTTGAGCTTTCTGCCCACCAGGACCCCCAGGTCCCTTCCCACAGAGCTGCTCTCCAGCCAGGTGGATCCCACTCTGTGCTGCACAAGAGACCCCCTAAAAGGTCCTAAATGGTATAGATGGAAAACTAAATTCAATTGACCACAAAGAGATGTTTCCAAACTTCCATTTCCTATCCAGGCATGCACTAGAGCAACTCAAGCCTGCGGGACAGCAGAAGTGCTGTTCTGAGAGCGTTACAAACCTACTGAGGTTACAGCTAAAGCCACATCACCTTCAAACTCACAATCCTCCCTAAAAGTCTGCTAGAGTTGGATCTTGCTGCTGTCCAACCCTGTTTACAACTTAGACTGTAATATTAGAACTATCCAAAAATAACAGCAGTTCAAATACCACCAGTAGGGAAGGGACTACGGTGCTGAGGGACACTGAAGCAAACTGAAAATTTCTGGTTAAAAAAAAAAAAAAAATCAGCCATCATGTCCTTCAAGCAATTTATTTTGCCATTTTGCCATCACCATAGAAATACTGGAGGGGGCGGGCAGGAGGGGGAAGATTCCAAGATTCCATGCAAAACCTTAATGAAATAGCTCAGCAGGCCAGGCCTTCCCAAGCCACCGTGCTATTTCTGAAAAGGTATATTGCTGCTTTTCTCAATGGAGCAATACAACTTCAGGTACTTTCCATTAAAATTAAAAAACAAAAACATCCACAGAAAAATATGATCACAATATAATTGACAAAGTGTTGTAACCTTTTAGCTCACTAAGAGACAAGACTGCAAGACAACAGATTCTTCAGATACTATTTTTACAGTGTAAAAATACACTTCAGAGGGAAACTTGCTTGAATCAAGGGGCAGTCTACACTCAATGCCACTAAAAACGATGCTTCTTTATAAATAAAATTGGTAGCGGACTGAAACTAGGCATTTCTGAGTCAGCAAGTGGACAGCTGGGTAAGCAACATCAATACTCCTCATGTCAACTATGCAAATTTAAACACACATGCATTTGGTCTATTTTTTACAGGCACACATCCTGCCTCAGTGCACACTGCCTGGTTGAATTCTGGCATTTTTTGAAGCAGTTAGCTATAAGCAATGACCAGGATAATCAATAGCAAGGTCGTCATGTTTATTTAAAGATGAAGTCCACTTGATTCAAACAAGGTCTAATAACCAAACTACTACAAAGTTTCCTCTCTCCACTGCCTCCCTTCCAAAGGAGTCTGAGGTCCATGCTGCAACATATGAAGGACACTTGCTTCCTCGGTGGCCCTATTAGATCTCCCCACTCTTAAGCTTTCCTGCCTGGATAAAAGTACATATAAGCTGGGAAAAAAGGCAATAAACTACTGCAACTCTTCAGTAAATGGCACAGCCTGCCCAACTGTGCATAACAACACAGCACACAATCTCTTGTGTTGTTGTGTTGTGTACCAACACCACAAGCTCTTCATTTCCAAGTTCTAACTTGGATTAATTCTAGTTTAACCTGACAGCTGGCTTCACTTAACGCAGGTTCTTTACTCCTCCAACTTCTGTGCTATTTTCATACCTGCAGAGTTTCCTCCCAGAAAATTTCCAAACATCTCCAGAATCATGCACAGAAAGACATGAAGCCTTATCTTTGAGTGTTGAAACCTTGGATAGTTATTCATATACTCAAATTATTCCCAAAGGATCGCTGATACCAGCCAGGATTTGTGGGAAAACACCTTGACTGGCGGTTTCTGCTGGTGATTACCAAACTGTTGCTACTGTTGTTGCCCCAGCTGCAAAGCATCTCTGTTACGCATACAAAGGGTCCATGCTGGGATTTGAACAGGGATTCAGACACAGGGGATGAAAGGAAAGTTGTTCCGGAATAATTTTAGAGACGAGCATTCATCATTCCAGAAAAGGAAAGTTTATTCCTGTTTTCCTTCAGAAACCAGAACAGTTTCAGGTGTAAGGAAACCCTAATGATATGATGATGCCTGCAAAGATATTTCCTGGTAGTTGTAGCTTAGTCCAGAAACCTTGGATGTCAGCCAGAATTATTTTTAAAGTCATTTAAAGTGCTTAAAAAAATATGAGGGTAAACTCCCTCTCATCACACGGTGCAGTTGCTTCATGACTGTGTCAGAGGTTCCTTTGATGTACTGTCAACGATGATCAATGGCTGTTGACACCATTGCTGGAAGAACACCAACCGCAGGAGGAACAAAGCAATCCAAAATAGCAGAAGCCATCCTATTCAAACCAGCAGAAAACAACGGAAACTGAACATAAAAACCATAAATCCTACATTAAATTTAAAACCACATGGACTAAAATGAAGGTCTCATCTGCTCAGTGTAATCTGTGGTGTGAATATAAAGAGATATAACTCGACCAATACAAAACCACGGGGGTTATCCTACTGTAGAAATTGTCCTCTGCCACCGCCATCTAGTTTAATATTGCCTCACGGGTGCTTTAAACTGAGCCAAAAATAAAGCGTCCACACCAGAAAAAATGATGAGGTACACCAGCATGACTGGAAAAACTCTTACAAGACAGGGTCTGGACTTATTTTTATCCTTTAGACTGCTGAAGCAGTTTTACTTCAGATGCTGTAGAAGAACAAGACACTGCCCACCAAGACAGTCTTAACTTAGAGATGAACATCTCATTTATCCGCTGGCATTTTAAATCATGCGGCCATTTTTACTAACCCCACACAATGCCTAATTCATCTGAAATCCTGTTCAGATTAACAATAAATAAAAGAGCTGCTGGGTCCAACTTCTTTGGTGGTTTAGGTATTTTTTAAAAGCATGCAAAATATGGCTTATCTGAATAAAGACTAATGGAGAAGGGCTGAGACCCAGAATATTTTGACAGAGACCTGCTCTGCGCTCTTCTGCGCACGCACAGGTCGCTCCTGCCATGTGTGCTCAGACCCTCCTAAGAGAGCAGCCACTGCGTTAAAGGGAGCTCGGGGAATACAGAGGCATGAGTTATAAATTAAAAGTAGATTTAGATCAGACATAAGGAAGAAATTCTTTATGATGAGGGTGGTGAGACATTGGGGCAGATTTCCCAGAGGAGTTGTGGATGCCCCATCCCTGGAAGCATTCAAGGACAGGTTGGACAGGGCTTTGAGCAACCTGATCTAGTAGGGGGGTTGGACTAGATGGTCCTTAAAGGTCCCTCCCAACCCAAACCACTCAGTGATTCTATGATTCTACCATTCTGAAACAAGGTGGGAACAGCTAACAGCCTCATCAACATCCAAAACACCAAATATAAAGTTTCGTGCTCAAGTTTTGCAACCAGATCTTCCTTCTGCTTGGGCATATCAGGGCTCACTCGATGAGCAAACCTCTTTTCCGTAAGCCAACACCATACAGCCCAAGAAGTCACTGTGAAAAAGGGTGGGTTGTCTTTCTTACAAACTTGCTTCTTCCTCAGATAAAGGGTTCTGTATTTTCTTTGCAAATGATCCTGTTTGTCAGAATTCAGGCCTCATTTTCATATCAAGGGCGAGTGGCTATGGGTAGGACACCATAAGGGAAGAGTTCACCTGTATTCTGTAACAGCATCCACATAAAAATGAGTATGACATTTTATAAATAAAACGCAAGAATTAGCAAATCACCAGTAGCAAACGGAGAGGCCAACTCGCACGCAGCCTGCTCAGTGCGCTACAGCACAACCTTTCGTAACCAAAGGGTTTAGGAAGAACGAAATGCCATCCCAGCCAGCTGCAGGGCACCGCTGTGCAGGGGAACTAACCTTATTTGATGGACGCCCCGAGCTCAAGCAGCAGCTCTGCCTTCTACACTGATATAAGTACGGATTTAGAAATTACAAGGGAGCAAAAACAGAAGACTAACAGACACACATACTTTTTTAGAATCCACTTAATAAGTGATCAGTGTCAGCAATTAGTTTATTAGATAGGCTGACCTTTCCAGCTCGAGGTACCGCCCCTGTACTCACTTCAGGCTGGTCAGGTCATTGACCCTCTTCTCTTCCCAGCGATGAGGCTGAGGAGAAAGGCTGAGTTACAGGACCCACCTAGTGTCCTCTAAATAACTGTCCTTGAATTGCTGAAAAGATCTTAAATTTAGATTATATAGGAACAAACCAGATGCTACGGGAAGCCACAGTAACTACCGAAAAAAGGGACAATAAGCTTGCATCGGTCATGTCTCGGAAAAAAGCCAGCCAGCTTGCATCAAGCTCCTCCTCATCCTCCCTTCACCTCAACGTACAGCAGGTTGATGCCTAAACCCACAAAGGCGGATGCAGAGCTCTAGGCTGGTGCCCGCAGAGGCATGGTTCTCCACAGCATCGACGGGGTATTTAAAAAGGTACAAAACAGCCCATGGCCAGTGATGGACCCACCAAGACAGAAAGAGCAAGGTGTCGATGAAGCCTCACGGACTGCAAACACTCTCTTGTAGAGGAGGTTTAATAATAATGCCCCTGGCTCATTTCCTAATTTGTTTCAAAGGAATGGAAATGCTCCTGGTTTTCCTTTCCCAACCCATTTTCTGTTCGATCCCTCCATCATGGTCAGTACCAATTCCTTATCAACAACGCCACTCCCCACAGGAACTCAGCGTGTTGTACCTCCACATCTGGCACCACGCAGCACAGCCTCAAGTCCAGTATAAAAAGAGGAAAAAAAGGAGGGGGAGGGGAGGCAGGAATCTGGCTCATCATTCAAGCTGGTCGCCCTCCTTATGGTTTTGACTTCAGTGAAACACTGCTCCACGCTTGGCAAGCTGAGGTTTTTTTCCAGAAAACATGCAACACCTCCTCCCTTTCTTCCACTCTTTTTGTAAAGTTGACAAGCATCTGGAGTTTAATATGACCTTAATGGATTCAAGCCTCGGCTGTAAATAAGTCGTTTGCTTTGCATTAAACAACCAAAATCACACTGGCACTTTTGTTCTCAGAGGCGACTGCGGAGAGTTAATCAACGGGGCTCCTGTGATCCGGGTGTGTTAATTCTCATGCAGCGGCTCTGTGGGCTGCGGGGTGGCTGCTGCAGCCATCACTCGCCACCTGCTAAGCTCCTTCTTGCAGTTCTCCAGCAGTGTTCAGCCACACAGACCGGCACCTCTGTTAGGAAACAGACCTCTAAATCAGGTTTTAGCCATTTGCTGCTCAGGTTGCTTTTCCCCTTCCCCTCGCCTGGAAGGGAGCCACGGTGCTTACTCGCTAAAAGCTGCTTCTTCAACGATGCCGCAAGGAGATAGCGATGATGCTCAGCGTTACCCTCGCGCTCGTCTCTATCCCTTGGCCATTGCAACGAGGCAGGCAGGAGGAGAGTTTTCACAGCGCGGGTCGCAAAGATGATGGTGGTGGCATGCAGAGCTTCACACATGCAAAGCACGTGCCCCGCTGAGCTGCCTTCCCCGCTCCTAAGAGCCTGTGGGTTATGCTGTAGCGGTAAGGTAGAGCACACCACCCCGATTTATTTTAAGAACTACCAACTGTTTGCAGCTGCAACAGCTCATCCGCCTGCCTGCCACAGTGACCACCGGCACCGGCATCATCTCGCGAGAGGGAGGAATCTAAAATACTTTTGATGATCCGGGCCAACGTGACGTGAAGGAGTTTTTTCAGTTAACTAGGTTTCATGCTTCATGTATTCAATCAGATTAAAAAGCACTTCCTATGCACTTAGTACATGAGTGTTTTATTTGAAAAGGTATTTCAGACATCCGGCTGTGTGTCTAGATAAATTCCAAATTCCCTGTCAAGACAGCCTGGAATAATTTGTAAGTGAAAACTGATCCAGTGAGAAATTAATCATTTGTCATTTACTAATAAAATCAAATCCCATTTGAGTGTAATTATACCTTGAAATTGTCTGGTACTGTTTTTTGCTATTCTGGCACAGAGCCCTCTATGCATTTTTTTTAAAGCAAGTACACACATCCTGATACAGTTGGTTTCTAATCAGCAGATTTCAATGGTTCTACTAACCACGATGAACTAACCTCATCCAGAAACAACGGCAACGCAAACCAAGAGATCACAACACCACAATTTTCACGAGGAGCCGTGACTGAAATCACTGGTGTTCATCAAACCTCGTTGGTCTTGCGAGACCTGTGTCTACCCTCCGACTGCAATAGCCAGAAATGGCCCAGTTTTGACAGCTCCCGAGACGGTCAGAATTGGAGGAGCTGCCAACCTCCAGTTGAGAGGAGGACAGTGGACAGCCTCTTGCAGAGGGGAGATGACCAGTCTTGGCTTGGTGCTGTCTTGGCTGCGTTTCTCCTCTTCCTGGGACCAATGCTGGCTGGTACCTGGAAGCCAGGTGTCAGGCAGAGATGTCCACCTCCCAGCCAGGCCTGACTCCCCCGAGCACAGACCTCACTCGCAGCATTTCCTGACAATGCTGGTTAGGAAACCACTTCCAGGTGAAATCTGAGATGGCAAGAGGTCTACACCAGCCGATTACAACTGCACTGGCTTCTGCGAGCGCAGCTTGCAACCGAAAGCACACAGGAAAGACCCCATCTCCCACCCCTTGGCTGCGCTACGTACCAAGCAAGACCCAGACCTTATCCTTGTCTTTCCTCCATGGGGAGGAAAGGAGGATGTTCACCTCCTCTCTAGCAGGAGGTTTCAGACTCCTGATAGCAGAGACTTAGCTCTTCCCATGATGTCCACCTTTCACGTTGCACGGGCGTCTCTCACTGGTTACATATTTTTTGTTAATTCTCCTTCAGGACAAATTTGATACCATTCCTGCATAAAATTGTGCCTAGAGGGAATTACCACTGTGGGTTTGATAAGGAAACAATGCCACTTCTCAGGCACAAGATCGATAAATATTTTAGTTATTACAACTCATTTAACATGCACATTTAAATCCAAAAATTCTATTTTCCATGGCTGTGGAAAAAGTCTTCCCTTGCTCATGGAGAGAATTTGCTGGCCTACACTTCAATCCAATAAAATACAGCTTTTTTCTGGTGAAGCTTGTGTCACTCTGGAAGCTGTGCAAGGTTTTAGCTGGGACTCACCTTCCGGGACTTGAGACATTGCCTCATGTCGGCAGCAACAACTGATACCCTGCACAGAGGCAAGATAAGACACCCTAGTTTACACCTCTCCTATCAAGACTGAAGCGAACATCTTAATTCTCGCTGGCTCACAGCAGCATGTGGACAGTTGCCTCATGTCGGCAGAGACAAGGTAACTCAAGCCCTAAGAGAAACTACAGAAAGCAGTCTCATTCCACAGCGTCCTCCTGTGGCATAATATTAGTATAATGATCTTTTAATTAGGATGAAAAAAAAAATCCCTACACTACTGGTCGCAGCATGAAAAGACCTAAAATAAAACTGATTCTAGAAAACAAAACCAAAACCCCTTCTATTAACGCGCTCTTTTTATCAGCGTCTCACATAGAGGAGCAAACACATCACACTGCAGGAAAAACTTCACACACAGAAGGTCTGGAAAAGAAACAAATAAGACTTTACCCAAATTTATTAAGCACACAAACTCCTATTTGCCGCTGAAGTTTCTGCTGAAAGCCACCATTTGGCCATGCGATAGGACGTTCCTTTCAAGACGTACGATGCAGTTTGCCAAGGGTCTTTTTTTGCAGCTTAACTTCACGCACTCAGCGCCAAACGCCGGCAGGAAGCTATGGGCTGAATGTAAGGATGAGGTGGTTTCTACTTGAAGACTCTTGTCAGACTTTGGCACAAAGGCGATAGCGAGCGTGGGGAGGACTTCACCACATCACTGCACCCAGCCGCGTGTGGCGAGCCGGAGCGGACACCTCGACTCCCTCCTGCCCAGGCCCGCTGGGAACGGAGCAGCACATTGGAAAGAAGATAAAGCTCCCCAGAAAAACAAAAAAACTCTACTTTTGAATCACCCCAGCAGCTGAACTGGGCTGGTCTGGCTGCCAAAGCAGTTTCTCTTCAGTTGCTTGCCTCAGCCAGAGCAATGGTAGTTCACAGGGGAAGCACAGCACCTACTCGCAGAAGGACTCCCTTTTTTTAGACTCCACCTTTTTTCCCCCCCCAAATTTAAAGTAATTCACACCAGTTAAAAAAAAAAATAATAAAAAGTATTACAGTGGAATCAATCCTCCCCATGAAGACACCACAAAAAAGGTTAGCACACGTTCAGCTTTCGGAAACCCATGGGAAGGGCATACCACCGCATCGCGACCCGTGTCCGCCAGCGAGTGTAATCCAAAACGGAAAGTCAAACTACACCGTAAAATCGTAAACCACGAGGTGGAATTCTCATTTAGCATTCCCGTGCTTCCCCCCAGGCTCTGCAGGTTTCACGTTAAGCAATTGGGGTGCGATACGCAGAGGTGACTCTCCCTTACCAGTAACACCTGGGGCAGAACCAAGAAGGTTCTATGATTTTTTGCAGGATGTGTAGTATGCTATGAGTCTAGGAAACATATGGTAAATGGCGTTGTCAAAGATAATACTTTGTCAGCTTACACATTCTTTCATCTTATTTGAAGAACCACACAGAAATCCCAATTTCAAATTATTTTACTTTGACCTGCATAGCCCAGAAGTCATTTTAACAGTGCGAAGCAAGTTAGTCATCTCTAGTCAATAGAGCTTTTTAAATTAACAGGCAAAGTGGTCTTTTAAGAATTACTAACCCACTAAGCGCAACTGCCGAGAGAGCTGCTATTTGCTGATTGCCGACAGCGTTCCTGGCACCACACAACGGCGCAGCCCTCGCCCCAACAGGATTACTGCCTAAAAGACAGAGCACAGGCCTATCCGGCTGCATTAAGGTGCAAATGTTCCCCGTTTTAATCCTCTTTTATGGAGAGGATTAGTGGTTATGCTGGACTACCACAGAAAAACATAATGGAAGCGTGTTCTACCGAGGGATTTGAGCGAGAGGGTGGCAATGAGACACACTTGTCTAGACCGAGACTCGGAGGCGTGAAATGTCACGATAACCGTAATGGCCACACGGACGAGCTCCACCACCTTCAACCTTGGCTAGATGGATCACCTGAAGGATTTGGTCCTCAATTCCTAATTCAGCCAGACTGACATATGCTAAAGGCAGATGACACAGCCCTAACTACATTTACCCTAAAATGGCAAGCCTGGCCCACCCCTCACTGACAGTTCTGTTAACGATGCAGTCTTCAGGCAGAGACTTAACACGGTCTGGTTGATCCTAAACCCAGGATGAGTTACACCGGTATGACTGTAGCTGGTTTTAGGAGGGATGGTGCTACCTTAGCTGGATGAGGAAGGGTACAAGTGTTCAACCTGTGTGTGCAGGTCCCAGGCAATGGATTAAGCAGTGATGAGTTGTCCCAAACCACAAAAAGAAAAATCTCCCCTCTTACAGTTTTATATTTTTACCCTTCCAATTCATTTGCCCTCCAATCCTGCAATACATACTGAAGCCATCTATGTCGTGAGCAAACAAAAAGATCAGGAATCCAGGCCATTCTGTCTCCAAAAACAACAACAACAAAAAAGAAATATTAAATCTTGTAGGGAAAATACACACTACAATAGCATTTGTTTTCAAGATCTTATTCTGAGTTTGGGCGCTTTTTTTTATCTCTACAGCTGTTTAAGAGGAGGGATTGTGCATTCACAGGTCTGCAGGCAGACTCTGATGTCAACTACTGCATCTGCAATCACAGAGGGAAGAATTTGGGGATTCTCCTCCAGCCTCACAGAAATCTGGGGTAACCCTGCAGTGCCCATTAGGGTGCGAGGTGACAGAATACAGCAAGGCTCGGTTCAGTGCCAGTAAAGAGCAGGATACCACCTCCCCTTAGCACCTGGAACTGGGGAAAAAGGAAAGGACAGGTTCCCTCCTAAGTGTCCTGTGGTTAAAGAACACGTCTGCTTGTCCACCCTGCAAAAGGCTGCAGATGATGAGGAAAAACTCCCCAGCAAAACAACCAGTAACTAAGCAGCAAAGACCCTGAAAAGGGAAAGCGTCACCTCTGTAATCGAAGCGCCAGGTACGCGAGAAAATCCAGCGCGTGTTACGTTTGCAGCTGCGTGGTTTGCAGGATTAAGGTTTGTGTTTTCTGGGAAAAAAAGTGCATCTACAGCCCAACTAGATCGAAGAGATTTGTCTGCGAGTTATTTAAGTCTTAAGTACCTGCTCACTGGATTTAAATGCTGGTTCAAACAATTTTTTCTCCAGTATCGACAAAGAGCCTGTTGAGCAGGCCACCGTGCTCCCCAAGCGTCCTGCGCGCTACTCGGCTGACTCCACGCAGGCAAAACTGAACACTCATGACCAAAGCCATTTGTTAGAAGATGAAGCAAGGTTATTACAAACGCACCCACGAGTGCATCCATTAATATTGTTCTTACTAAGCACAGTTATTTCCTTCTTAGTTTGGGAAGGGGCGTGGGTCAGTATGGCTTACAGGAACACTACTCCGCCAGAATCTCCAATTTCCCACGCATGTGGAGAACATCCCAGATTGAGCCATTGTGGTTTTCCAGCCCTGAACCGCCTTAAGGCAGCGCTCAAATGGGGCTTTTCCTGCTTTGAATACACAGCGCGATATGCAAACCCGGTGGGAATTCAAAGTTTTCAGAGTTCCTGCAAGGCACAACCGTGTATATGAAGATAAATGATTGCACACTGAAAACGGACCCTGAATTTTTATTTGCTGCTACATTTTGTATTTTAGATGTCTTTCACATTTCTTCACCGTCACCTCCATCAACATATGCTTATTATTATCAGGGTTTAAGTATTACCGCTATCACAGGAACACACACCATTTCCTTCTCGAGCAAGAGACCCAGTTTACTGATTTACCTGCCACTTGCCACAAACACTCATGATGCAGAAGCAAAAAGCCTGAAAAAAACAACTTGCAACCATGAGAAGAGCTTCAAATCAGGTAGCTCTTTCTAGGGAGGAAAGGGAGCAGCACTGCTTGAAGTCCCTTCTCCTTCAAAAGGGAAACTAGGAGTTAAAAAGATTTTCTTGGTGCCCAAGAAAGTGGCTGCAGAAGCAGCAGCAGGAGACTCTAATGGCTGACGCCAAAAATAAACTTATGGGGAAAATAAATTAATTTATACACCATTCCTCTACAGAGGATGATGTTGCAAGGTAAATAAAGCGTGGAGGTTCTGGGGGTGTGGTCTTGCAAGTATTTTTGACCCAGACTATGGGGAAGTTTTCCAAGCCTCGAAGTCATCCCCATTTGATTACTTTAATTAGATGGTTATGTAATAAACCGTGGGAGGGACTCAGTTTCTTTTGGATTGCATTTCTTGATCACACTGGTTACAAGCAAGAAGCACGCTCTATAAATGAAAAGATACTTTCACGGTTTTCTGCTTATGTATTTGAAGTCAGATGAATTTTCGAACAGCACTGAAAAAGTTGAGTTACCCCTCCAAGTCGCTATCGGTCTGCCACATCTGAGCAATACATTTATTATTTATAGGCAATACTGACGGCACACAGAGCAAACGGATAAAATAATTCACACATCTGCCTTACACACAGCCGCACAGAGGCAGAAAGTCATCAACACCCAACAGAAGTACTGCGAGCAAGGAAGCAGATGCTCAGAGCCCAGCCCAAGAGCAGAACGCACCTCACCATGCTCCATACCGAGGAGACACCTGCTTTCATCCTCCAGCACAAAACCAGGCTTCGTTACCCACTGAAGGCAGTATGGTCTCTAAGAAAGGATGAAAAACAGGAGGAAAAGGAGACGCTGGACTTCTCAGTCCTACAGAGCCAATGCCTGGATGGAATACACCTTCCATCCAAAGCGCCCTAAGCCTCTGTACAGGTACATCTTTCTTAAAGAAAAGAAAAAAAAAAAAAACAAAACCCCACGGTATTTCATTGACATCAAAACGTCAATGCGCATCAGGATGCCTATCATTCTCCTACATGCTCTAAATATAGCCTCCACCTCCCCATTTTCTATCTGTCAATAGAAGGGACTCCTCCTTGGAGTTTGGCAGGCAACTCACCCACAACAAAACCGGACCAGGCTCAGACAGAAGTCCTTCCCATAAAGCTAAACCCATCAGGCGATCTCCAAAACAAAGTGGGTGTACAGCCTTGATTACTCAGCCATCCTCTCCCAGGTTTCCCCTTACTAACACGCCTGATGAGAACACAACGTCCGCTCCTAGTTATACACTGTACTATTCCTGAAAGGATAACGCTCCGATGCTTCCTAGCAAGTGATGCCACGGCACAGGGAGGAACGACTCTAGCCAGCCTTCCCAGCGGGCCTGTCTGACTGGCAACTGTTCAACCCCACTAGTTTTTGGGACAAAACAAAAGCAACAGGGCCAGAATCAGCAAAACACCGCAAATATCAAACCATTACAATTGCTGCAGCGGATACAGAATAGACTTGAATTCTTCCCAAAGCAGGATGGTGCCTGGACGGTCCAGGTTCAGCCTGGAGAGGTGAGAGGTTCCTGCCACCCATGGTACAAAGCCCTGGCAGCCTGCACGACTCTGACCTTCAAAACTTTCTCAACACTCCACTGCTAATGGTACAGCCTTTGCTTTGGAAAGTGGCAAGAGTTTCTGCTGGAAGCTAAAGTTTCAGGTGGAAGAAAAGAGAAGATGCTAGTAATGTTCAGCATTTTATGGTTTGCAATACTTGAAAAACAGAGGGTTTGCTCAGATATACTTACCTGGTTTAGACTCACACGCAAAACTAGCTGATGAAGAGATTCACAATAGCTGACACACAAATTCACTCACTAAAGCAAGTGACAAACAGATCGGGGCAAAGGCACCTATCTGCATTCAACAGTGGGAATGTGAGAAGCTATTAAACTGATCCTCTAACAAACAACTGCATTCAAAACCAGAAGAGGACGGATTACCTTTAAATACAGAAAAACATTGCCCCAGCACCGAGAGACCGTGCTAGAGACTACATGCTGCTTGACTCCTTCACGTGGAGGGTCTTCAGTGGTTCGTGGGACTTCAGTAAGGCTCATTCAGCAGGATGAGCCTTACTTACTGAAGAGCCAGAAGAGCACGATAACCAGCAAGAGAGCTCCGAATCTGGTGTGAAAATTAAACTGGAATTAAGTGGAAACTCTTATCCTTAGTTCTGATTTACAACTGGCTGTAGCCAGTCCTAATTTTAGACAAGCATGCTTAACGAATGGCTATGTATCAAAGAGCTAATGAAGTTCATTAGAGAGCCATGTGAGTTACAAGTATCTGCTTCAAGTGCCACCTCAGCACCATCTTCCATCTTTCTACTACCCTAACTACAACATAGTAAAAGTAAGATCCCTACCATGCAGCATAAGTTATTTAAAAAAAGACAAAGGAGTGTATTTTTAAATTGTTTTATTTAATAACTCAAGCACTGGGTAATCAGTAATACAAAAAATCTTATCTACTTTTTTTTTTCCCTACATATCTACTTCAGAAGCAGCATAAGAAAGATAAAGTCCAAGGCTACATTTTCCAGTACTTGCACTGAAAACCATCAACACAAGCAGATTTCTACCAACAGCACACAATGTTCTCACGTATCAAGTCTGTATTCAGTTTTCTTGGTAAAAGGGATAGAGGGGCACGGCAGAATCACTGCACTCTGCTTCCTTCCTGGAGGATACTTTTCCAGATCAGAGGAGGGTAAGGCAAAAAAAACAGTAATTCCCAAAGCTTTCAGGAGACTGTGAAGCTGCACGGACATCTCCCCCGGCTGGTTACTGAAGAACAGGTGGAAGCAGTAATGGAAATATTCCCAGAGTATGTATAAGCACATGGCAGCAGAAGTTTGACATTATGTAGCCTAGAAGCAAGATTTACAATAAAGGCAGCCCCAGTGCTCCCAACCTGGGCTCCTGGAGTCATTTGTGGTTCTTCATTTTCACTTACGAGGCTGAAACCTTCCAGGCTTGAGCTGGCCAGAAGTGAACTGGCTGGTTTAAGTCTAAGAAAAGATGATTCAGGCTCCTGAGCAACAGAAAAATTATGAAATTCCAACACTTGAAGTAGTCCTCATGCCAAAATAGCTGCAGTCTGAAAGCTGACGTCTGTGCAGCCGACCAGTCACGGGGGCTTTTGTCCAGGAAAGTTGAGACAATTAACTGAAGTGCAATATTAAAGCGTGTAAAACCCCTGCACGGCCAACCTTACTCAGAAGCAAAGCAGCTGTTGCTCACCGTAGCTTAATCCTCTACGAACAAGTTTATGCCACACATTTTCCCACTGGAGCTATAGAAAAGGGCAACCTCTGACTGACCCAGCACACGCTAAGGGCTCTTGCTGGTGTAGCCGGTTTTTGCCAGGATGGCTTATTTACTTCTGGGCTGAGGCTATTTCTTATGCTAGCACACTGAGCAGCGTGGTTGGGATAGCACGGTCCACATCCACAACATAAACTTGTGTCGGGATAACTTACGCGCTCGTTACACGGAGCACGGCCAGGCCCAGTTACCTCCAGAGGAGCATCCTCGCTGCACAGAGGGTACAAAGTGAAATGCCACGAGTTAACGGGCTCCACAGAAAAATTTCGATTCCACAGAAAGTCAGCACTTTCACTGCTCCACACCAAAAACCGTATCACCTACACACGCGCGAACGCTGGCTCTACCCAGGCTGCCAACAAACAGCACTTTACGAGACCCGTGCTTCATTCCACCTATAAAACATGAACGTGCATCAGGCCACACACTTCGTCAAATGCAGATGCTGTTGCGGTACGTGAAATTGTAATAACTGCATAAAACACGTACTGGATGAGGCAGAGCATTCCCCAGCTCGCTGTGTTTATGGCACATGCATAAGAGCCCATGCCTCGTTCATCGTAAAGCCTGTACATAAATGATGTGAGACTTCTGAAAAACAACTGCGATACAATAAAACACAATAAAAACCAACTGCGATACTCTAAAATAGTAAACACGTGCAGAAAGTTACATGAGCGTATGAGATTATTTAATTAAACACTACTCTGTAACACTTAACCATGATGGACAAGATTAAAACCCTGAAAAAAGAGTTAATATAATCCTGACCTTTCCAAAGTTACCATCTTCCCTCCTCAATGGGGAAAAAAAAAAAAAATCCCAGTTTTATCACAGGCATGAAAATCTAAATTAAAAGGATGAACAATTCCTCCCTCATCCCTTTCCCCAACATTAGGGCATTAAAAGTTCAATATAACAGGTTTTAAAACTGAGCAACTGTGATGCAGATGAATCAGAAGACAAGGTAATGCTACTGCTGAAGTAAGGATGAACACAAGTTGCCATGATGTCACAAACGAAAAATAACGACTGCACACAGCCGCCACAACACTGAAAATACTCTCACAGTGTCCGGGACACAGGAAGAGGGTCCAAAACCACGCCTGGACGGCAGCAAGGCTACGCAGTAGAGACTAAAAACATAACTACAATGCCCTTCCTAAGATAAAAATCCCAAAATCTGGAAATAAGGAAGATGTTCCAGCAGAGGGGAAGAAAAACATAAAGCAGAGATCCAAATCTTGAAGAGGTGCACAGAAAACATCTCCCCACACTATGAAAATTATCTGTAGCTGCAAGAAAGCTCAGACATAGTAACCCCAAACGTACAAAGACTTTTGAGCCAAATATTTCTGCCCTGTAATTATTATTTACACTAACAAGGTCCTGCGCACCTCCGTCACAAACCAGGTCCTCTCGAGCCAGATGTTGTATAACCCAAGAACAAAGAGACACGGCTTATACCCCCTTTTAAGCATATTAGAGAGGAAAAAAATATTCTGTTCGGGTGATTAACAATATTTAAACACGCTGCCCTCCCAGCGGCAGCCCGACTTATATATAAAAAGGGCAGTGCCGGCCCAGGACGCTGCCACAAGGCATCTATTTGCAGTCAGTAGAATAAAAAGGGGGAAAAATATAAAGGGGGGGGGGGAAGGGGGGGGGGGGCGAAAGGGGAGAAGGAGAACAGAGAGAGGGAAAAGGGCAGAAAAGCCCCACAAATGGCTACAGCCGCGACCCAACTTCCCTCCCAGGAGCGGGCCGGGCTGCGAGCGGGGCCGGAGCAACCTGCTCCCGCAGCCTGCACCAGCCGGCTCGGCGGCACGCCTGGGCCCGCGGCCGGCCCGCACCCGCCCTCCCCTTCCCTCCTTCCCGCCCCCGTCCCCCGGGGTGCGGGGACACGCTCGGGACAAGCCGAGCCCCCCCCGACCCCCCCACCTCGGCGCCCCGCAGGCCCCGCAGCCACCGCCCCGTCCTCCGGCGGCCGGGCGGGAGCGGCCCGCGGCCCGCCACGGGGCCTGGCTTCCCCCCTCCGCCACCCCGGCGGGGCCTAGCGCGGCCTAGGCCGTGCTCCGCGGCGGCGCTGAGGGGAAGGCGCGGGCGGCAGAGCCGGGGGTGCCTGGGCGGCCGGCGGGGGCCCCCGCGTTGCTGCGGCTGCGCCGGGGCTGGAGGAGCTGGGAGATTGCGCGGTAGGACACTCACCTCAGAGCGGCTGCGCTGCGGCGGGCCTGCGCCGTGGAGCCTCTGCCGGGCGGCGGCCGCGGTGGGAGGGAGGCGAGCGGGGGACGCGGCGCGGCTCGCCCTGAGCCGCCGCAATGGCGAGCGGGAGAGGCGGGGACCGGCGGCGGCGGCGGCGGCGGGAGGAGGCCGAGTGGGAGAGGGAGAGAGGGGGGGGAGGAGGAGGACGTATGGCGTCATAGCCCGGCGCCGCCGCCATGATGGGGAGGGCGAGGCGGCGCCATGTGCGGGAGGTCGGGGCGGCGGAGGGGCGAGGGAGGCGGTGGCGGAGGAGGAGAGGGGGGAGCGGGTGGGCGGCGCCGCCATGTTGGGGAGGTCGCCTGTGCCTCTCCCCCGTGGAGGGGCACGGAAGGGGGGCGATGGCGGGTGGGGGGGGTGTCGGCGCCATCTTGGGGAGGTCGCACCCGTTCTTCCCCTCAGCGGGGAGGTGCGAGGGGGCGTCGGGGAGAGCCCTGAGGAGGCGGGGGGGACCCAGCCTGGGCTGCACTGGACCTGGCGCCTCAGCCGAGCGGGCTGCGGTCTCAATCGCGTTTTTCTGTGGAAAAAACCTGCTTAAAACTATCCCAGCCTGCTGGTGCTGGGCCACAGCTTTCCCGCCCTGCACGCCGCCACGTACCACTGTGGTGGTTTTGGGGTAGGAGAAACCGTACTGCTGAGGTAATCTGTGTTTAAAAAAAAAAAAAAATAAAAATAACACATCGGAGGCCGGCGGGGTGTGTGAGAGGCCATCTGTTTGTAGCTGTAAATCTTTGCCCACTCCTGGCGAGGGCTGCCGGCTCGAAGCAGCTGTGGCTCCTGCACCGGAGCTCCTCCGAAAAGCAGCTTGGTCTCATGCCAAGGGGACGGGCGTCCCTTGTGCACATAAGAAAATGGTGGTGAGATCGTTAGCAGACCCGACTGCCTGCTTTCTGCCCTGAAGACGAACATACTCCACAAAGCCTCTCGTTTCTACTACTGCCTCGTGCTGTCGATGAACTGAACTCAGCTTTAGCCCTGCCAAATACCCTTCCCGGTATTTGGAATATAATGATTTTTTTGTATTATCGTATTAGGGCTTGGACACATCTATTAGCCTTGTTTTGGGGTAAGGTGTTCACTTTCGAAGGCTGCCCGTCCCCAGGCAGCCTGGGGTTTCAGTAGGAACCTGAAATAGAAAGGAGGAAGATTTAAAACACAGGGAAAAGGAGATGATGGAAATAATACAAAGGGATGTTAATCTGTGTTTTGTAAGAGGGAGTCTTAAGATGGGACTTGATATCTGACGCAGTGAGGCTGTCAAATTTGTTTTCCCCACACCCAAAGAATGACATGGAAAATACAATGAGAACAGGTACTAGGAGAAGAGAACAGAAGCTGATTAAGAGCAGCCAGGAAAGCAAAATACTTTCAGTAATATTCCTTCATTAAGAATCTTATATATTTATTATGCACTGTGTGCTAAAGATCTGGCGGATCAAAAATTCAGTAGACATTTGTATTAGAGTAACCATAATTTTATTTTTGTTGGCGTAAAATGTATGTGATTTGTTTCATTTCAGGACATCAGCCTACCATCTGTGCCTAGTAGAAACCTCTTCCATGGGTATGTTGTACTAAAAATGATAAATTTTTTGTCATTATACTAATACTGGGATTTTACAAGTTCCCTTGAAGCATGCAGTACCAGTCCCTGTGAAAGGGAATGTGTCCTACGTACCTGCCAGCTCACAGCACTCTGCAAATTTGCTGATAGGCAAGTACAGAAAATACAGAAATAACTTCATCTAATTGGTGGAATGAAGCACAGCTACCAATTTTGTCTATTTTCAAATAGAATAAAGCAACAGTAGATGACTTCTTAGGGCAGGAAGCGATGACCATACTATACCCATCTGAAGAAGCAAGGAAAGCACGGTATGGAAAACAAACGCTAACTGGCATGCCTTGTCTGCAGAGCCATCTGAGGCAATTGGCCTGCGCATCAGGTCAGCTTGGGATCGACAGTCCACTCTGCAGAGTCACGCTCCAGTTGTCACTTCTGTAGTGCCCCTGCATTTTGGGGGGATCTTTGCTACTACATCCATGCTCTCACAGCACGTTGTGGGGAAAATAACACCTCTGCTTTTCGTGTGAATGTTGTCTTAGCCCGTAGACTCCGGCACTTTGAGTTTTGGATTCTCTGGATTTCTGTCATTGGCCTCCCGTAGGCACATGGATCCGGGCTAAATGATGACTTACACCAGTTGCTGAGATGAACGTAACTTTTGCTGCAGAGCCACGAAGGTGTTTTGGCTGGGGCATGCTGCTCCGGGAATACGAGGGAGTGCCTTGCCAGTGCAGGCAGACACGTGGAGGCAGCTGATGTGGACTGTAACAGCAGTGGAACTCCCTTTTACTAATCAACAGGTTTGGAGCAGGGCCATGAGCGCCGAGACCTGGGACTGTGCCACCCAACAGGCCTGGTATAACCCACAGTGACCTAGAATCTCCGCAGGAGGAAGGTTGCTTCCACGTACATCACAGTAAGGTAGATTTAGATGAGCCACCAATAAAATTTCATAATGGTAGGATGTGATAATACTGGATGAGCTTTGGAACACTCCGAAGTCTCCCCCACTGGAGGTTTTAAGAACAGGTTAAACAAAATACTGCTCATGGAATGCTGTAGGTAGAGTTGCTCCTGCCTCAGGGAGAGGGATGGA
This sequence comes from Phalacrocorax aristotelis, assembly GCF_949628215.1. NCBI lineage: Eukaryota > Metazoa > Chordata > Aves > Suliformes > Phalacrocoracidae > Phalacrocorax > Phalacrocorax aristotelis. Next base: position 217,690,617 of record NC_134276.1, read on the forward strand.
TGGCATGACGTCTCGGGGTCCCATCCAGGTGCATTTTTTCAAAGCCACATGTTGCTAACTGGTTTGGAATGGACAGATCAAACCACGGGCTTATGAAAGTGCACGTTTATGAGTCAATGGCTGTTGAGCATGCTGGGCTTGCAGCTGGCACACATACTTTTCTTCCAGTCCTCTCAAAGGGCTCTTAGTTGTGTGAAAAGAATGCACACAGGACCAAAGCCCCTTGACAGGGAACAGCATGGACATTCATTTGGGATGTACCAGAAAGGTCCTTCAGAGATGAACAAACTAACTCTTTCTCTTTGAAAAACTGAGCATTAGCATTTGTCTTTCCACGTTCTCATGACTGCGCTGTGTTGTAGACATGTAAAGGTTTGAGAAAAGACTTAATTGTGAGTATAAAACATACATTTGGCCAGCAGAAGGGTAGGGAGCCTGGCTTGCACACCCATGGGAATGCCAGGGGCTGGTTAGGACATGCTGTATCCAGCATTCAGGGAAATACGGGGTGGGGAAGAGTGATGTACAGTGGGGAAGGAGAGCTCTGGTGACAGGGCAGGCCTGGAAAGGTTTACCTGTCCACATCCTGGGTCTGGGAAGAGAAAATGTGGAAGGGATAATGTGAGGACATTGTTAGCAAGTTACCAGCTGGATGTGTTGGCTCAGGTGCTGTGAGGCTGCGGGAGAGAGGTCAAAAGGCTGTATACAGGCTGTTTTAGCAGATCACCTTTTCTTTGGTTAGTGACTTCAGGGACAGAACAAGAAAACAGATGAGTAACAAGGAAGGATTGCCTAGGAAAGGTTGCACAGGAAAGCGTAAGGGGAATGGGAGTGCCTGGGCCAATTAGCTGGCTCTGCTCTGTAACACGGGTGGGTTATTACCAGCAGGGTAAAGCTTTTGAGCTTTGGCCAACAACCTCGGGCAGGCCTGGCCTGAAAGCGCCACCGGCCTTGGGTCACAGATTTTGTGTGTTTTCAGGTGCCACGGTAGGGTCCACACACAAATAAGAGCCCTAGGGGAAGAGCCCTAGCTCCAGTGAAGACTTCTCTTCTGCAGGAGTGTGGCTGCGTTACAACCAGAACATTGCAAGTGTGAAAAAGTACTACTGATTTATAGGGGCCACAAACAGAGATTATGTTTTTGTAAGGGGATGAGACTCATGCCCTTGCTGGTGTGTTTAGCCTGTCTCAGAGACCAGGTCAAACATTGCTCCTGTCAGCTAAGCCAATGTGGGCAGGAGGGAGATTTCTTCAAAAAGTGTTTCAGAGACACAGGTGTAGCTTTGGCTCTTCCTGAACACACCAACTCATGCTTACTTTATGACAACAGACATTAACAACAAACAAGAATCTGTTACCTTCCTGGGTTTTTATGGTAAGGCTGATCTCTGGCATGCTGAAGATGAAGGAGCTGCACGTGGTCATGCAGCGGAAGACACGTTCCTGGCAGCAATTCTCTTCAGGGTCTGATTGCCACAAAACATCTTAGCTGCCTCAGAGTTAAAACATCTGCTGCCCATGCTTGCAAGCAAGGGAAGAGGTGGAATCCCAGCCGCTAGGCATCTTGTATCATCAGGGGAGAGAAATGGATGGGTATCTTTTTCTTTCATATGGAGTTTTTATTCTCGTCTTAAGCCCATAGAAGAGAAAAGTAACTGATTCACCCACTATGCTGTAAACAAAACACCCTGATGATTTAGCAGAACTAACTGAGCAGTTTTTAAACATTCACAGTACAGACTGAAGGGGAAGACTACAGACGCAGCTGCTTGGTCTTTTCCTTCTCTCCCTTTCTTTCAGATTAAAAAAAAAATGCATCCGTTGCTTTCCTTTAATGTGAGTCTTTGCAACAGTAATTGTTTGGTAATGTGCAATAAACCGGATTTGCACGGTTCATAAAGAGCCGGGCTGGTTTTCATTACTCTAGGGAGAATGTTGATAGTGCAATGAGTGTGTTGTATGTAGCCTTGATTGGGCTCTGGCTGCCACAGCTTCTCTGGAGCCAGGTTAGACCAAAGCTGAGTCTGAGTTTTGGGAGGATTTCTGTGATGAAAAGCTCTGTTAGAGTTGGTGTAGTCACCAAGCTCTACACAGGTGCAATCATTCGGGATTGCTGCTACTGGTAGGATAGCATATTCCTGCAGCATCCCCCAGAGCCTGTCAGGGCTCTGCAAATGGAGATGTCTGGTCTTTCACCTGAATATCCCTCAACTTCAATTTAGACCCTTACACCTAGTTCTCCACCTTTGTGGACACTCCTCAGATATTTTCAGCTTATTTTCACTCATTCTGTTTAAATACAGTTTGGTCAAGTTCTGCAAACAGAATCCCAGAATGGGACCTCTGGAGCTCACCCCGTCCCACCCCCTGCTGGAGCAGGCACCCCCAGAGCAGGGGCACAGGACCGCGTCCAGGCGGGGGGTGAATGTCTCCAGGGAAGGGACCCCACAGCCTCTCTGGGCAGCCTGTGCCCCTGCTCTGGCATCCGCACAGCAAAGGTTTTTTTCTTCTCATATTGAGGTGTATCAGGAATAGTGTGGCCAGCAGGAGCAGGGAGGTGATAGTGCCCCTGTACTCAGCACTGGTGAGGCCACACCTTGAATGCTGGGCTCAGGTTTGGGCCCCTCAGGACAAGAAGGACATCGAGGTGCTGGAGTGTGTCCAGAGAAGGGCAATGAAGTTGGTGAAGGGTCTAGAGAACAAGTCTTATGAGGAGCGGCTGAGGGAACTGGGGTGGTTTAGTCTGGCCAAGAGGAGGCTGAGGGGAGACCTTATCGTTCTCTACAGCTGCCTGAAAGGAGGCTGTAGCGAGGCGGGGGTCGGTCTCTTCTCCCTAGTAACAAGCGATAGGACAAGAGGAAACGGCCTCAAGCTGCGCCAGGGGAAGTTTAGGTTGGATATTAGGAAAAACTTCTTCACCGAAAGGGTAGTCAGGCATTGGAACAGGCTGCCCAGGGAGATGGTGGAGTCTCCATCCCTGGGGGTATTTAAAAGTAGGGCAGATGTGGTGCTTGAGGATATGGTTTAGTGGTGGAGTTGGCAGTGATCAGTTAGCGGTTGGACTCAATGATCTTAAGGGTCTTTTCCAACCTTAACGATTCTATGATTCTATAACTTCCTGTGTTCCAACTTGAGCCCATTGCCCCTTGTTCTGTCATTGGGCACTATTGAAAAGAGCCTAGTCCCATCATCCTGACACCCACCCTTTAGATATTTATAGGTATTTATGAAATCCCCCCACAGTCTTCTCCAGGCTGAACAAACCTGGGTCTCCCAGCCTTTCCTCACAAGGGAGATGCTCCAGTCCCCTGATCACCTTGGTAGCTCTGCGCTGGACTTGCTCAAGCAGTTCCACATCCTTCTTAAACAGGGGGGCCCAAAACTGGACACAGTACTCCAAACATGGTCTCACTAGGGCAGAGTAGAGGGGGAGGATACCCTCCCTCGACCTGCTGGCCACACTCCTTTTCATGCACCCCAGGGCACCGTTGGCTTTCTTGGCCACAAGGGCACATTGTTGGCTCATAGTCAGCTTGTTGTCCACCATGGTCAGCTTGTTGTCCACCAAACACTGAGCTTGCCATTTTTCTGCGCAGAGTATGGTAAGCATCTAAAATTGTCCTGTGTTACAGCGCAACGTGGGACAGTGAAGAGGCTGTAGATAATGTGTGATTAGCTTTGCCAGGTATTAGTGAGAGAAGGAAGCATTTTCCCACATAATTCCAGTTCTCCAGGCTGCTTCTTATTTAACATATTTGGTCTCTTTCCCAGATTGCCAGTAGCTCTATGAAAAAGACAGGTCCAGAGCTGTTTTCTCTATTTCAGGTTCAGCGTCACAAGCGCCATCTCAAGACCAGAGTGCCCAGTATGGCCATGCTGGGCTATGATGCTATAACTCTAACTGCAGAGCTTACACTTTTTTATAGTTCTTTGGCATCACCACCCACAGCCAGCTCACACTCATAATTGCACCAGTGAAAATCCCTAATATCA